>NW_027072041.1:12857551-12954312 GCF_038088225.1 Cyrtonyx montezumae
CTGTCTCCGTATTTATTTTCTCTCTCTTCGTCTTCTTTTCCAACCTCCCCACTTTTCCTCCCTTCATTTTCTCCCATTTTTTTTCCCACTCTCCGTTTCCTCCCCTCTCCTTTCCCCTCTTTCTGTCTCGGCGGTTGAAGAATCGCTCCCATTCGCCCTATCCGTCGCACCCCATTCCCTCGCAGCCCTCGCGGCCGCCCCATTAGATCCCAGCGAGCAGGCAGGGCAGCACGCTGCGTGCCGTGCCTCTGCCTCCTGATGCAGAAATGATGAAATTAGCGCTCGGATAATGCCAGCATTGAGCAGCTTCGGCGGGTTACTCTGCTTAACCCCGGCGCAAGGCAGCGGGGACGGCTCGGCGGGGCCCCAAGGATCGCGGCAGATCCCTCCCCGGTTGGGTGCCCCTCGGCTGGGTGCCCCCCAAGACGGGTGTCCCAAGCCTGGGTGTCCCCCCCCCTCCCCCTCGGCCCGAGGGGATGCGGCCGGGACGGGGAGCGAGATCCGTCGAGCTTTCCTTCACCGCGGACCATTCTCCGAGATAGGAACCCAGCTGCTTAATTTAACATTGATTTATTGCTTTTAAAAGTAAATTTACACACATGCCAACAGCGCTGCGTTTTGTTTCCCCAGACCCAAAGATTTATTTTCTACTTAGCGCTTGTCTGACAAAACAATGTCCTTTAACTTTATTACACATCGATGAGGAGATCTGTCTTATTTTTGGTAGGATTATCGCTCCGTCGCTTGTGCGGACGTGTTGTGATGCAGTCAGGGTCGGGAGATGTGGGGCACAGCAGTGGGGCGGGGACCGCCGCACCCCGCAGCGCGCAGGTACGGGTGGGTTCGCCTTTCTTTCTTTCTTTCTTTCTTTCTTTCTTTCTTTCTTTCTTTCTTTCTTTCTTTCTTTCTTTCTTTCTTTCTTTCTTTCTTTCTTTCTTTCTTTCTTTCTTTCTTTCTTTCTTTCTTTCTTTCTTTCTTTCTTTCTTTCTTTCTTTCTTTCTTTCTTTCTTTCTTTCTTTCTTTCTTTCTTTCTTTCTTTCTTTCTTTCTTTCTTTCTTTAATAGCGCTGACTCCTTCATTTGCGGCAGCAAAGAGGTCTCCGCCGTCTCCCGGCTCTTTGCAAAGAGTCTGTGAGACGTATCTGTGATTACCGAAGGGAAAAACACAGTGTTATCCCAAACCTGCGTGGTGGGTGCGCTCGGGGTTCACACCGCACTTTGAAGCAGCTTTTACGGGGCACTTCGTCTGCGTTTCGGTCTCCTTCAGTTCTTATTAAAAGGCCACTTTCTTCCTTTCACCGATACGCCGTCTTTGTGTCCTTCACTCCGCACTCTCGGGGAAAATAATAATAATAATAATCAAGTTATCGTATCTGATCGGGGTGGGGGAGGGGTGGGGGAGAAGGGAATGGAATATTATTAATAATAATAGCAGCAAAAATAATAATAATAACAATGGAAAATGTGGTCTGGATTTCTTATTGTTTCCCCCTTCCTTATCCCAAGTGCAAACTCCTTATTTCAAAGCAGGTACGGCTACCACCAACGAAAGCTCCTTCGGAAGGAGAGAGGGCGGAGGTGACTCCCGCGGTACTGGGAAGGTGCACTGAGGGATGGACGCAGTGCGAGCAGAGCTCCCTCGCCCTCTCCTCTCTTTCCCTTTCTTTCTTCCTCCCCCCCTTCCCCCCCCTCCCCCCCCCCCCCACACACACACACACCTTTTTGTCTGTGTGCTCCCGGCTCGGTTTCACAAACTTGATTTATCAGAGAGGAATCCAATAATCACTTCGGAGGTGTTCAGAGGAGGGCACGGCTCTGTTCCGGCAGTAAGTGAAGATGTGACACGTTTTGTTATCGGTGCATAGCGGAGCTTTGTGGGATACTCCCTTTCTTTCCCTGAAAATACACCATCCTAAATGAAGACCCCGTCCTAAAGTGGGACTCTCCCCGCAGGCTCTGTCCACCGTGTTCACTCACATCCAAACTTCACGTCGCTTTACGTATTTTAATGATTTGCCAACCAAGACAGAACTGTGGGTTTATTCTATTTTTTTTCTTTCCCAGAATTGTACAAGGCCATTCCCTGCCATTGCTTTGGGGAGAGCACGAGCTGCCCCTCCAAGGCACAGAACGGGAGGGGTGGGGGTCCTTGCGTCCCTGATAGCAGCGGTGCTATGCCCTCTGGGGAGGGAAAAAGAAAATAGAGAGAGAGAGAGAGAAAAAAAGAAAATGGTGAAAAAAAAACGGGGGGCTGGAGGAAAAAAATAAATAAAAAGAACAAAAAGAGAAGGAAAAGCAAAAAGAAAATGACAAGGAAAGAAGATCCCTGTCACTCAGAAAGGATCTGACTGCAGGGGTGCCCCTCTAGCCCCACACCCACGCAGGGTGTGCAAACGGACACAGGGAATCCCACCTCGGCTGCAAGATCCCCGCGGCGTAGGCCCCGGGTTAGGGGGGTCTCACCTGGACCCCTCCCCAGGGCTGTCACACTGCCCCCTCTGTGCCTTGACCCACGGCGGGGGTGAAGTTGGAACCCCCCATGCCCCCAGTTCCCAGAGCCCCGCGGGGTCACTTCCCCCGTAACGTGAGAGTTCTCACAGGGAAAGGCAAATGGGGGGCGGGAGGGCGAAGGAAGGTCCATTTGAGGGGGTAGGGGGAAGAAAGCGGGGGTGCCTCCGGCTGCCTCCGGGCAGGACATCCCGCCGGGTCCGAGCTGTCATTGCGGGAATGGCAAAAGGTGGCGGTGGGCGCAGGGACGCGCGTGGGAGCGGCGCGGGATGCAGAGCAGGCGAGTTCTGCGTCCGGGACCGTGCCATTCCTCCTTGATGTGCAATTAAATTACAGCAAATTCCTCCTTAAATAACATCGTTGGAATCCTTCTTTAAGATGCAGGGATGTCTGAGGTTAAGAAGCTTTCAGAACGTCAGTTCTAAATGGCTTATGCAGCGAAGAGCTACCTCCGGAGCCTAAAACCATTACCAACATGATATGCATATGGATGCCACGCTATCTCCACGCGTTTCTCTTTAAACTAGAAAGAAGCGCTCGTAAGGAGCCACGTGGAGCACTCTATTTGTGGAAACAGCTGTTTTGTTTTGGTTTTCCACGCACAGCTCCGCGGCCACGCACGCGTGTAATGCTGGAGACCACCCGGAGCGCCTCTGCTGCACGCTCCACGCACACCGAGGGCTGATCACCCTCGGCACAGGCGAGCAGCGAACTCAACATCTGTGATGTCGGCAGCGTTGGTTTGATGCATATGCGTTGTAAGAGCTCTTTATGAAAGCGCTCACACACCTGCGTGGGGCACCTGGGGCTGCGCACTGCGCAGATGCGCAGAGCTGCGCGGGTGGACGCGTTGCCCGCAACACGTGTGGCACCACCCGGAGTGCCCACGAGCGCCTCGCCCGTGGTTGGGGCTCGCAGGGACTTTGCGGGGATGGGGATGCCCACTCACTCCGCGTTGCGGGCGGTTTGGGTGCGTGGGAGCGCTGGGCGCGATAATTAAACGTGTGCAATATTCATCGCGGGGTGATTGTTTGCCGTCAGCGCGCTCAATGGGGGTTTAACAAACAGGACGTTATTTATCAAACACGCAGAATAAATACGGCCATGCATTATTGATCCTCGCACACATGTAGCTGCTCGGGCGGCAGTGTCGTTACCGGGGGGTGGGAGGAGGCGGTGGGGGGGGGGAGCTGCCTGTCCTATGCGCAGGTCTTTGGCATTATAATACTCCAAATGGGAAAAAAAAATGGGTCCCGGGACGGAGCATAGCCGCAACAAAACGCTGCGGAGCAGAGCCGGGGCCTTGGGGATGGTGGGGTCGCCCGGTCCGAGCCGTCTGTTGGGAAACATCTGCGGGTTTTTCTGCCGGAGCTCCGCGCAACCCCAACATCGGGGCCCCCGGAGCACTGCGCATCGCGGGGCAGTGCGGCGCCGGCCGGGGGCTCCTCGGGCTCAGCCCCACCGCTGGCAACGGCTCCCGGTGGCGGGGGTGGGTGGGAGATGGGGAGGGGGAGGCAGGGGCGGGGGCTGCCCCGCTCCGCACCCCGCGCTCTGACGACGATAGGGTGTGCGGCCGCCGACGTCACTGCGCATCGGCCCGGCAGCGAGCGTGACCCAGGCAGAGCTCATCTGTTTCTCATCACTTGGGAAGTTTCTCTCGCTCTCTCCCTTCCTCCTTCCTTTCCTTCCTTCCCTCCCTCCCTCCTCCCCTTTCGCTGTGATCTCGCTTTATTTTATTTTCCCCACGTAAATGACTGCGTGGGCACCACCGCTCCTTCCACCCGTCCCCACCCCGCCCCAGTCCCGCGTGGGATGCAGGTCCCGGATCCCCCCCTCAACCCATCCCACGGCCCCCGCCGCCCTCGAGCCATTGTTCGCCCCTCGCTGTGAACTTCGTCCGCCGGCCGAGCCCAGTGCAACCCGTCCTGCGCTATGCGGAGGTCACTTACTCTTTTCCTGAAGTTGGGCTCTGCTCTTTCGTCTCTCCTCCTCTCGCCACGAGCCGACGCCTTCTCCCCACGCACCCGGGAGTTGCACGGGGGCACGTCCTTGCCAAACCCACTGCGCGGTGCGCGCAGCAATAAACTTCCCATCTCTCCTCCTTTTTTTTTTTCTTTCCTTTATTCTCTCTTTCCTATGTATTTTTTCCTTCCTTCAGGCTGCACTCCCCTCTCACCATGCCATGGGAGCTGCATTTCCTCCCCGGAGTCACGCGTGGTTTTTTTTTGGGGGGGGTGTAAAGGCTCTCCAGCGCGGTGATTTGCGCGCAGGGAGCGGCGCCCCATATCCAGTGGCTTTGAGTGAAGTGCAGATTGAGACATATCGGGTTCCCTATAAAAGGATCATTTCTTGTGGGAGGTTGGACACGAAGTTTGGACTCGTGACTCGCATTCCTGAGAGACATGCATATTTTAAAACAACAAAGCGGGCTCGAAAGAAGGCTTAGAGGAGGGAAGGGGGGGGGGGGGGTGAGGAAGAAAGGGGGAAAAAAAAAAAAGAAAAAACTTGGAAAGAAGTTAGTAAGTGACAAACATCTGTCAGCACGGAGCAATTTATATGGCTCTCTGGAAGTAGGAGTACCTGAGAGGCGTTATTTATGGCCCCACGGAGCCGCAGCGCTGCATCGGGAGCTGCGCGGCCGCGCGCGACTTCCAAGAGCTCTTTGGCCTTAGGAGCTGAGTCCCGAGCCCTTCTCTTTTGACTCTTTGTCACAGAGCGGGTGCAGCCCTTAGGAAGAGATCTGATCCACCCAAATAGCCCGAGGGGTTAAAAGTAGACCAAAGGAGAGAGAACGCGGGGACCCGCGTGTCCGCGAGTGGAGTCACTCGTGGGCCCGGTCCTGCGGCGCGCATGTGAAACAAAACACCAGAAAGAAGAGGGGGACTGATGTCCCCCTGGGGAGCTTAGGGCTGGAGGAGAGGGGGCCATTGCCGTGGGCAGGGCCCCAAGCGCCTCGTGGGTGTTCGGGTGGAGAACGAGTGCGGAGCCGAGGCCGCGGCAGGAGCTGATGATGTTCGGGAAAGTGGCTTCGTGGGGAGCCCCGAGCGCTGCGGGGAGTGCAGGTCTTCTGAACCCAGGACAATGGGACGGCTCCCGGCCCACTCACCTTCCCGCAGCCTGGCCCTCACCCTTCCCACTCCTCCTTCCTTTTATTTCTTTTTTCTTTTCTCTCTCTCTCTTTTTTTTTTTTTTTTTTTAACAGCTGGGGGGATGTCGTGCCCCGCGGTTGCGGGTTTGATCCGTGTCTTTGAGCAGGACGGAGGAGCTGCTGTGCGGCCATCGCTGACAGTGGCCCCTTGTTGGCCGGAGTGCCCTGATGGAAACACTGCTCACATTATCCCGACTTTTCAAAACTGGGGGTAAAGGGAGGGAGGGAGGGGAGATACAGTTTCCCACTACCCCTTTTGTTAATTGTTTTCTTTCCTCGCAATTACATCTGAAGCCCGGACGGGCCCGTTGCTCGTAGCGCCTTTGTATTTCTGGTGGGAACCACGTGGGGTGGCAGAAAAGACCCCGAAGTCCCTCCTCGCTCCCACCCCGGCTTCGAGTCCGCCCCCTCCGCCCCGCGGCTCCCGCAGAGCCGGGACCACCGAGGCCGGGCTGAGGCCGGGCCGGATCCCCGCAGCGGTTTCGGCCCTTCCCACTTCTCGCTCCGTGCATCTATCTCCTGTCGGCTGCACCTTGCGCCGGGCATCCCCGGGGTGAAGTCCGATCAAAAGGGAAAAGGTGAAGAAGCCGTTCTGCTGCAAGAAGGTCTGCGGGACGAGGGAGAAACGGAGAGGGATAGGGAGCAAAGCAGCTCGGTCCAAGCGCTCCTCGTTTCGCGGAGTGGAGCCTTTCCCCGGCTGTGTGCACCGATGGGAGGGGACGGGGGGGTGGTGTAGGTGCCGAAAAATTTAAGGGACCGTTTTTCAGCCCCGAGCCTGCGATGAATGGGGAAGGGGCGAGGGGGTGGGGGAAAAGTTGGAAAATGGATTCGCTGACAAGGAGGGATAATAAATGAGAGGCGCTTTCAGATAGATATCTCAGACGTGAAATTGCACCCAGCTGGTTGTGTAAGCAAACAAATAGTTTCATGTTAGAGACTCTCGACTTGTGGCTTGATGAATAGAACACGACAGAGGTAAATGGCTCTTTAACTCATTTAGGAATAAAACTCTTCGGCTTCGCGAGCAAAGGACCTGGTGACGCCATGGATCCTGAGCAAGCACTTTAACAGGAGTTTTATTAGTTTCCTCATGTGCTTTCACATCTCCCCCCTCGCTCACCTCTTCCTTTCCTCTTCCCCCCCTCCTCCCCCCCTACACCTTTTTTGCACACTTTCCTCTCTCTTTTCTCTCTGCCTTCTAGGAGGACGCCTCTCGAGGATGGATCCCCACTTCACGGCGCGGGGTGGACCCGCAGGTTCACGCGTGGCCGTGCTCTGTGACATTTTCCTGTTTGTGGTTCCCACTGCGTTCCTGTAACGCTGCAGAACAACCACCGTCGGCCGCCCCGACCCGATGGGAAAAATCCTGGGAGTGAGGGAAAGTTGTTTATAAAATAATAATAATAATAATAATCACGTCAATGCAGTGACACAGAGGCCAATTATAGGAGTAGGATTTAAAAATGTATTTGCACGTTTAGTGAGGATCGTGGCTTCCCAAGGTGGAAAGAAACGGTAAGTTGGGAAAGGGCACTGGGCACTGGACACTGACTGCCTCCACAAAGCGTGGAGGGGACGGGATGGAGCGTCTGGGAGTAAAAGAGGAAGAAACAAACAAACCAATAATAATAATAATAAAAACCCACACGAAAACAAAAGTCACACACACAATAAAGGCGAACCGAACTCTCAGCCGCCCCAAAGCTGTTATTTCAAGGTTTAAAGATGAACACTTTGAGCTGCTGAAGCGCTCCACGAAGCCGGAGGAGGCATTTCGGCAGCGGCCGTGACGGTTGCACACACACGCGCGGGGACAGAGCGTAGGGAGGTCCGTTGTCACTGTCACGGGGGCGATCTGTCCCTCCGCCCGTGAGTCCGTCCCGGCAGCGACGTGGGGCCGCCTCCCCGACCCACGTCTGCCCGGATCCGCTTTGCCCGGGTGCTGTAGTGCAGAGGGGATCGCTGACAGCCGCACACCGCACGTAATTTGGGTGAAAAGGGTGAAAATAAATAAATAAAGGAAGGAAAATAAAATCCAGAGAGCCCTCTCCGTCTGCTAAAAGGAGCTTCTCCCTTCGCGCAGGCAGCCGGGCGGACTCCACTTGCGTGACACGAAAAGCAATGGGAGATTTCACTTCGTCTGTTGTTATCACTTCTGCTGTGATCCCCCCCCCCCCCCTCAGGCACGGCCCGACAGGTCCGTCCTCTTCCTAAGGTACCTGGAACCCCTGCACTGACACCTCCACCGCAGCCATCGGCGGAGGCTCCACTCCCCCAAGCCGAGGTGGGCTCAGTGCCCGAGGGGCAGCCGCTCTGACCCCTGCGGGAGCGGGAGTGGTGTCTCATCGCCCCCTGACCCGCAGGTGGAGGCTGCAATAGGAGGCATGGCCCTCCTCATGCCCCCACCCCTCCACAGACACACACACAACACACACACACACATCCCGACCGCTGCTCTGCCCCAGGCACCGCCGGGGAGAGCAGTGCTGACCCCTCGCCCCTCGCCCCCGCTGTGCCCGACCCTCCATTTGAGGATGTTTCCAGATATCTGTTTGATGTGGGGTATGGCAGAGGGCTCTTCGGGCAGTGGGTGAACAGCAGAGCCGGGGAAGACGTTTTGCGGGTCGCCGCGCGTGGGGTTGGGCTGAGAGGAGTGGGCTCAGCCCCCCACTGCCCCCACTCCGCTTCCTGTCCGCGGAGAGGGGCGATGAGTCGGGACCGCGCATCCCTGCGCGTCAGCAGGGCTGGAGAGGGTAGTTCATTTCAAACCAAGGAGTGGGCTTCTAAGCAGCGTACTGTAGGTCACAGGAACTGGTGGATGCAACGCGGCCCCTCTACACAATCACATTTCTTTTTCTTTTCTCTTTTTCTTCTCTCTCTCTCTCTTTTTTTTTTTTTGTGTTTGTTTTTGTTTTTTGTTTACGTTTTCCCAGCAGAGCACCGCTCGGTGCCGCGGCCGCGCGGTATTTTTAGCCCCACGCGTGAGGGGTAGAGCGGAGGGGAGATCCGCGGAGCGGAGTGGGCAGTTCACACCTCGGCACACGGCACCGTCGTATCATCAAAGTTTAATGAGGGGTCGGAACACTTCTTTCGGACACATACATTGAAATGAGCGCATCACGCACACCTCCTCCACACCTGCACGTTTCTTGTCAATCCTTGGGTCATTATAATTATCCATAAATATGAAAACTAATTGAAAAATACTCTTCTGACCTACGAAAAAAAGTTTATCTGTTTCCATCGGTCGGATAACACCGCGATGAATATATTTACATCTCATTGGAAGCCGCCGAGAGCCACCTTTCTCTTCCGCTATCCCTATCTGTGGTGTTATATTTTTTATTATCATATTTAATGATTTTTTTTTTCCGTCGCCGTTCTTGTTGCGTTTCGCGGATCCGCGTCCGTGTGCGTGCGCGCGTTTTAGCCCCTCTGCTTCATCGCCCGACGTTGGTCCCCCCATGCCCCTCTCTCCCCCCCCCTCCACCGTGTTCCCATCCACCCCAGCGCGCGGCCGGGGAGCTCCCTCTGCACCCCCAAGGCCTGGCCGGCCCTCGGGACCCCTACCTGGGCGGGGGACAGAGTGGTATCTCCGCTCCCCATCGAAGCCCTCAGCCCCCACTCCCCCCCCGAGCGGCGCCCGTGGGCCGCCCCCACGCAGCGCCTGCCCGCAGCGCTGCTACCCGGCTGTGAGCGCGGAGCTGCTCTCGCCTCGGATCTGCTGCGCCTGGAATATTAAAAGCCCCAAGCGGGTTGGGTTGAAGGATCTTGTTAATGCAAAAAGAGAGAGAGAGAGAGAGAGAGAGAGGGGGCAGAGGGAGAGAAGGAGAGGATGGAGGACGGCAAATTAAAAGAACACCGCCCGTGACTCCACGAACCTGCCTCATCCGGGCTCGTTGGGGGCACGGGGGTTGCCTGCGCGCGGGGGCAGTGCTATTTTTAAAGATCCGGCTTTATTAATACGTTAAGAAAGAGCTCCCCTGGCAGTATGTGTTCTTACAGCTCCGTCTCGGATCCCATAAAACATTAATGCGATGGAAGCTGTTACAGGGACCGAGAAGAGCTGCGAAGCCTTCACCTCCACAGCAGCTCCATTACGGAAATGATCTTTAATTTTCCTTGGCACAGAGAAAAATAAATAAATAAATAAATAGAAGCACGCGCAGGATACGTGCGGGGCGAGGAGCCGGGGCAGGTGCTTGCAGTGGGCACAGCGTTAGGTCCCCATTCAAGGCTGGGGCGGAGCGGCCGCGCTCTGAGTCCGTCGGGCCAAGAGGGAGAATTGAGGGGGGAGGGGGGGGGAAAAAAGGAGATAAAACCAGCACTTACATATGTATATATAAAATAAAATAATTACGAAAAAGAGACGAAAAGGGACCGTGTCTGTGCAGCAGAAGTGCAGCAGCCACGGCCCGCAGTCCCGCAGGAGGCAGCGCGGTGCTGCGTCCTGGCCGGGCCGTCCCGCACCGGACACGTGCGTGGGCCTCAGTCCTCCCTTGTAGGGCTGGTACAGGAGATAAAGGTCCAGGCAGCTATAGTGGTTTTCATTATATATATATATTTTTTTTTTCCTCTCTTTTTGGTGAACTGTTGGCACGTTTCAAGCAACGAGACTCGTGGGTTGTGGGGTGATAAGTGGTTGTTGGTTTTATGTTTGCTTGCTTGCTTTTTTTTTTTTTTCTCTTTTTTTCTTTCTCTCTTTTTTATTTTTATTTTTTTGCTAAATTCTTTTATTTTGTTTAAATTCTCACTTCAATTTTAATTCTTGAAGAACAGCTTCGACAACATATATCGCACTCATTATAAGAAGCAAAGGGTTATATCAAAAATTATTAGTATAGAATCACAGGAAACCTGGTTTGGAACCAGAAAAAAATACAAAACAGATATAGATACATAGACACAGGACAATTTTTTTCTTTTATAATTATTTGGAAAATGTTATTTTCCCCTAATTCTTGTTTCTTTTTTTTTCTTTTTTTTTCTCCTTTATGCGCATACGATGTCTTAAGTTTTACAAAAAAAATGAAAATAAAGACTAATATTTTACAAAATGAGTAACAATGCTCGTGGTAAGTGTTTGCGCGTGGAATTGTTTGTCGGTTTGTTCGCTCGTTGGTTTGTTGCTCACTCTACACAAGGTTCAGTTCGGCTTCAACGCGATTTGTTTTGTTTGTTACTGTACAGCATATATCAACAACAGTCCACAATAAATCCTGGAAGCTCCAGTATCCCCTTCAGGTGTGATTAATATCCCCTCAATACTCATATTTTTATTTTTTTGTATTTTTTTAATTTTTTTTGCCTTTTTTGTCTTTTATTATTATTATCTTTTTTTTTTTTTTTCCTCCTCTCCGAAAGAAAAAAAAAAAGAAAAAAAAAAACGGAAAAAGAAAATATATATATATATAGATAAAAAAAAATAATAATAATAACCGGAACCCAACCAAACCGAAGACCAACCGCAACACCACGACCCGCACGGACGCGAGGTCCGTCCCTCTCCCCACCGCGGCCACACCTCTGCTCCCACTCGCGCCGTTCTTTTGTTCAGTGTCCGCCTCCCCGGGCCCCCCCCGCGCCCCGACCGCCCCTCGGTGCGCGCGCCCCCGCCTCCGCCGCCGCGCAGCGTCCCTGCCGGGCTGCGGCCGGGCTCTAGGAGCACTGGATGGACATGTAAGGCCAGTTGAAGCTGCTCCCCGACAGTAGCATATCCCTGATGAGGGTCTCGATGGGGGTTTTACCTACCAAGCGGACGAAGAAGAGCTGCTCGATGACGGAGGAGGAAACGGTGCGCAGGGACGGCAGCCGCAGCAGCAGCTTGCCGAAGCGGCTGGGCTGGTTGGGGTACTGGCTCCGCACGTACTCCTCCAGCGCGCACTGCGATTTCTCCTGCAGGCTCTCGATGTGCGCAGCATCCGACAGCCCGCAGGCATCTGCCCGGGCCGCAGCGCGCCCGCGGAAAGGCGGCGGGGGGGGGGGGATGCGGGGAAGAAGAGGGGGGTGGAAAGGAGGAGAGGGGTTGGGGGGGGGGGGCAAGAAGGGAAGCAGTTAGTGGCGGCGGATGGACCGCAAGGCTGAGCGCAGCCCCTACCCCCACTCTGTGCGTTTCCCCATCCCCCATCGTGAACACCGCACCCGCGGATGTATGGGGGCCGTGACCTGTCGCCCCTCCCCCCCCCCCCACCTTCTTCCCCCTTCCCCAGTGTGCAACAGACCTCCCCCACCTCGCTGCCCCTGCCAAGCTCATCCCCGGTAAATAGCGGCGGCGGGAGAGAGACCGATGGGAGTGAAATTTATAGCGGGGGGAGAGGCGGGGGGGGGGGGAAGAAAAAAAATAAAAAGCAGAGAGAGCTCTGCCGCCGCGCGCGCAGACACACACACACTCACACGCGCGCACACACGCGCACACGGAGCGAGTTTGCCGACATGGATGCGCATCAGCCGCAAGGGAAAGGCCGCGGCCGGGGGATGCCGCGCTGTGCCTCCGCTGTGCACCGCGCACGGCCCGCAGAGCTCCGGCACACAAAGCCGGGCGGGCCCTGAGCCCACGGCCCCCCGCAGTCACGGCCCCGCGCGGCCCTGCGCTGCACCCCGGCTCGCACAGACCCCAGCGCAGCCACGGCAGTGCCGCTGCGGACAGAGAGCACCTCCGACATCTGCATTGTTTCAGCCGATTAATAATAAATACACGCATATATATATACGGAAAGAAGAAAAAAAAAAGGGTGTGGGGGGGGTGGAAGAGAAGAAAAGAGAAAGCCCGACAACACATTAGGATCAGAAGGAGGGAGGCAGTCAGATGGCAGCATGGTTTAGCGCAGATCAAAGGCAGACTTTGCTAATATATAGACCCGTATATGAATTAATGCATGTTAATGGCCCCCAAAAGGACATTACAAAATTGTGAATGTGGAATTATGACCCTAGGAAGAAGCAACAAATTATATTTGAAGCTGGGGGAAAAATAATAAGAAGAAAGGAAGAAAATAAAAAAAGGGGGAAAAGAAAGAAAAGAAATCTGCAGCAACGGGATATTTGAAGTTTGTTCCTGCCCGTATCAAGAAGTGGTCTCACACGGATTTCTGAACACCTTCATCTACAATGCTTTGGCCTCGAGCGAAAATACAAATAAAACACGCCATAATTCAGGAACTTCTGAGGAGGGCACCTTTGACCTGCGCCGCGGACCTGGCATCCCTCAGATGTACAATTATCTGAGCCAGGCTGCGCTGCTAATCCATACTGTACCTTTAATGCAGTGATATTTCCCCACATCTAAAGCGCCAGGTTGCAGAATATATATATATCAAACGCTTGGGCCTGTTCTTGTTTGCAACATATATCAAAACCACAGGCCTGTTCATATGTTGATTGCCACAAATCACACTCCATATTTACATATATCTTGCTATTTTACATGCATTATCTGCCCATTATGCGCTAGGATCCTATTCAACTTCCAAACAATGCAATATGAAAGGGTCTCACTGACACCCTAGCAGGGCTCTCTCTTTATGCCCCCATATGTCATATCCTTAAGGTTAGTAAAATATTTATCAGGTCCACCTATAGTGCAGGTCAGCAGTGCCAGGGACGGTGCTGCTGCAGGGTGCAGCCAGGGCTGGCTTTGCACTTGAGACACGTGCAAGGTGTGTTTGTGCCGAGGGCACCCGTGGAGCTGTGGCTGTCTCCAGTGCTCTGGTGGATGCATTTGTTGGGGCCGTGTATAGCATCCTTCAAGGCGGTGGTGGAGAAGCTTAATTCGCACTTTAGAAGGGGATTGTTAATAATAATAATAATAGTAATAATAATGAGGAGGTGTGCAGCTCACTGAGCCCAGAGAGGTGCGGTCTATGGGAGAAATAATGCAGCCCACGTTTACTGGGGGTGAATTATTGCCCCATGGAAGAAAGTGGGCTAATCTGGAAATTCTGCGCGCCTCACTTTCTCCTATGGTGCAGTGTCAATACAGGAAGGCTCTATATTTCTTCCTGCAGTCTATGGAAAAGAAATTATGTAAATAAATAACCATTACTGCTCAGCACACTCCTGCCTTCCCCTTTGTAGTGGTGGGAACGTATTTCACGTTACGCCTTCAGAAGAGTTTAGTGCTCAGGAAATATAGATGTAATCAGCCGGCATCTAACTAGAAATCAAAGTTCTTATTGCACCGCAAATAGATTTATTGGATTCGTGTTATTTAGTCCAGTCCCTTTCCTGGAAACACTTCTTTACAAGGAGGAAGAGAAGATGCAGGAATTAATAAATAGTTGGGAATAAGGAAAAGGGGGGAAAATAAATAAATAAGCGACAAACAAATAAAGAAAAGCAGGCTGTTTTGGGTCACGATCCAGTCGTTGGACAGTGTCCAGAACCTTACACATTAAATATACTATCCAGAGCCCCAAACATAAAAACCACAACGGGAGGAACCCATGCCAGCTTTAACATGCTAAGTCCTCAGGACTTAGGACATTACGCCTAAAAATGTATTTTCCATCAGTCAAAGTTTGTTTAAAAGTTGGGTGACTTTGAGCAAGGCTTCCCGTGAATACCCCCCTGGCTAAGCAATCAAAACAAGTTTAGTGAAAAGTGGAAATGTGTGGATGGGGGTAAGGGGTGGATTACTCCTGACAGCTGTATTTCCTTTTTTTTTTTTTTTTCCTGAGGTGCCCCATGCGATTCTGCTCCAAAATATTATTATTCTCTCTCCAACCCCCATTCATTCTTTGCTCCATCGAGAGAAGAGACTTCTCTCCTTGTAAACATTTGATTATTACATTTGTTTTTAATATATGTAAACGAGGGGCTCATCTGAAGCCTCTGGCTGCCTCTCCAGCCAAGGCTGGACAACTGAGGAGGGCAGAGGGGGCTGAGGGCAGAGGGAGGGAGAGAGAAATAATAATAATATTAGTACTAAAATCAAAAGCAAAGCCCAAACCAAGGCAAAAGAAAAAAAAAATCCCAAACCCCCAAATGTCTTCATTTAGGGCAATCCCCTCCCCTGAGTCTTTGTGAAGGGGGCACAGGACAGCGCCTCTCTGCAGGGCATAATCCCCCGAGTGGGTCCAGGAGAAGGGACGGGCTGTCCCCACTCGGCCCCACTTCTTGATGAGACCCAGAAATGAATCGGGTGGGGAGCACAGGGCTGCAGTGCACTGTGCCCGCCTGATAAACTCTGCCAGGTCTCCTTTGTCACTTGCGAAAAACACGTTTCCATCAGGAAGACCTATGAAGATAAAATGCACTAAAACGTGGTGCTGGCTACTCGGCACATCTTCCATTTGTTTTGAGATCTGCACTTTATCCTCTGCAAAGAAACATTCCCTCCGATGCGGAGCGCCTGCATTTGCACGGGAAGGAGAAGGGGGCAGTCACAGTACACGGCTCCGACCACCCTGCATACAAATTAGGTGCTCCTGTCTAAATAAATTATCCGATGTTCAAATCGATATTAATACTACATTTGCTACATTACAATATTGTGCAAATTTGGGAGTCATTTTAATACAATGTAAATACTATTTTTCATGCATGGGAGGCAATAGATATTGATGGATTATAAACTGCTCCCTGTTCAACCAGGCCTCTGAACGATTTGCCATCTTTGTTCAGGAATGCTTTTAATTTCGCCTCGGCCCTGGTTTTAAGTCAGATTTATTGGGACTGTTTGGGTTATCGCCGAGTGGGGAGACAAGGTTTAACATGACGACAGCAGCACCACAACCAAACCCGCGACAGCACACCGGGCAGAAAGGAGAGGGGAAGGGGAGAGGAGAAAAAAAGGAAAAACAAACAAGTGGAGAAAGTGGCAATTAGCCCCATCGTGGCAATAATTAGAATAATAATTAAAAAATGACATTGCGAGGCCCCTTATCTTGCCTCGCTCCTATTTCCTACATTTCCCTGGCATCGTTCGCCTTTGATGTTTATAAATTTCCTCCTCGCAGGTTATAATAATAGAAGATGTATTATATTCTTATAGGCTACAACCAGAGCACTTCAAAGGCACCGTTAATGCACTTTCCTGCCAGTTAATTCGAACCATCTATCACCGGGAAAAAAAAAATTGTTAACATGCGTGCACGCGTGTTTCCACTGCCTCCGCTTAATGTGATGGATATATACGTGTGTTTATATCCGTGTGTCTGAGTGTTTACAGGGACAAAATGGGGCAGGTCGCACAGCTCCCACCCCACGCGCGTGGGAACTGACACCCCCTTCCCCCACGTCCCTTCTTTCCCCCCCACCCTCCCCATCCCCCCGCCCCGGTGCTCCCAGCGCTCACCTGAGGTGAAGAGGACGATGGCTTTGAGGCAGCTGTACTCGGCCGAGTCGACGTGCAGCGCCTTCAGCTTCTCCACCTGCTCCTGGAAGATGCGGATGTGGTCCATGAAGGCGACGACGCGGTCAGCTGACATGGGGGAAGCGTGGAGGCCGGCGGCGGCCAGCAGCGGGGCCACGTGCAGCGGCATGGAGCACTGTGCTGCGTTGAGCACGAAGAGCTCGCTCCAGGTGAGCCGCAGCAGGGCCACCTGGTCGGTGATCTGCAGGTCGGGGAAGAAGGGGATGTTGCGGGCCCACTCGACGGCGCTGAAGAGCAGGCGGGCGGCCAGCTCGCAGATGTTCTCGATGCCCATGATGTTGTTGGGCTGCATGCACTGGCTGCCGTAGCGGGACGTGGGGTAGGGCTCGGCCCGCAGCAGCAGGGAGATGTATCCCGAGAGATAGCAGTGCCCGTTCAGGGGGTCCCCGTTGGTCAGGGCGTACTGGCCGGGGTTGGGCTGGGTGGGCGGCATTCTTCCTCGCTGAACCGCTGACAAAAACAAGGAGAGAAGGAGAGGAAATGTGCATCCTGGACGCTTGCGGGCATTGCCAGCCGGACGGAGACAATGCCGTGCTTTTCCCCGCCGCCGCACGCCCGGGCACGGAGCCGGAGCCGCGCGGGGTCGGGGCAGCAGCATCGCCCCCACCCCGCAGGCCCGGCCCGGCCCGGCCCGGCATCCCCAGCACAGAAGCGGCAGCCAAGCAACCCCCCACCCTCCACCCCCGCCCCCGGCACAGACAGGCTTCAAACATAAACACAGATTGAAAGAAAAAAAGAATAATAATAATAAAAAAAAGCAGAAAGCAGGAAAGGAAGAAAGAAACTAGAAAAAGGAAGAAAATAATAATAAAATACAGAAAAAAAAAAAAAAAGAGCCAAGGCAAACAAGGCAAACCCCGCTCCCCCCTCCACGGACCCCCTCCCCTCACGCGACAAAAGGCAGCCCCGCAAGTAAAAAATAAAATAAAAGAAATCCTCCGGGCGGTGAGAAAGTGGGGTTAAAAATCACAGCCAGCTGTTAAGCACAGCCCGGCTCGCTGCGGATCCCAGCCGATAGCCCTGCTGCTGGCACCGAGATTTACAAGTCAACCGCTGTGCTGCTTGTTCAGAAAAAAAAAATACAGTAACAATAATAAAAATTCATAAAAAATAAACGCGTCCGTGTTCTTCAGTAACACCACCTCGCTCCCCCGGAGCGGAGCGGGGTCGCAGCCCCCGCTCCCACCGCTAACTGTATTGCCCAGCTGTCCGGAGAGCACCCCCTCCCCCTCCCCGCAACGTTCTCCGTGCTGAAAGGAAGAGAAAGATTAAATATTATCGAGGGAAAGGGGGGAAAGGAGACAATAAAGGTTCGCACTTACAATAGCCAAACATTCGTGGAAAAAAAAAAAGGGGGACGGTGTAATTAATATCTTTGGTGCGCTGTCGCCACTGCAAAAGCCTGCAGTCAGCGTTGCACAGTGAATTCACAGGCTTGCAACTGCAAAAACACCGGATTCATTAACCATCTCCGCACAGAGCGTGAGCGTGCCGCCAGTCCCGAGCGCTGACCAAAGTTTTTTTTTTTTTTAAAAGCGTGTGTGTGTGTGTGCGTGCGTTTCCCTCCAGCAGTGCCACACGGCGCTCCCAGCCGCATGCCATGTAAACAAAGGTAACTTCGGGAGAGACGCGGCCGCTCGGGCCGGTCCCCGCACGGATCACCCACACACGCCCCGAGCATCGTCCCCACGTCCCGGCGTGCCACGCTCCCCCAACTTTCCCCTTTATTCCCACGCGTTCCGTGGGCCGCACCTCTCCTCCTCTGCCCCCGGCCCACCTCTGCCTCATGGCTATGCCTTAAACTTGGCATTTATTTTTTCAGTTCACTGCGAGCACGATTCCAAGTATTCAGACAGTGTGTTTTCTTTGGTTTTTTTTTTTTTTTTTTTTCTTCTACCCCCTACCTCCTGTTTTCCTCCCCTCCCTCCCACCTCCTCTGCAGCCCCTAGAAGCTACCAACGAGGCCGTCACACTTCAGGTCTGGAGCGGCTCCCTCGCCTTTCTCGTGGCAACACCAAATACACTGTTACAGCCCCACGAAGGCAGCAGCAGTCAGCGGGACGCAGCGTTTGGCTGCTTGCGGCTCTCAGACACCTTTAGCTCAGCCTTAAGGGTCAAACCGGGGAACAGGGTGGGGGGAAAAGGAGGGCAGGGACCTTCCTGCGAGGGGAAAAGCGGGGAGAACTTAAGAAGCAGAAGGGGAAGGAGAGGAGAAGCGATCAGAGGGCTTGGAGCCCGCTGCCAGCCGCGAGTTCTGCTAGGAGGAGAAGGATCGGTAAATAGGTTATAAATCGCGATTTGTATGCAGGCTTTAAGGAGAGGGTGGAGTTTGATGAAGAAATAAAGCGAGCAGCGTGCTAAAAAATAATAATAATAAAAAAAAAATGACACGCGAACGGGAACCCGGCTCGCTCCCAAACTTTCCTTTGAACAACGCGTGGAGTGAAAACATAGGCCAAGCCTCGCGGAGCAGCAGGCTCTGGGCACCGGGAGAGGGGACGCAGTGCCACATTTCCCCCCTGTTCGCCCCCTGTTCAGCCCCCTTTTACTCTTTTCTTGCCTACTTACACGTCCTTCATCTTTCTTTCGGGGAAAAAAAAAAAAAGAGCCTGGGAATGGAGCTATCGAGAAGTGTTTGGGTTTAAAGAGAAGCGATGGGGCGGGCGGTGGGGAGGAAAGGAAGCTGAATGGGAGCACATCTCGTACGGAGGGATGCATCTCCCCCCCACCCCACCCCCGGGCTCATGCCAACAATAGACAAAACCACATCCACCACCGCAGGCGCACACACGCACACGCGGAGAGGCACCGCAAGATAAACGCGCAGCGAGCACCGCGGCGATAAATCCCGGGCACAATGAGCGGGGGACGGGGAGAGAGCGGCGGGGCCGGGGAAGGGGGTGGGGAGCAGCGGGAGGAGGGCAGGAGGCACGAACCGAAAAGCGAAAGAAAACATCGCCAACCACCATCCGCAGCGACAACAAAACCTGGCGCGGGGCTGCCAGATGGAGCGCAGGCAGAGGGAGAGATTGACATGTGCATGTAAATAACGGAGGGACCCGGATCGCCGCCGCGAGCCGCGCATCTCCTCCGGGCGCTCGCACACCGCGCGCATCATCCTCGCATCCCGCTCCGCGCATCCCCGCTCGCACACTCGCACCCGCGCTCCTGCCGCGGCCACGGGGGGAGAGGGAGAGCGATAGCATAGTAGGGAAGAAATATTCACCTTCCCGCCTCATGCCCACTTTGAGGCACTTCTTGAGGCGGCAGTACTGGCACTGGTTGCGGTGGTGCTGGTCGATGGGACAGTTCCTGTTGGCACGGCATGTGTAAGTTAAGTTCCTGCGGACGCTCCTCTTGAAGAAACTTTTGCAGCCCTCGCAGGTGAACTGGCCGTAGTGCTTGCCGCTGGACTTGTCCCCGCACACCACGCACTCGATGTGCTGCTGGCTCTGCCCCGAGCCCTGCTGCCCCGGGCCCTTGTCCCCGGCCGTACCCGGCGTGGAGGGGGGTCCCGGCTGGCTGGGGGTCTGCGGGGTGTGCGGGGCGGCCGAGCCCCCCTGCTGCTGGGGCGGCTGCTCCCGGGCCGGCTGCGCTGCGGGGTTGGGGCCGCTCGGGGTGCCCCCGGCCACGTCTTCCTGCGGATCTCTCCAGCTGCTAACTACCATTGCCATATCTCGGGCCCAAAAAAGTGCTGGGGAGCGGCGCGTCTCGCTGCGGGCTGCCGGGGAGAGAGGCGGGGGGCGGGGGGGAGGCGGGCGGCCGGGAGCCGGGGGCGAGCGGGGAGCGAGGGGACCGTGCCTGCCGCCTGCCTCCGCCTCGGCTGCCGCCGCCGCCGCTGCCCTGCTGCCGCCGGCTGGAGCCGCTCCTGCCGTTTTCTTTATTTTATTTATTTTTCGCCGCGATCCCCCCTCCTCTCGCTCGCGCTAATTTTTTTTTTTTTTTTAGGGAGGGGGAGGGGGCGTCGGAGGATTTTCTCCCTCTTTTCCCCCTCCTCTCTCTCTCTCTCTCTCTTCCTCTCTCTCTCTCGTCCTCTCTCTCTCTCTCTCTCTCTCTCTCTCTCTCTCTCTCTCCCCTCTCCGCTCCCTGCGCTCCCCCCCCCCTTTTCCTAGAAGCCCCCCGTCTCTCCGCTTCCCTTCTCGGCTCCCTCTCTCGCTCTCTCGCCTCTTCTCCCTCCCCCCCCCCCCGCCACTTCAAGTTGCAAAATCAGAAGCGGCGAACAGGGCCGTCGGGAGAGGCATCCAGGAGAGGCACACGCCGGACACGCACACGCAGGCAGACACGCGCGCACACGCCCGGCACACGGCTCCCCACTCGCGCACACGCACACGCACGGGCACAAGCACACGCGGTCCGGGCGCTACGGATGCGCAGGCATAGAGGAAGAAGCCGGGGCGCCGCCGCGGAGCTGGATCCGGAGAAGCAGAAGCAGGAAGAAGAGGAGGAGGAGGAGGAGGAGGTCGCCGCTCGCCGCCGCCGGGGCCCGGCCGCCGCCGCGGTGCTGCCGCCGCTGCCGCCGCCGCCGCTGCGGGCTCTCGGGGCGCCGGGCCGGGGAGCGGGAGCTGGAGGTGGAGAGCGGAGCGATCAGGGCACGGAGGTGTCCGGGGGCCAGGTCCAGGGCAGGGCGCCGTCAGCCATTCAGCGCGGCGGGGGCGGGCGGGGAGCTGAGGCAGTTTGATCTCGTGTCGGCGGCGGCGGAGGAGGGTGCCGGGCGCTGCTCTTTCTCTCGAGCTCGGCGCTCGCGCTCTCTGTGTCTCTCTCCTCGCTCTCTTTCTCTCTCTCTCTCCCTCTCCTTTTTTTTTCCTTTCAAAAAAAAAAAAAAAAAAAAAGGAAAAAAAATACAAAAAAAAAAATCGGATGTGACTAAATTCGCAGAGGAGACGAATTCACGGCGAAGTGTAAAAATAGAGGACGGGAATAATAATGGCACACGCAGGAAAAAGAGAGATCCAAAGTAGGTCGGGTAAATAAATCCTCTTCTTTTCCTCTTCCTTGCCCCTTCCTTCTTCTTCTCCTCCTGTGCGAACACACGGTGCTGGCGAGGGGAAAAAAAAAAAAAAAAAAAAAAAAAAAAACGGTGGAGATCGCCCCCTGAAATGTCCTCTCTTTTTTTTTTTCTCTCTCTGTGTGTGTGTGTGTTTGTTTGCCTAAAAAAAGTATTTCGGGTAAAAACTCATCAGCCGGCAGCAAAACCCTCCCCCAAAATTAAAAAAAATAAATAAAAATATTCGGCGAGAACGGTCAAAATGAGAACGGCATCACGGTGGGAACGCGCCCGCTCGCTCCGCGCTGCCCCCCCGGCTCTCGCTCGGCTTTTTCCCCTTTTTCCTTTCTTTCCGAATTATTATTATTATTATATCTATTTTTTAGTTTCACCTCTCTCTTCTTCTCTTCTCCTCTTGCAGGAATGAAGCGAGAGACACGAGGAGGAAGGGTGGAAAAAAAGAAGAAAAGGAAGGAGAAGAGGGAGATGAAGGGGGAAAAAAAGGAAAAAAAAAAAACAACTAATAGAATATGCAAGGAAGGGAGAGAGAGAGAGGGGGAGAGGGAGAGAGAGAGAGAGAGAGAGAGAGGGAGAGAGAGAGGGAGAGAGGGAGAGAGAGAGACCCAAAAAATGAATGCGTTTAAACGGGAAGCCGAGCAGAGCAATGTTTCCGAAAGGGGGATCTGTGCGAATGTCTGTATATAGTGAACTTTGACACTACTATTGAAACTGACACGTTTCTATGGAGATCGCTGCCTTATATGGAGCTCATGTCAAGGAGCCAAGAGAAGGGCTGCTGGCAACTGATAATCAAAGGCGACTGACTGGTCAGAGCCCTGAATTGGGGGGAGAGAACATGGGAGGCTGGGGTTAGCCGAGCCTCCCGCGCTCCATTGGTTGCCCCCCCCCAGCGCTTTTTTTTTTTTTTCCTTTTTTTTTTTTTCTAATTCTCTGCTACCTACTGACTGGGATGGGGAAGGGAGGGGAGGAGAGAGCGGGGAGAGAGGGAGGGAGGGAGGCAGAGAGCGAGGGGATTCTTCTGACAAGCGCAATTTACATTGAGATCGCCCTGCGCTGCTATTTACTTTGAGACCTGATTAGTATGGGTCGGCTGCGGTCTCCCCGCCGCTCTCTCTCTCTCGCACAGCCCCGCACACACATCAAAAGCGGAGGGTGCACTGCGATAGGAGGAGAGGGGCAGTAAAAGGGGACGCTTTGGGCACCCCATGAAAAGTTTACACCACCATCCCACCCCCACCCCCCCGCTCCCCCCCCCCCAATTTTTTTTTCTCCTTCCACGTTTTAAAATGGAATTTCTCTCCTTGCTTCCAATCACAAAAATAAAATAAAATAAAAACACAAAAAACAAAAAACACGCGAGGGGCTGTAGAGGAGCACGGGAGGAGCGCACCGCACCGCACCGCACCGCACCCCGCGTCGGGGCCGCTTCCGCTCCGCTCCTCGCCCCCACCCGCACCGATATCCTTCCCCCCACTCCCACGGGCAGGGTGAGACGGGAGGGTGGTGATAGTGCGGGGGGGGAGGGGGGAGATGGGAAATCCGCGCCCCTCACTCCCCGGGAGCAGCATACGCACAGAGCCGGGAGGGGGGGACTCTACCCCCCACTCCGCATGCAATCCCCGCTTCGGGACCCCAACCCCCCACCCCAACACACACTCCGCAACGCGGCCCCCACCCCGCCGCGCTCCCACCCCAAGTAACTTCCACCCTCGTACAGCAAACCTCGGCGGCGGTCGCGACTGCCGGCGCTGCTGGGGACGGCGGCGGTGGGGCGGGGGCCGGGGGCGGCCGAGCTCCGCGCCCCGCGGCGCCCGGAGCGGCGGCTCGGCTCGGCCCGGCCCGGCGCGGCCCCGGCGGCCCCGGCGGTGGCGCGGAGCCGTTGCGGGAATCGCTGGCTCCGGCTGCCATCTAGCGGACAGCAGCCCGCCGGCCCCCGCCCCGCCGGGCCCCGCTCCCTTGCGAGGCTTTCGGCGGGGTTCATCATCCTCTACCCCCCTCACCCCCGCCCACCCCCTACCCCCCTCCCGCAATACACGCCGGCTTTCTATTTCTTTCTATCTTTCCTTTTTTTTTTTTCTTCTTCCCTTCCTTATTTTACAAACAAGGGCGAAAATAATAAACAGAGTTGTGCGCCTTCTTTGTGACCGCGTATGCATCCTTTCTCTCTCCTTCCTCCCCCCTCCCCCCCCCCCTTTATTTTATTTCATTTATTTATTTCGCATAGGGATCTGGGACTTGCTTCGGGTCGGAAGACTGCGGCCGACACAAAGAAACAAACACTGAAATGTATACATACACACGCACACACACGTAAAAATAAAAACGGGGAGAGCCTGCCCTCCTCTCAGCTCCCATGAAAGTTTATCCTCAGACGGGAAGCCACGGTAAACCCCGCGGTGGGAAAGGGGATGAAATGCATCTGACGGAAGTTTTATTGTTATTATTTTAGCAAAGAGATGTAGCTTTCATTGAGGAAAAAACCCAAACCCTCCACTTTGATGTATCGCGGTCACATTTATTTTATTTTATTTTTTTTTCCCCTGTCACTCTGAGGTCTGAGCCGGGAGACGGCTGCGGGGGAGAATCCGTAGACATTTCTGGGATCAAAATAAACGCCCGATTTTGTCCCGAAATAATGAAGAGATTTTCAATGAGTCCCTCGGCCAAGCCGTCCCCATTGTATATCGCATTGATAAAAAGGATGTTATTGACTATGCAACAGTGGGCTCCTTTCCTCTCTCTCCCTCTTTCTAAATAAACTCTCGGTCCTGTCTCCTGGTCATTGAAAAGGTGAAACGAATAAGATTAAACCAGACAAAAAAAGCACGCTCGGTATGTATATCATCCAGATTTTACTCCCCAGACTGTGAAGAGACGGAGTAAAGGAGGCAGAGCAAGGCACAGGGAGAGAGGGAGAGAGAGAGAGAGAGAGAGACAGACACAGACACAGACACAGAGGGAGAGAGCCTAAGCGGAGCCGGACGGACCAAGCGTCGCAGCCCGGTTCCTCGGGACCCGCTCCCCGCGGCCGCGGCCCCACTCCCCGCCGGCCGACCCCAGGCAAGTGCCGCTTCTTTCCTCGGGCGTGGGGCGGGGGGTAGAGGGCAGAGGGGGCCGCATCACCGCAGCACCTCGAGGGCACTGCGGCCCCCCCGCCCCGCGCGGCCTTGGGGCTGGGTGCGGGCGTCCCGCTGCTCGGGAGCGGCGTGGGGCCGCGGTTTGCTCTCAGACGTAACCCCCCTCCACCCCCGCCCCCCCCTCTCGCCCCCAACTACCACCTCCCCCCGCAGTGCCGTGGGTGCTTCCATCCCCCCTCCCCGCTCCCGCGGCGCGCGTGTTATCTCTGGGCGGACCCACGCGGGTCTCGGGGGCACGGCCACGGGCCGCGGGCGAGCTCCAGCCACACGTGAGGAGCGAGCACATCTCGCAGCAGGCTGGGGAAGGGCGAGCGGAGCGGTGCCGCTGTCTTTCACCTGCTCCGTTTGTTATTTGATCACCTAATGAAAAGATCGATGGCAGCCTGTTTATCCGGGCGATAGTGTCAACAGATTACGGGGGCGGCAATCAGATGCCGCCGGACCCGGAGGGGAGGGAGCGCGGACCCCGCACGAGTCGCGCTGCTGCGGGATGCACTGACTCCCCTCGCCCGGCTGCGAGCGGGGCCCATCCCGTGCGCTGCTCCGCTCTCGGGGAGGCCGGCTCGGAGCACGGAGACGCTCGGAGGGCAGCGAAGTTGGTGGAGAAGCGCGGCTGCGGGGCTCATGCGGGGTCGGGGCTGCCCGTCCGTGGGGCGGCCAGGTGCGAGCGGAGCTGGGCCGGCGGGAGTCATTCCCTGCCCCCGACAAAACTTCAGGGCGGTGGGAGCGGTCACAGCTCGCGGTTAGCTGGGAATCGGGCTGTGATTGCTTTTTAACCTCTGCGAACCTGGAGTGGGATGAGGTCCGAGGGACCGCGATCTGCCGGGACCCGGCTTCCCCTTGGCCACTCACGTTCCTCATCCCGGGTCGCAAAGATCTGCGAGGATTACTTGTGTGTGTCTCCTCTGTTTATTTTTTATTTATTTTTTACCCCTTTTCTATGTAATTTCCCCTCGGTGTAACCCAACCCGTGACCGCAGCCCTCTCGTCCCCTCCACAAAGGAAAAGTTCCCTCTGCAGATGAGTGGTGACAACTTATGAGCGCTGTTTCTGGCGAGGGTGGTGGGCGGGGGTGGGGAGCATCATGCAAAGTCGGCTGCAGGTATGGTGATGCTGGCACGGCGGAGCCCCGCGTGCGAGCCAGGAGCAGGTGCTGTATTTTCTCCAAAAAAATGTTATGCACCATCCTCACCTTCCCGGCTCCTCAGAGCACTGTGTGTGTAAAGATATCCGTGCACACCCAGCATATATATGTTTCTACGTGTATGTATATACCCAAATGCAGTGGAGCAGACGGAGGACAATAACTATGCAGGCTGCTGTCACAGGGCCTGGGAGTATCTGCAAATGCCTCCCTCTCTCCCCAACTTTCATCCTTTGAGCATCTCACGCTCTGCTTGGAGAGCGTGCTCAGGCTGCAAAGTTGTGCAGTGGCTTTTGGGGGTCTGCTCGACCCAGTCCCAGCTGGGGCCCTGGGAACACCCTCGGGTGGAGCACGGCTCGGCCGAGCTGTTCTCCGACGAGGGGGCCGTCTTTTGCCAGGCCTCGGCAGCCGGCAGAGCTCATCCAGGCCTCATTTCTCACACTAGGGCCCTTTCTCCCAGGCCTTTTTCTTCGTTTCCCTATTATTTTTTCATCTCTGTTTTTCTCCCTTTCCCTCTTCCCTTGCCGCAGCCAGCCCTGAATGATCTGCAAGCTGTACAGGAAGAGTTGCATGGGCCGGGGGTTTTGTTTCACAGGGGGGACCCATCACTACCCGCTCTGCAGAGCAGCTCTGCTGTGCTGTACCCGGGGTGCGGGGGGGAGGGGAGGGGGAATGCATAACCTGAGGGCAGCACGCGGGGCTCGGCCTCATCCCAGATCGCTAACTGGGTGCTCAGTGCCACCGTCCAGGCCCCCCGCTGTGCCGTGTCGTTGGGTGGGCACCCCCCGTGGGCACCCTCTGCTCCCTTCCTTCCAGGTGCCTTCACTGCCACCGCCGTCAGCTCCGCTAGCCCTGGACCCCTTGAAGGCCTTTGGGGTAGCATGGCGTTCCCGTGCCCCTGCCCCCTCCAGCAGTCCTGCAGCGCCTTCTCCTGCCTCATTTATCGGCCTCTTATTAAAACCCTCGTGGCAGTGGGCTCCCCACGCTCCCTCCGACGCGACCTTCCAGCGGTCGCGGCCGACACTGCACAGCTATCCGCTGATCTCCGAGATGGGGGGTAGGGGTGGGGGTGGGGGAGCTCTGCCCTGCCGGGACACCCCGGGCCCCGCGGTGCCCTCTGCGGGCGCTGAACCCCGCAGACGTACATCTCCCCCCTTCCCCTTCCCCCCCCTCCGCCCAACGCGCCTCCATCGCCTCCCTCCCTGCGCTCATGTGAATTATTTTAGACGGGGTTGGCAAAAAGCGGCGTGACAGCGGTCCCCCCCCCGCCACTACCCCCTCGGGAAGGCAATCTGCCGTCCCTGCAGCCTCCCCGGCGGCGGGGCCGCGCCGAGCCGGGGTTTGTCATTTGTTAGCGCTCAGAAGCAGTGGGCTCCGGTGCCAACCCGAAAGCAGGGCGCTGAATCACAACTTTGCGCTCGCCATCCATCCATTCTTCCATCCATCCATCCATCCATCCATCCATCCATCCATCCATCCATCCATCCATCCACGCAGGAACGCCTGAGCATCCAAAGTCTGCCTCTTTTTCTTTTTCTTTTTCTTTTTCTTTTCCTTTTTCTTTTTTCTTTTCCTTTTTCTTTTTTCTTTTTCTTTTTCTTTTTCTTTTCCTTTTTCTTTTTCTTTTCCTTTTCCTTTTCCTTTTCCTTTTCCTTTTCCTTTTCCTTTTCCTTTTCCTTTTCCTTTTCCTTTTCCTTTTCCTTTTCCTTTTCCTTTTCCTTTTCCTTTTCCTTTTCCTTTTCCTTTTCCTTTTCCTTTTCCTTTTCCTTTTCCTTTTCCTTTTCCTTTTCCTTTTTCTTTTTCTTTTTCTTTTTCTTTTTCTTTTTCTTTTTCTTTTTCTTTTTTTTTTCTTTTTTTTTTTCTCATTTTTGACCCCCCCCCCACCAAACAACAACAACAACAACAACAAAGTAAAATAAAGAAAGATAGTCAGAAAGAAAAAGGTCTGTTCCTGGAAGTAAGAAAAACGTCTGTATGGGGTGGGTAGAGAGCATCCCGAGCGAAGGCCACTTGTTTGACATATAAAGGAGATGGCAATCCCCACGCAGGCTCCAGGACAGAAATTGATGACCTCCTGATGCAAATCAAACCTTCCTATATAAGGCAAATCTGAGAATCATTCCCAGCACACTGGTGAATCCGGGGCCAAATATTTACTTTCGGCACAAATAAAGCTGCGGTGAGCTGAGCGCCGAAGCCAAAAGAAACAAAAGTGTACCAAAGCCATTACGCGAGCTCTGCCTGGAGACCGTGCTCTAAACCCTCGCCTCTGTCGGGTGTATTTGGCGTTATTGGTTACTCCAAACCGCGCGAGGGCTTCTGAGGGAGAGCTGAGATTTGGAAACGAGTTTGGAAGTTGTGAAGTTGTCCTGACCGAGTGATCCCAGCGCTGTGCGACCAGAGCCTGACAGTCACCTGTCAGAGAGCCCATTTCCCCCACTGCGGGGATCAATCCTTCGGGCGTAGGTCTGAGATGGACTTCTGCCTCGAACGCGTTTGGGTGCCCACTGTCACTTTCTCCCCTGCATGTGAGATGAAATGATGTGGAAGCGTTTCGCAGGGGGAGAGGCAGCAGTGCAGCCCTTGTAGCAGCAGAGTAAGCGCGTTTACCCCATCAGAAGTTGATCCGAACAATAAACCTTCGCATTTTCACTTAATCTGTCATCACTGAGATATGTTTATTACAGCGAATTCTGCCTGCTCGGGGAGGACCGGGGTGCGCTTTTGTAAAGTTTAGGGTAAAAAGAACAAACGCCGCAGACCGCTCCGGCCCCTCACAAAAGCCGCAGATGACAGCGATGTATTTTACCATTCGACGGCTTTTCTTATTCACACGTTTCTCGGGGTGAAGCCCGGGCACATCCAGCGGTGTCGTTAATAAGGGATACAAAATTGGCTGATCTACCAAACGGGGCCGGAGTTATATGTTTTATTGTTAACCCCTTGCACTGAATCTTCTGAAGCTGAAAGGGAAAAGGAAAGGGCTTTTGTCCGAGCTGATCCTTGGCTATTCTGGGGCTCAGGTTGGTGTGAAAGGGACGAGGAGGTCACTTGAAATCTCCTTTATCTACTCCTATTTTCTCTCTGGATCAGCAACTTTGAATAGACACCATCTAATCGCTCGTAATGGAAAAGGGAAAAAAAAAAAAAAAAGAAGAAGAAGAAGGGCTGGGGTGGGAAGGGCGAGGGGGGAGGTGGGGGGGAGAGAGAGCTCAGGGAGCAACGAAAAGGCTTTCGCAGCGGGGCCGCCTGCCTGGAGGTGCGGGGTCCGCACCGAGTCGGCCCCGCACTGCCCCACGGGGGCCCGTCCCGCCTCCCCCACGCATCGCTCCCCGCAAGGCTGGGCTCGGAGCGGGCAGCCCGGCTCCTCCTGCTTCTCACACGCAGTTACTATTATTATTATTATTATTACTATTATTATTATTATTATTACTATTATTATTATTATTATTATTATTACTATTATTATTATTATTATTACTACTACTATTACTATTATTATTATTATTATTACTACGCCGGGGCAGTGCCAGGGAGCCTGCTGCCGGAGGAGCGCGGGGCTGTTTATTTTGGGGGCCGTCCCGAGCCCGGCGGTGCGCGATGCGGCGGTCCATGGCCTCGGGCAGCAGTCACCGTGCCCAGAGCCGGCGGCTGTGCTCCGTAAGCACAGAGAGAAGGGAAAATAAAACTAAAAAGGGAGCAGGAGTCTCTGGGGCCGCGAGGAGATAGAGGGAGCTTTGTTGCGGAGGCTCGGGGGCACTGTCTCTTCCCTGCTTGCCTCTGGAGAAGTCGACCTTTCTCTCCCAGCCCGGGATGCTTTCCCTGTAAATTCCTTCAAGTGAGTACTCTGTTGCTAAGGCTACACCCGTCCCAGCACACAAATCTTCCTATTCCAGAACCGGCTAGAGCTGCGGGCAGAAGTACTGACTTCAGAAACGCACTTCTAACTCCTGGGAGTGATTCCTCCAAATACCTGCTGCACTCTGTGCTGCAAACCGAGGGCTGAGCGGGTCCTCCCCCGCCTCACTCCCCCCTCCCCCCACCCCGAGATAGTTTTGCTGGGACCTCTGCTGAATTAGACGTCGAGGAGAAGCCCCGTCCAGTAAAGATTAAATTAAGTAGAAGAAATCCGGCCGGTGTATATTTTGAAGCTCCGGAGGGGCTTAACACATTTTTTTCCATTCGCTGCTCACTCACTGAGCCCGAACTGCCTCTTAGTTCCCCAACAACCACCCTCCCAACCCCCCAGCACCTCCAAAAGGGGACACGGGGCACAGACACTTTCGGGCACTGGTGTCAGAAAAGATCTCCCCGACCCAGAAGTCGCCCCATCCCTCGGGGCCAGCGGAGGGTCTGCCTACCCGACTCCACGGGGTGGGGCAGGGGGGCACCGTTTGTAGGATTTAACGGCTCCTTCGGCGGGGGCACACGGGGAGACAGAGAGGTCGCACTCAATGAGAAAAGGAGAATAGCGATCTTTTCTCAGCATCGGCGCTTTCTTCCAGCCCCACCACTCCTCTCGCCAGTGAGGATGTGGTGGCCGAGGGGATGCGGGTTTGCACCCGCGGTGAAGAGCCGCGTGGGAGCGCCGAGCCCCGCAGCGGGCCGGGACAACCGCCGCGATGGGAAAGTTGAGTGTGGCTCCGAGGACGTTTGTAGATGCAAACAGAAATGAATAAATAAACCTCAAACCAGGTAGTTGGGGTGTAATAGTTTAGCAGGACTAATTGCAGACAATGGAGCTGAAATGACTTTTCCAATTAGCTGCTGGTTGGAGTTTAGTTGGAGGAACTGTCAGCTCCAGCGATGGGTAATTGCTTTATTGCTCACAAAACTATCATCTATTTAGAACATATGTGCTAATTACTCTGGATGGGCGTCGGAAAGGAGACCATAAATCTATTAGCACTTTAAAAACTCTCGGGTACTCACGAGGGACCGAACTCCTTCCTCGGTGTGCTAAGGGCGAGATTCGGTCCTTCCTCGCACACCCGGAAAATACAAGTAAAATTAAAAACAAACAGCTTAACTCACGTATTTACTAAGTATGTGCGACCTCGGACAGGAGGAATAGTGGTCACCTCAAAGTGCAGAAAGCCTGTTCCTATAGACCGAACCAGTGCCATAAATCACTGCCATAAAAAAGATTTTCCTCTCTAGCCTTGCTCTGTTTCTTCCTTCCTTTCTTTCTTCCTTTCTTCCTTTCTTCCTTTCTTCCTTTCTTCCTTCCTTCCTTCCTTCCTTCCTTCCTTTCTTTCTTTCTTTCTTTCTTTCTTTCTTTCTTTCTTTCTTTCTTTCTTTCTTTCTTTCTTTCTTTCTTTCTTTCTTTCTTTCTTTCTTTCTCTTCTTTCTTTCTTTCTTTCTTTCTTTCTTTCTTTCTTTCTTTCTTTCTTTCTTTCTTCTTTCTCTCTTCTTTCTCTCTTTCTTTCTCTCTTTCTTTCTCTCTTTCTTTCTCTCTTTCTTTCTCTCTTTCTTTCTCTCTTTCTTTCTCTCTTTCTTTCTCTCTTCTTTCTCTCTTTCTCTCTTCTTTCTCTCTTTCTTTCTCTCTTTCTTTCTCTCTTTCTTTCTCTCTTTCTTTCTCTCTTTCTTTCTCTCTTCTCTCTTTCTCTCTTTCTTTCTCTCTTTCTTTCTCTCTTTCTCTCTTTCTTTCTCTCTCTCTCTTTCTCTCTTTCTCTCTTTCTCTCTCTTTCTCTTCTCTCTCTTCTTCTCTCTCTCTCTTTCTCTCTCTCTCTCTCTCTTTCTCTCTTTCTCTCTCTCTTTCTCTCTTCTCTCTCTCTTTCTCTCTTTCTTCTTGTCTTTCTTTCTTTCTTTCTTTCTTTCTTTCTTTCTTTCTTTCTTTCTTCTTTCTTTCTTTCTTTCTTTCTTCTTTCTTCTTTCTTTCTTTCTTTCTTTCTTTCTTTTCTTTCTTTCTTTCTTTCTTTCTTTCTTCTTTCTTTCTTTCTTTTTTCTTTTCTTTCTTTCTTTCTTCTTTCTTCCTTTCTTCCTTTCTCCTTTCTTCCTTTCTTCCTTTCTTTCATTCATTTTATTTTCTTCTTCATCATCTTTCTCCTCCCTTAAAAAATTAGTTTAGAAATCTTTTAATTGGATTACTGTGAAAAATTAATCTGCTTTAGGGCTCGCTCAGTTGTGTACCAAATATTGGGAATTAATTCAGTGTCACAAAAAGCATCCGGGACGCCTTTTGTCCGAGGCAGCTGAGGAAAGGGCACAGGTAGGGAAGGTGGCACTTTCCCCGCACGCATTGGTGCGCGCTCGGAGAGATCTCCGTGCTCCATCACCGCTGCGTTATAGCTCACGGGATTGTCATTGAGAGGAGATAAACAGAATTGCTCGCCGGACTGCGCTACGCCTCAGGCTCTTGCGCGGTGTGTAAAGACGGACGAGCGGGGTTAAAAGCGTAAGTTTCTCCTGCCCAAGGACGAGCCTGGGCTGGGGATGCCCCTGTCTTTGTCCGCTCCGCTGCCGCCTCTCCGAGCCGCCGCGGGGCTCTGCCCGCCCGGGCACCCACCAGGCCCCCCCTCTGTAGGTTTTGTCCGCGAGCAGCCGCCCCCGAGGGTGGATGGGTGGGTGTCTGGTGGGGTAAAGGCTCTGTGACCTGTCGGGGAGCGGTGAGGGCTCGTTGCGCACTGCCCTCTCTTCCCCCCTCCCGTCCCCTCTCATAAGCAGGAAGATGCCGTCTCGCTGCTAAAAGAGCAATAAAGCCGGGTTAATTTATTTATTTTTACTTGTTTATTTTTCCCCGAAGTAGAGGAACTCGCAACTTGTTCTCGGTGATTTATACGCACGGCGAGGATCCGGCGGCTGCGAGGGCGGTGGGGCCGGACCAGCACCCTCCCCTCCCCACCCCCCGTGGTGGGAGCGGCGGGGGCAGCACCGGCGGGGCCGGGGGCAGGGGGCAGGGGCAGGGGCAGGGGCAGGGGCGAGGGCAGGGGTGTGAGCTCGAACTGCACAGGTAAGCAGGCAGCGCGACCCAGGAAGGTGATAGTGAAGGGGAAGATGAATTTTGGCCTCTGGAGCAGCAGAGGGGCAATGCCTCTCCTCGAACCCAAACCGCAGCCGCTCTTTGAGGCGGCCCTGATTTAGAGTTTGCCATTTCAGAGCCAGTGTTAAATTCTTAATGCCGGTTGATACCGAGCTGCGAGAGACGTGGTACCGTCCCATACAACACGTGGCACGCACTTACACCGGGCAGATACGGCGACGAAACGCCCAGAGTTGTGTCCGTGGGCAGGTGGGGTGCTCTCCTTCGCGCGTGGGTCCCTCCGGCGCGTTGCGGGGAGCGACGCGGTCGTGACTTCATCGTGGGACCCTCTCACCTCTCACCGTGCGCTCGCTTTTCTCACGGCTGCGCACAGGTAGAAGTTTCTCAGCCCCGCGCTGCAGCTAAACAGATTAATACGCGCTGACAGACTCTTTATCCCTCTTCGCACAGTGTTAAACGCATCTTAAAGTCCCTGCTGAGACGAGCCGGGAACTCTCCCTGTCTGTCTCCCTGTCTATCTGCGTATGCTTCGGATGTGCCCTGTGGAAATTGTTTACAGTTTGGAAGACTCTAACCTTGATTTTCCAGCTTTGAGCTCCCTCTGGAAGCGGAAAGAGCAATTACTCCACATTACTGTACATATTTTATTGCCGTGATAGATCGCAGGTGTTTCAGCTGCCGCTATTGTCTGCCCTCCCTCCCGCAGCCCTCCCGCAGCCGGAGCGAAGCAGCTGCACCAACGGCGGCTGCACGGGACCCGCCGCGGCATCCTGAACCGAGCCGAGTAGAACCGAACCGGGCCAGGCAGGGCCGGGGCAGAGGGGCCGCGCCTCCGCGCATCGCCGGACCAAGGCTCGGCGGGATCGCTGCTGGGGCATCCTGCTATGCGGACCGGAGCATCCCGGCCCCCCGTTGCCGTCGGGGCAGGCTTACCCCGGGGCGTCTCGTCCCGCTAGCCCCTCCTAACCCTGGGGGGTGCCGACGTCTCGGCTGCGGAGCTGTGCGGCCATCGCGGCGGCCGCGGGCTGGGTGTGAGTGCCCAGACACGGACACGCGTGGTGCTTGGCACGTGGACCTGCGTGGGGTGAGGCCTCCTGGGCTCGCCCCACACGCGAGTTTGTGTGTATGCAGCACGGAGACACCGCCTGTCGCCCACGCGCGATATAGATAGCTCGGCTGTGGAGACATGATCTTCATTGCCGGGGTGATTTGAGGAGCCCCGAACAACACACGCGCTGTGTAACCTACCGCGGGCGGGGGAGACAGCAGAGCGGCGAGGGTGGGAGGGTGGGAGCGGCAGCTGGGCTGTGGGATACGGGGGAGGAGGAAAGGGAGAATAACCCCTTTCCTCGCCCCCCAGCCAGAGAAATTGCTGAAACTCCGAGCAGTGCGTGCGGCGGGTAACAGCCCGAGATGGTGGCTTTGGGTTTAGACTGCGCAATGCTCCTGTGTGAGCCAGAGGGGAATCAGCTGCAGCGAGTTACAAAGGTGCAGGATGGAGGCTGCGCGATGCCGGAGCATCCCCAAATAGCATTAAACTATGTCATGGATCAGTGTCATGATGACGTATGACACATCACAAGGGATCATTATGAGTGACTGGCATAATAGACATGGATAGTGGACCAAAGTCTCCTTGACAATTCCTACTCGTATGTCTTGGGGGGATAGTTTCACATTCCTGATCCGTTTATTTGGAGCCAGTTCAGGGAGAAAGACACATGAAGCACACGACCGAATCTTTCTAAGTAGGATGTAGACGGGCTTACATGGCAGAAAACATTGCGGGGAACGCTGAAGAGGTCAGCGCTGTAGGTGCAAAGCACTTGGCAAAACACCTGCTCCATCCAATTAGGCAGGACTCCCTGCTTTCTCCATCCATCCCGGGAGGGATGCAGCTATTGCCACGCATCTCTGCGCAGCTCCTTTTGGCACCCACCCGTGCCCGGTCCCACATGCATGCACCTCCCCGAGCCATGCTCTGCTGCGGCTGGGGAAAAAAGGGAAAAGTCTCACTCCTGCAGCTCCTTGAAAGCAAACAGGCATTTTACGGAGCCATTAAAACCGAGTGAAGCTCATCCTTGCGTCGCCTCTCACTACGGATTGGGAAGGACTGAGAGTGTGGGGCTGCGGGTGCTCCTTTGTTTGCAGGCGTCCCCAGCTCCAGGTGGAAGTTTGTGTTCCTCGTTCACAGGGCTGTGCCTCTCCCTGCAGGTGTCCCCAGCCTGAAAATGAGGCCCCTCTCATCCCTCTGCCCAAAACCTGCCCTGGAGTGGTTCTCCCTTCACTCAGCCCGTCCAGTGATATTTATGGCCTCTAGAACAGCCAGAGGTGACACTGGTCTTGCCAGGAGTGAATGAATGGTGTTAGCCACAGAAAGCAGAGCCACAGGAGGGAAACCACCTTTCATCCTCACACCAAAAAAACACTCTCCAGAAAAGCAAACAAATAAAAAGAAGAAAAAAGCAACCCCCAGACATCAAAAGCTGCGACCCCCAACCTGTGCTGGTGCAGATATTGCACGAAGCTCACAAACCGTATGAGCAGGTAACGTCAGGAAAAAGCGATGTTGTTAACAGAAAACAACTAATTTGCAATGACTTCATTTGATTGGGAGGATGAAAAAGCCTTTTTAAATCAACCCAGATTTAGTGGCCTGAGTGTGGCCAATTTATTAACATGGAGGCTGCTCCGAGTCTGCCTTCCTTCAAGATGTCATCTGAGGGGTAATAGTGTAGGTGAAGTCATTTAGTTACACTGTGGAAACTTTTATAGTCCCTTTCTTGGGAATTTAATTCAGTGCTTCTTCATTTTATTAGTAACAGACTGACTCCATCAGCGGCGCTCTTCGTGTTTAGAGGCATGACTGCTTGAAGTAATTAGGCTCCCCAATTAGCATACTTCTCCGGACTCCGCAGCACCACCAGGTCCTCGCATTATCCATCTCTGCGGAGCGGGGGTAGCACATGCCTGCCGAGCGTCCGGGGTGGCGAAACCAACACGCAAGCGGGCTACCAAATGTACCCCTGTGCCCTCTTGGCAGGGAGGTGTAGTGCTGGTGGTGGTGGGGGGAGAAAGTAACGCTTTCCTCACGTCACCCTGGGGCTCGCGTTCCGGCAGCATCGCAGCCCTTCCCCGCCCCATCCAGCTTTCTCTCCGTCTCCGGTTGCTCTACGCTTTTTACTCTTTCCAGAGCGCTGAGAAACCGCAGGCCAACCGCAAACCGTGCCCCCGCGCCTCCTCCCATTTTGGGTCTGGGCGATACCCCGCACGCAGGGACTCCGGGCACTCCAGGGGTCTGGTACCGACTCCCTCTCCCCACTCTCCCGCCCAGAGGTCCCCTCCCGGGACCGCTGACCCCTCTCCTCCCCGTCTCGCATCGTTGCAATGGGGCGGTCGGGAACGGCCCCCGGTGGTAGCTGCCCACTGCGCTCCGAGCAGCTCCCCCGCTCCCCGACCCCACATTCGGACACCTGTCAGTCACGGGCAAAAGGAGTCTTCCCACTCCCTCCTTCCTTTACCCCCCAGCCCCCTCCGTTTATTTTTTTTTTCCTCCAATCCTACTGAAAGCCCACGGTTTGGAGCCGGGGAGGCAGTGCGCAGCAGATAGAGCCATCCGCCCAGAGCTTCACAGCACTATGGAAGAAAAATCTCTATAAAACGAAATAGGCAATCAACTGAAATCTATCCTCTTTAAATAAACTGATTCCTTAGTATTTTCCCAGTGTTGCTGTAAGTTGTTGTCTGTGATGTCCCCCAGGGCTCTTTCCTCTGCTCTCTGATTTGGTGTATAAAAGCAGCTCTGAATGATGGATTACTGTGTCATTGCAGCCTGCGAAGGATTAATTTGTTTCATTGATTTCTCTTTAGGCAGATTGCCAGAATTCTCTGCTTCCCACCTTTCCCCGGGACTTCCAGCAGTAATAGACAGTAATAGCCTAAGACAAATCAGCCCATTCTTGTAAAAATAGAAACGCAAAATCCTGAAGTCCCAGGAAAGCTATAAAGTAGGGCTTTTTTTTTTTTTTTTTTTTTTCCCCTCTCTCTTTCCCGCCCCCCCAACCCCATTTTTTTTTCCTTTTCACCCCGTGTTGTTCTGCAGACCCATCGCCTCTGAACGTGGGTCCACCTTCACTCACCCTTTGGCCCTCGGTGGGGGGCTGCTCAGTTTCGGGGCTGGTTTCCACCAGCATCACTAGCATGTGAGCGACGGGCATTTGACAATCGCGGGGAAATGTTTTGTTCGCGCTCAACAACGGGGGTGGGAGTCGAAGGAGGGCTGAATAAACCTCACAGTTCATTCTTTCTCGAAATCCCGAGGCCGCCTATAGCTCGTCTCTGATCGATCGATCCGCCGTCTGGGGTACCGGGAAGGTCCCGCAGTCACCCGTCTGCTGCGGGTGGGAGGCACCGGGCTCTCCTGATCGATCCGTCTGCGTGCTTTTGGGATCATCCGTAGGGAATATGGGGCCTGGGAGGAGTGGGGGACGCAGCCGGGCTCCCTTCTCGTGGAGGTCTGGGAGGGGAGAGGCGGAAAAGCCCCGCTCTGCATCCCGCTGCCGGAGCTCGGATCTCCCCTTCACCCGCATATGTGGGTCGGCTGCGCTTTTCTGTTTGTTTTCACAGCGAAAAAAAAAAAAAAAAAAAAAAAAGAAAGACAGAAAAAGCTATCGATTTGGTGTTCTCAAGTTAAACTTCGGATGTAATTAGTCCTGCAGTAAAAAGTAATGCTGTCATATGCTAAACACCTTTCTAGCCGGGGCTCGTGCAGGGCTGTGCCATGCCGAAGCAGCACTTTTGGATAGCACCAAGAGCAGAGAATCATTTATTCCACCTCTGCGTCTGCCTCGTGAGGGGACTAGCTCAGCGGCTACATTCAAACGGATGGTCAATTACCACAGCAGAGATCCACCTCATTTCAAGCCGAGGAAATTCTGAAGTTGCGGCTCTATCTTGTTCCACCCCACCTCTCCTGCTCTCCAGGAGGATGTTAGCCTGCTACTTCCTATTTTAATTTACTGTAATTTCTGGTCGAATCCAAATACCAGCATTTGTGTCACAGCATGATTTCCTTGATGTGGAGCCAGATAATATTCCTTGCCTTGCCTGAGCAATGTTCCTTTATTTACTTCCTTCAGGTGCCTCTGCAGTCTGTAAAGTCGAACTTTTCCACCACTTTTTAAAGGGATTGTGATTCTTATGAAGAGAATTATGCATTCTTTTCTGGGAATTTCTATGCTGCTATATGGTCTGGGTAAAGCCTGGAGTGTGAATGAGCCTGCATCAGGACAAGAAAAAGGATGGCATCCTGGGGAAGGGTGCAAATTTCCCTTCAGAGTGGTATAGGAGTTTCCCCCTCATTTCAGCCATAGCATGGGCTGACTCTTCCTGGCTTCCCCATTCCTGGCAGACAATTTCTCACTGTCACACTGGTCTGAAAGGAAGAGTACAGATGTAAGTGTTTGTGTTTTTCCTGCTCTAGTAGCTCTGCCTCTGGAAGGATCAGCTCTGAGCGCAGGGCTTGGAAGCAATTCTGTCTCTGCTGCCCCTTCCCTCTTGTCTATCCTCTGAGCTCAGGCAGGGGAATTCTGTCTCTCTGACAGACAGCATGGACCGTTTTACTTTTCACAAATAACAGAGCCAATATTCTTGGCTTGGAAAGTCTTGGTTAGAAGCAGAGGCAGATATCCACCCCCATCCCTCCAGTTTGCAATAAAACAGGCAGAATCCATCACAGATCAAACTTAAAAAGCTTAAGTGAAGCTCACATCCTTTCATCCCTGCAGGACTGGAGAGAAACAGAGTCTGTTAGATTAGCAAATATTAACCTCTTGCATAGTTCTGGATGTAGGATTAATGTCTACTGAAGGGACAGCCGTGTGACCCTCACACATACACTAACTATACATTAGGGCTGTCACTCTATCGATCGGGAGAAGTTTGTGTGAAGAAGCGCTCCCCACCAGGGAGCAAAACAAATGAGAGCTGGAAAAAGCTATTTGTGCTCTGTGAGGACACTCTTTAAAAAAAAATCAGTTTCCCGTTTATGGAATCTGAAGCGCAGATGAGCTGAGCTCCGCAGGCTACACCCCAAGGTCCTGCAGGATGTGGACCACACACAACTCCCAGCTGTGACCCTGGGATCAGCTCGTCTTTGGGCAAAACACAGAGGCATGCCAACGCAGGATCTGCACACAGCAGAGTGCTGCTGAGACTGCCTACAGGAGGCTTTGGCTCCCCGCAGGATTCTCACCGGCTGCACGGCATTAGCATATCTATTCCCACTTAAATGATTTGGAAGAGACTTGTTTGTCTCCAGTATTTTCCACCATTACCCCCTCTATTTATGAGAAAAAAGACTGGTGGGTGAATAATATGTTTTTCAAGCTTTCTTCCCAGTAAAATAGGAAAACTTTATGCTGCTAAAACACAGGTGGATTGTTTCCTAGGCTTTGCTGGATTAGGAACAAACAATGGGCTTAGCTCTGGTCTCACCTTACTTTCTGTGTTAGTCTAACTATTCTCATAGCACAAGAATTCCACAGATGTACCAGTGGGTTCATTGTATTTCTGAAAGCAGACTTTAGTTAGATAAATGCAAATAAATGCTTATTGCTGAAGCCTGTTTATTAAACACCTAATGGTTTCTTGGAGTCAGGTCCACACAAATATTTGGGTGTCAAATATTGAACTTTCCAGACCTAGAAGAAATGACAGCACAGCAAACGGTGGGAGCTGGTGTGCCTTGCAAGGATCTCCACATGGGGCACTTACCAGCAGTGTGTCCTTGGAGGTGGTCCCCATGGAGCCTCCTCCAACCAGAGCGAGGTGTCTGATGAAGGCAGAATACGTGCTGAGACCCAGGCATGCTGTTTTAAGGGCATGGGATGAGAAGACCACAGCTGGGAACTAACAAGCTCACTGAATGGCTGAAAACCAGCCTTTACTCGATAGGTGGGGGTGGTGTTGAGATAACCAGTGCATGCATCCATGCCCAGATGGATGTCATGACCACGGAGGTCAGAAACCAGGGAAAATGTGAGACCTCAGCAGCTGGGTTGGCCATGACTTGTGGATGTGCCACAGGGCTGGTGGTCCAGAGGCTGCTCAGTGTGGTGGTAAAGCCCCGCCTTTCCCGTGGCAGAGGACTATGTTCAAAGCATGTATCTGGCAGCAGTGATCCCACCCAGAACCTCACATGGGAGCTGCCTGGCTCTGGAAGCAGGACATCCAACATGGAAGATGCAGCAGGAGCCACGAGATCAGCTGTGGTACACAGACAGTTCCATAGGGACTTGTCAGACTGAACTGGTCAAAAACTATCCAACAGGACAGTTTCCAAAGAAAATGACAAACTGGCAGGAGAATGTTTCAGGGGAACATACCAACTTCAACAGCTCTTTAAGCAGGGAACATTGGAAGGCTGTGGTACAGCATTTCTAAAGTGCTTTCCATCACTTCAAGTTTGCATTAATGAGAAGCACGGCACAAGCAAAAGAAGTTGTTTTAAAAGTAAATCCTTCAGGCAGATGAAAGAAATTCTGGCTACACTTACTGATGCTTTCTGATTCACAGTGAGAGTCTTGGGCTTTACTCTTTGACACCTGCAATGCTGGAGGATGCAAATATTGGCTGTGGTAGGTCCTAGTCAACAGGTATGGGGAGAGATAGACTCAGAGGAAGAGAAATAAAGTGATCTAGTGGACATAGTGGGGAAGAGCCTTGGTAAGCCTGGACCCATCTCTTTATATATACTGTATGAGACAAGGACTAGGTGAGGGGCCCAACTTATGGATAGTATTCAGGAGAAGATCCTGACTGCGAAGGTAAACATTCTGTCAGAGCTCTGTCCCAGTTTATTTTGATGTATTCAGCAGCAGGGAGCAGCTTGTCTCGTTCTGAGGTCTGTGCATCCATTGCTGGATGTGTGGGCAGGCATAATCCTGGGGGGACCTCAGCCCTGTGCTGCCGCACTGCCTCTGGGGGGTTAAGGTATGGACAGATAAAGAAGTGGAAAGCATCTGGGGATGTGGACACAGCTTCCCCAAAACAGGCATTTTTACTTCTCCAGAAATGTATTCCCTCTGCTGCAGCAAGTCTGATATTTTCATCAACGCAGACAAAGATAAGCAACAGCTGGTATGCTGTGGGTGTCTTGGAAGTCTGCTGAGGTTTAATTTTGGCTATCCCTAGTTTATTTGTTTTTAATTCACCTAGAAATCTGAGGATGCTTTAATGTATGAAATGGCATTCAAGTGGTTAACGCTCACACAGTCCTGAGCAGTATGTAGAAAGGAAGTATGGTCTCTTGCCCACCCATTAACCTCTGCTATTATGAGGATTTTATACCAGCAGCAGTAAAATTCACCTCCCTGTTGTATGTGTTCTTATATAGAAGATCAAAGTCCTGTAGTTTGCAAAAACATGGAAAGTATGGCATAATTAACTCTATTTGTTTAGTTAGAGCTCAGCATTTAATGAATAACAAATTTCTGCAAGTCCACAAAGGGTGTGCATGAAACTGCCAAATGAAGGAGTGTGTAGGAATTTCTTGTTTTAGCTTTCACAGCCATTACTGTACTGATATTTCATTTTTCTGGAGTGATCACAGGCAGTGCGTTAAAAATGGTGGGATCCGACAGAAATCCAGCACTTTACATAGCCATGAAGATCAGCTGCATCAGCCACTTCTTCCAATTTACACTACGTTAAACCATGCTGAAAGAAATGGGGTTCTGTCCCAAAGCAGCTTTCTAGCTTTACTATGCGTCAGGATACCAGGAAGGCTGCCTGTGGTGAACCATGCACTTTGTTGGAGGTCTTAGCAGTGGGGAGAAGGTAGAAAATTCATCCTAAAAACTACCTAATTTTTCAGCAGGATGGACACAGTGCTGCTGTAGGAGCTGGAGACTGGAGCACAGTCCCTGTTGGATCTCCCTTCCCACAGAGCTCAGCTTGATCTATGCTGAGCAGCTCTCCCTTCAGCTGGTCACCCACAGTGACTCCAGTTGGAAAATGTTCTGAACATAAACGCTGCAAATTCCATAGAATGGACCAAAGCTGTGTTTTCACTTTGAGCTTTTTATTTTTGTCATGAATCCTAAGCCAGCTTTTGAACTGCGCTGTGCTTTCACTGTCGATAACAAACATCCCAGGCCATGAGTTTTGAGACTGGTTTCACTTCGGTAGTTTGTAGTTTACATGATTTGACTTGATATTGTTCCTTTGAGCTAACAGCAGTTCCAGAGAAGGTGTAAAATGTGGGCAGATATCCCATGCGATCATTATAAACTAGCACGAGAACGCCTGTAACAGTAGGAGCAGTGTGCTGGCTGTATTCCAGCTTGGCTAACTACATCCCGTTTTTCTAAATTCAGGTTTATTCGGAAGCTTGATCCAAAGGGTCTCAAAATAGCTGTTTTCCCATTGCCACTGTTCCTAGGCTCCGCTGCTAGGTGAAGCTCTGTCCGTGTTCCCTTGCAATTCTGAATGAAGAAATAGCTTCTCTTTTAAATAGTGTAGACTTCAGATAGATGGCCAGCAGATTGCTTGAAATCCTTCTGCCCAAAATACCAACAATGCAGTTGTAGAAATACACTGTAAAATTAATTCTATTACTTAACACTTGCATTTTTTTCTCTGTCGTACATACTCCCCCACACCACTTGAAAGAAAATGACACCAGTATAAATGTAAATCAAAGCAAGGGCAGGAAGACCATCACTGACCTGTTCTGCTGATAGGGGAAGATATCATGAGTGAAATCACTGTGTTGTCTGATTTGCTTGTCAGGATGTCGAAGGCACATATACAGATAACAATATATATGTTATGTATATATGTTATATATGTTATAATGTATAGCAAACAATGAGTTAAAATTCAAACACAAGAGAGATCTGCAAGCATGGGACTTTCTGTTTCATGCTAGCTACGTTGTTTGAAGTTATCTTTTGCAGGAAAGTCTGGAAAAAGAATCTAAATATTAAGAATGTGCACTTGTGCATATAATCAGCATGCATTAAGCTACAACTTCTGCACCATTTCAGATTTAGAGCCATAGTTTCTTGTTTCCAACTCAATCTAGAACTATCATCTGCCTATTTTTACTGGATTGCTGGTATAATACCGAGCTGGAGGTCACATCTTATTAGATGATCATACAGTGTAAGATGATTCTCAGCTACAGAAAGAGGGTGAAGCAGCTGTTCTTTAGCAGATGTAATGCTATAGGAATTATGTCACTTCCATAGTTATAAAACTGCTCAAGAAAATGTACTGGAACAATGTGATATACGCTTGGATTAATTACCCCCCAGAATCCTTTCAAGAGGAAAAATGGGGGTGGTGGTGTAGGGTGGGGAGATAAAGACAGTGTCTATCTGAGCTTCACACCCTACAGGTTTAGTGTCTGTGGAGAAAAGTCTCTCATTCAGTTGTTACATACAGTGGTCACCACATTTGTGTATTCATTATGCGCATTAAGCAGTCAAATATATTCCTTCCAGTAAATATGAATAGTTTAATTTGTTCTGCCGGAAGAGAGACAACTATCAGAAATAGCAATAAAAGTCACATAATGAAATAAGAATACTAGAAAATCCGAGGATTTTAGTACGGTCCATTATTCATTCAATTCCTGGCAGCCTTTATGATTACAAATCACTTGATTGACTAACTAGACATTCTCAAAGTGAATTATGAATCAGGTTCATTTTTCCTGGTTGAGAGTTGGTACATGTTGTAACTCTTCCACTTTGTGATATATCAAGTTCTTGTAACAGTAATAAGAGATATAATCAACTCTTTATTTCAAGACAAATAAATTGCCTTTTCAAAAATGAAATGTGGTTGCTAACATTTTAACAGAGCACAGTGTAATTCCTGCCTGCTATTCTCAGAGTGCAATCTGCTGTGATGACATAGCTTCTGAGCATTTGACTTTGCTGAAATTATTGTAAGGGTCTCGCACTCTCCGTCAGAGCACGATGACCTCTGCATGAGTTCGGGCTGCGGCTCAGAGCAGCAAGTGGTCCTCGTCCCGGTGGAAAACAAGCCACAGGCACCTACCAACAGACCACAATTTGCCCTTTTGTGCCCGGCTCTGATCTGGCCTTGGGAATGTGGATGAGTTTTAAAGCTGTTTAAGTTTACTTTGAAAAAAAGTAAAATGAATCTCTTCTAAAGTGTGCTTGACCCTTGAGTCCTTTTGCATGAAAAACTCCCTCAGGCTTTTGTGGAAATTATGCAAGCGGAATGACTGGCAGGCTGGGGTGGGAGTTATTTGTAGAACAAATGCGCAATCAGATCCCAAATCCCTCTAGAATAGGTTCAATGCGAGGTGCATTTCACCTTCAAATGGCTACCGGGATTCAAAATAAAAAATAAAATAGAAGACTAGACTGAAGGCTGCTTGAATTCTTTGCAAGTGTCCAAGCTGAAAACCACTACAGAAAACCATTACGCCTTGCATCTGCATGTCATCTGTAGCCACAACTGCTCGCTTGGCATCCCTGAGCATGTGTTCTGCTCAGCAGAGCTGGGAAGCACAGGGAGGGATGGTGCGTGGATAGGTCAGCTGTGGGGCTGAGGGAAGGGAGAGGTGTCTTCTGTAGCTGCAGCGCACCTCCTCGCACGGGGTTCTGCATGAAAGCCTCCACCAAGAGGGTTCTCCTGGGTATTTGGAGAGATGATCTCAGAATTTGGGGGTTTGTTTTGGCTCTGGAAAAGAGACAGGCTGCTGCTCAGCAGGTCTGCTGTATTTATAGAGCAATTTGAAAGACTTTAATCCCCACCTCTTCCCCTCCCAAGCTCAAAAGCATGTTTCTAAAGCAGGATCTTGTGGGAGAAGAAAAGTATTACCATATTATTTTTCAGAAGACCTTAATGTGGTCATTCATTTTAGAAACAATGGGTAAAGACGTCAGATTTATTCCTTATTCATCTTTCTATCTCAGTTCTAATCTTCTAATAGCCTTAATTAAATGCTGAGTAGTTTAGAATATTATTAAATAGCTTTCATAGGATTTTTTTATTTCTGATTATATCATGAGTACAGATTATTTAATATTCCATTCATTTTAAAATTATGATTAAGAGGATAATCCCAAAAAGATGTTTGTAACAATTTTAACTAAGCTGAATTAATTGAGTTAGGGGATAAGAAATGAGATTTAAAGGGTGAACGAGGGGTAAAATCAAAGCCTGCACAGTTTTAAAATCAAGTGGATTAAGAGATTGGTCCGAATGGAGAAGGTGGCAGGTCAAAAACTGAACTGGTTCAAATAGAAAATCCACTTGCTTTTGGGCCTTGTGTCTTTCTTTCATGGAAATCATGTGCAATGGCACCCAGTGTAATATGGATAAACATGAAAGGGAACGAGTGCTTGTTATGGATCAACAGACCACATGTTGCTCATTGTCAGGCTAAGGTGTGCAATGTCAAGGGATGTAGAAAAGCCAGCTCAAGTGTTCCCATCTGCGACAGCGTTGTGCCCCCAGATGTGCCCAAGCACATCAGATGAATGCCTGTGGCCCACAGCTTGGGGCCTTTTTCTGTAGTGACGTGTCGGGTGACCCTGAGATGCTGACAGTTGTGATGTGTTTGGGGTAGGGTACTGAGCGTGGGGCCTTTCAGCTTTCAGTCCCATTTCCCTCATTTGTAACTCACTAGTTGTATCACAGCCAGAATTTGGCTAGGTTATTTCTCTTATACTGAAATGCTTGCTTAGGATTGGTTCAGTGAAGCTTTTTCGGTGGTGTCTCTTAGGGGGGCCATCCCCCTCTTCCTCCTTACGTGAGATGTTAACCGCCTCTTTGTAACAGGAACACGGCTCTAATGTATTTGGAAACTAGGGGAGATATTTTTACTTGTGTTCCTTAATATCTGCATGAGTAACTGAAGGCATTCACATATTGGAGGAACTTCTGCAGTCATTGTTAATTATGGAAATGACAGCACCCTTTACAGTTCTCTCATGAGGACACGAGAACAAACCAGTGCCTGTAAAACTGAGCCTGGGAGGAAAGGCATGAAAGCGAATGGAACACAAAGTGCAGAGCTCAAGCTCTCAGGATGGGATGAATGAGGCAGGGTGGCTTTATTTTAAAGATGGACAAAGACATCCTAACCCATAGCTCTACTGTCACAGACATTACCATGTGTGTGCCATTTGAGCAAGTTCTCTACTGTTACACAAGCGCCCTTTAAGAATTAAAGCAGACTACATGACAGCCTTAGGAAGAGCAGAGTGAATCAGCCCATGATACTGGGAGGAAAGCACACATTTCAGATCTCCCTGGAGCATTTACTCGTTCCAGAAGTTTTGCATGAGTTCAGGATACAAATAGGGATCTTCAGCATCACATATCCAAATGAGGGTGAGGAGAGGCTGACTGGGAGAAAGCAGCACTTACACTCAGTAAGAGAAAAACAGAAAATGAATTTGAATGTATCCAAGAAGAGTAAAACACTGTGATGAGTGATGGAAGCATTAGCTCTGCAGGTTCATTTATAGAGGCTGGGATTTAATCCGTTTAGATCTTTTTCTTCCAAGCTTAACAGCTTTAATTATTTTTACTAAGAAAAAAATCAATATGTCCTTACACACTATTAATAATAATAAAAAAAATCAAGTATCATTGATATTTGAAAACAGAAATCATAAAGAACATATTGCATTCACACCAACTACATACCAAACAGAATGTTAATAACATTAACCTTTACTCTATCAGATATTTTCAAGAAATACCACTATATTTTTTGCAACGGCTCATATCTGTCATTTAACTGACATGTGATCTTTGCTAAGTTTGCCAAATCACTGAGGCCTGAATACCATTCAGCAATGTTAATTTTGTTTTCCTATTCCACCCTTTACACAATTATTCTCATGGCAATCATTCTAGCCTTGAGTATAAATAATACTTCAAGTGGTTTGTTGATATCCAGAAAATGATGTGTATCTACATTAAGAGATTCTGGAATCTAATGGGAGAACCATGCATATTATTAAGCTGAAATGCCTATTTCTTTCCTCCCAGATGGGAAGTAGTACAGGGTAGTGCTGTGGCATATGCATTAATTTTTTTCCTTCCGCAAATTTTAGCACATATTATTTTTTGCAGATTTTGAGTCTTTGCCTCCTACCAAATATCCAGGAGATTTAAACAGGATTTTGCTGCAGAAGGGATCTCAGTCTTAACACTGAGGACCTTGGATAATTCTCATGTGAGCTGCAGAAGAGGAGGGTGGAGCAGCTCTCTTCTGGAGAATAAGGACAGAAATGGGAGTTCTGTGGGAGGAATCCTTGAGGATTAACAGACTCAAAAAAGAGACGGAGACCAATTTTCCCGACTCCCATATTCAGTTGTAGAGATTGAGTGGCTTGTTCTGAAGGTCCTAGTAATAAATAAGGAGCATACTTAAAATGAAAGGAGATAACAACCACATTGTAATGTGAAACATAAATCCTGAAACATGTCCATAAGAACTGTTACCCCAATAATACACAGAAGTACTCCTCTGTTTAAAACCCATCCTCCTAACAGATTTCTTGCTAGGCCTGTGGATTTCTTCCATGTTCTCTTCCACAATTTTTATTTCATATTACTGTTTTTTTTTTCCCTCTTCCAAGCCTTGTGCTCCATGCTCATTCCTTTCAGTCCAATGAGACTTTCACTTTCATGGGACCTGGGGAAGGAGTGCACTGCATTACATGCTGCATGCTTACGTGGGAGCGAGCTGTGTGGGAATGTTTTCCACAGCACTTTACAGACACTCAGGAAGGCAAGTTTAAAATCAGAACTCTTGCTGTTTACAGCTGTGCAGCCATCGCAGGGCTTTGTCTGCAAAGGCAGATTGTCTCAGGAGGCAGCAAAGTGGTATGAAATGAGGCTTGAGCTTACTTGATCTGCTTTTTCTTTTTTCTCGTTTACTTCCCTTGGTTCCAATAACTTTGTCTTCATGCTTTGACCGTCGCCATTCGCCTATCAGCATTTTTTAATTACATGCATTCGTTAATGACTGTGGCTTGAAGACCTGAGCCTTGAATTAGCGCTGACCTTCAGATCTGTGAAGGAGGACTTCACCTGTGCTCCTCCCCATTTTCCAGAGGCCTTCCAAATGGAGAAACATCTGCCTCCAGAACGAGAAGGAGTATTATGGTGTGTGGGCACACACTGCTCTGCGTGAGCAGCACTTTCCCCAAACAGATCAGCTCTAGCTATGTTAACGCTTTTAAAAGCACAGATCTGATGGCCAAAACAAACAGTGCTTATCCAGCTGCAAATCTACATGCAAGTTGATCTTTTCAGTGTCTGTCCAGTACATTGTTGTCGTTTGAATTCATCCCTCCTCTAGTTAATAAATACCTCAGGATCCTCCCTCTGCCCACAGAGCACGCGTGAGCCTATGGTGAAAGCATCCCTACTTCGATGTCTCAGATACCCCAAGTTTAGACACCTCATTTAGGTGCTATCACTAAATGGGATGAAGCCAGCTTTTATTTCAGAAGGCTGGTTCTCCTTTGTTGTTCCTTTTTTCTTTCATTTCCCCAATTTTTCTCAGGATGAGTTCTGTTGTGTCTGAATTCCTCCTTGTGCTCTTCCCAGCATTCCAGGCAGCGCTGCACTGCAGCAGCACACCCCTCTATGGAATGTTATTCCCTCAAGACTCCCATGGCACAGAGAGATGGGTAATGTTTTCTGAGCTTCTTCCACTATTACCACATTTTCTATAGAGGATCAAAATGGATTATTTTCATCTTGACATGCAAATGCCTAGGCTGTGCCCTTGGCTGAGATCTTAGCACTGACTACAGAAGTAAAAGATATGGGGGAAGTAGCTTTTTAATATCACATATGGAAGAGGCAGCCTTATTTCTTAAGGGAAAAAAAAAAAAAAAGAGAAAGCAACTGTAATCCATTGTGCCTTAAAAAAAGAAGGCTAATAAAAATATTTCCCCATGCACTTACTGAACACTGCATTCACATGCAGTTGCCAATCTGCATAAGTGCAGATGAACATGATGTGCAAGATCTCACTGCTGTACCCTGATCTGCCCAGTTGCTGTGCCAAAGTATTGATGGAAAGAAAAGACATAAACGAATAATTTTACTCAGTCAGATCACACGCCTGAATATGAACATTTACTGAGCGACGGCATTAGAGCAGAAGTAGGAAGGATTTCTAAGGCTCGTTGTGAAATGCTTATAAAGCTAAAAAGGTCAAATTCTTCTCCAATTTTCACTCTGCACAAAAGCAGTTAAGTAAATGAAATAACATGACCCGCAAATTGGTGCAGGATACAACCTGCAGGATATGCCAACACACAGTAAAAACCATTGTGTGGTTTCATGTTAACACGGAAGAAATGATATCTGACCATGAGAGTACCAGCACTGACTCACTGTTTCTAATTATTATTATATTCTTCTTCTTTTTTTTTTTTTTCCTGAAACAACAGCAGCAACAAAGCAGCATCAAGCAATTGCCTCCTGGCTAGCGTTCTCGGCAAACCCTCATGACTATTGACTCAAATGAGCAGCCCAGCAAGTAAGTTGTTAGCTTAAATGAAAATTATAACAGAGACAGAAATGTCAGCCTGGGAACTGAACTAATAAGGGAAAGAATGTGCACAAAGCTGCCGGCGCCGTTTTAAACCTCAGGAAGAATAAAGGAAAGCACAGCTACCCAAATTAACTTGTGAGGTGGAGGTCAATTAAAAAGCCCGCGCTCACAGTGACTGTGCTCCCAGCAGTGTGGCTTGGAGGGGGATGAATGCGTGGTAGGCAGCAGGGTGGTGGCTGGGGAAGGGGAGTTGGTTCTCCCCGGTGTAGGTGGGGTGCTGGCATGGGACAAGAGGTTGGAAGGGAGAGAGGATAAGCCATGGCAGGCTCACCCTGTGCAGCCCCTGGCTGCCGCTCAGGCTGAGGTCTTGGACACAGTCCACTGTCAGGCCTCCTGCCAGGGGATTTGTTACTGTGCGAGCTTGGCTTAGGCAGGATTTTATTGCAAAAATTGTCTTGATTCTTCTTCCATCTTATTAAAATCTATCCCACCCTTCCCTTCCGTGCCAGGAGGAAGAATATTTTGTATATATCTGGGCAAAACACACAAACAAATTCATTTCCCATGGATAATATATTCAGGGTGATTTGCTTTTCAGAGTTGGGAGCTCAAAATGATGAATTTATTATGCAAAGTAATAATTGCAAATTATATTGGCAAACTCCATTCCAGAAAAAAAATGGGGTATTAATATAACTAAAAGGATTAAAAAATACTGGCTGTTAACTTGGGGCTACTGCAGATATTTTAGGAGGTTATATATCTCTGTTCCACCTAAACCACCAGAGGCAGTAGCTTTCATTTTAAAGGTCTAGTGAGATACCGTAATTAATGGGCCCACCTAACAGCATATGCCACACTTGTACTGAGCAGTAGGACATGGTGCATATAATGAAAGAAAGTGAAGGAAATGCTTAGCGTCATAAAAATTAGCATCTCTTTTTAGATTTTTTTTTTTAATTACTGTGAAGGAATGAAATACATCAGAGTTGAACACACAGAAGAATCTGACTCCAGTTTTTGGGTCAAGTCAACCTGTGCTTTCAGTGGGGAAAGTGAATTGTGTATGTTGGTTTTCTGGATCCTTCTAGGATCCTAAGGGCTACAATTACGATCCCTTGGACGAGGTGAACTGGAGGATGGTGGTTCTTCCACCTTGCAATTGCCTACACTCACTCTTGCCAGTTCAGTCCTTCGTGGTCAGCAGTAGAAAGGGGCCTTAGCAGTTGTTGGGGCTGTATTTAATGTTTGCCAGCCACTTTGGGATTTATTTTGCTGGATCTGTATGTTGTGTTGGGATTCTCAAAGGATTAATCTGCCATCACAATCTTCACAAAAAAAGCACAGCTCTTTGCTGCTATAGAAGCATTTTCATCTCTGGCACACATGTTCCGTTAGGAAGTACTCTGGGGTTGATTATATTTTCCAGGATAGTTGAAATTTGTGGATAATTAAGAGAAAAATAATGTGCTTGTAAACTTTGCAAGTAATAGACACAGTCCTTATGTTGTAATTCATATGCATGGTACCATTAGAAAGTGACGGAGCTTGTAAAACTAAAATGCTACTGACATTTTTAGCATACTTTCATGAAAGCATGACAGTGAGAATGAAGAAGGGGATTTAGGTGCTCCACAAGTTGCTGTTCTGGCTCTAGCATGCGTGCTAGCTGTGTGCTTGAGACAGTCCTCAGTTAAGGTGGTAGTTAGCTACTCAGTATTTGCAAGGGACTTTGAAGACAAAAGGGCAGTGGCAGTTCACAGGCCATAGCAAACTAAGAACAAACTGCCTAACATTTACTTCCTCACACCTTTACTTCCAGTGTGCATTACCAACAGCCACTGAGGTGGAAGGACTTCTACCTTGTGAAGAAGTAGTAATTGGAAAAAAAAGAGGGGCAGTGGAGATCTAACATGTAAACATTGAACTTACTATCAACAGTTTCTACAATGAACAACAAAACTGTATTTTGCTTTTCAAGCAGGGAAAGAGACCATTTGATTCACAGATTATCACATGGATCCCAAGACCAGCATGCCTGTGCTGACCAAGAGGAATGGTCTGCAGCTTCCAGCTTTGCTCACCTTGCCCAGACTGCAGTATCAATAGCAAGCACACAAAGGTAAAACTGTTCCTCTAATGTCACCAGAAAGTTCTTTTAACTCATCATCAAACTTTGCTTTGATCTTAGTCTTACCACTCAGGTGAGGATACAGGCCATCCCTCTCCTATTAAGCACACTAATTCAAACTAAACTCATAAACAGAGCTGGAAAAGACAACTGGAACTCAGCAAAACCAGGCAAAGTTAAATAAATACACAGCCAAAGCCAGTTCTCTTGGTCTGTGTAGAGATATACTTGTGAGGGAGACAATTTCTGAACAACTGCAGTTTATTAGAAGCACTGACAGTCTTTGCTGGAAATTTTGCCATGCTCATGTGGTGGTATTTTGATATGGTATGAAAGGCTTTTTTTTTGCTTCTCCACTGTTGTATGTGTTCAGTGAAATTGCTATCACAGCTGATGGCATGAGCAGTAAGGAATGAGGTGGTAGGACCCGTATTGGTGCGATGCCATTGCTTTAACAAAATATACACTGTGATGTTTAGTGATAAGCAGTGAAGAATCACAAATAGTTACTACTGATTCCTGCGTGTCAAATGAAGGGAACATATTTTTCTTTTTTTTTTTTTTTTCCTGCTAAGATGCAACATGGTGAGGCAAAGTTAACCACAGTGGTTGCAGTGCAAGCAGAAAACATGCAGATTTTAATCCATGTTGGTGGCACACAAATTGCATTATGATAGTAATACAAAAACAGAAAGCCAGCTCTGCATTTCCTTGTTGGAGGCTAAAATCTGATTTTGAGGCTTTGATTGTCTCTTCTGCTCGGTAACCTGCAGATTCATCAAAGTGGGATTTTACATTATTTCATCAATTTAAATGTTTGGAAGCCCGGCTACTTCTACTATCAGTAAAAGAGAGGGATGCCCAGGAATTGGTGCAGTCCAACAGATGTGTGGGAGAGGCATCCCATGAGTTGCTGACATCTGGGGATGCCACAACGGTCCCAGATAAAAGTGCCTTTGAGGCTGGAAATCCCGAATGCTTGTTGAGCATCCAGTCTCTCAACTGGGCTCTGTTCAGCTGGCAGAGGTACCCATACCCTTGGTATCCCAGCATTCTTATGCATGTAGATCTTATATGCCTTTCTCTTTGTTTCCAAAGCAACTGAGAAGAGATTACTGTTTTCTGTTAAAATACTTCTGGAAGAGGAGACAGAAATTGCCTGCCCGCTTGCAGTCCAATAGCTCATTGTCAGAGCAGTCACACAGGAAGAGGGACACATGGGTCCCATTTCCCTTCTGCCTCGGGCGACACAAGCCCACGTTTCACACCCTTTAGGAAAATGACTGTGGTCAAGGAGAGGATTCAGGATTCACAGGGCCAGTGACCAAACATGAAAGGAGCAGGGCTCCAGGGCCTCAGGCATCCTTTTGATTCCACTCCCTGCTCTCAGGATTGTTTCTGCCTTTTATTTAAAGACTGTTTCATGTAAACATGAACGGAGGAAACACAATGGCACAGTTCCATCACTATCTGATAACTGGAAATACACAGGCCACGCCTTGCAAAAAAGAATGAAATGAGTACATTCTTGTGTGGATGAAAAGTGAAGAGATTAGGGCTATGCAACAGGCAGAAGTGAGTGTACAGGAATGTAGTAGCACTGTTCAAGATAATAAATGGAAACAAGAAGGTAAAAATAGGTTTTTCTGTTTATTCGCTCAAGAAAATAGAGTTTACTGAAGCCAAAGGGAAAAAAAAATCTAATCAAAGGAAGCATTTTTTCCTTTCTTCTTTGTTTTTTTTTTAAACAAAAGCTGTAATTAACCTGATGAACTCACTGCTATTAGACATAACTTAGGCCAAGAGATTAGTAGGATTCAAAAAGGATTAGACATCTATATGCATAATGAATATATCCATAAGCTACCATGATCGCAAACTGTTTTATAGAATAGCTTGCTTCTTACTGCCAAATGAATCCCATGTACCAACTTCCGTCTCTCTGAGGATCTTGTGAAGTGCCTCTCTCCATCTAGGAACTCTACACATGGTGTGAACAGCCAACCTCACTCCTCCCCTCAAAAAAACAAGCCCCAAACTAAATCAACAACAGAACGTCTAAAACAGAATTCATGCTTTTATACTACTGCCGTTCTGGGGAATTAACCTGTATACTTACACAAAATATGGATTTTACAGACTTAGATGATATTTGTACACCTCTTAAGCCAGTGTTTTTAAAAATTGTGAGAAATTTAGCCTTAGTAAACAGGGAGAGAAGCTCTGTCTGACCAGCAAGCTGCTTGAGACATGTGGAAAAAAATCCTGTACCCATTTCAATAGGAGGCAACCCACAGCTGGGTCTGACTTCCAACCTTCACTGTATTCTTAACTGGAATAAGAGTGAGATTAAGAGCAGCTCTGTACCAATAAAGAAAGAAAAAACTGTGGTGAAAGAAATGGACAGTTATCAAATTCTCCATGTGCGTATTTAGTATAGACTGAGGCAAAACTGTTTTTTTTGTTTCATTCATTGAGGTGCAGATGCATACTGATGCTTGGAAAATCAGAGATTTATTTCGGAAAATAAGGGTTGTTGTTATAAAAATTGTCCTTCTTCCTATTTTCAGGCTCAGTGAGAATAAAAAGGTAATTCCAACAGATCTGAAAATAACTGTTGAGGTTTTACAACTGTCTTTAGTTTGTTTGAGGCCATAGAAGTGAAGACTAAAACTTATGTAACACTAGGGCCACAGTTGGTTTCTGCTTGTGGTGGACTGCCCATAGACAAATGTAGAATCAGAATTGCTCTTCAATTTACCTCTTATTCTATGACTCTTTTTGTTTCATTCCCCATGATGTGAACTATCTATCTGTTTCCTTCCCCAAGGAACATTTAGTTCTTGCTCTATAATACAACCTTACTCCTTCAAATTCAGTGAGTGAGAGGACCTCCTAGTTTTCAGGTTTCTGATAAGTGTGTTGTTTCAAGGCTGTAAAGTCTCTGGAAGTCACACCTTGCTGCCACAGTGCTGCCTCATATTCCTCAGTTCAGAGAACCAGTCCCAAGACTTGAGTGTAAACCTGGATGAGTTTATCATCATCTGGGTTTCAGAATGTCCCTGGGACCTCCTGAAGCTTTTACAGTCTGAAGATGTTCAGCATCTCGGGTGACGGAGATTGGAGAATGTATTTCCTTGTTAAATTTCTTTCTACCCATTCAAATTTGACAACTCAGTTCAGTTGTGAGCGATATTTGATAGTTCCAGGCTCATTTTGCTCCTCTTAGTTCAAAACTTGTCAGCATTACTTTATTGCTGTTTGCAAAAGTAACAAAAGGTGTTGTGATAGGGATTCATATTGGCAAATTAAACCTGCTGTGGGGTTTCAAATGCAGGCATTTGTCCCCTGGGATTAGACAGCAGCAGCCTGTGGAATTATTTCTGACATTTCATCCATCATACACTCAGAATAGCTAAACAAACCAGTGCTGTTCTCTCCCCTGTTCAAGGAACAACTTTCACAGAGCCTTCCCACAGAAATATCCAAAACTATTAGTGTCAGGAAACTGTGCTTGGAAAGTTAAGAGAAAAAAGAAAATTCTCCCACAGCCAAAAGGCGAAGATGTTATCGTACATCAATAATGTGCACTGGGAGGTCTTCTCAGGAATAGTTCTCGGACTGGGGTAAAGCAGAATGGCATAATTGGTGTGAATATATCAATTTTGTTCAGGTTGGATCAGAAATCTACCCCACAGATCTACAGATTTGAGACTTTGGAGTTACTGTCCTTGAAGAAAACTTCCAAATCAGTACTAGATGAAACAGGAGGACAACTGGGTCCTCTAATGGCTGCTACTTCCTCCCCTCCCCTCCCCTCCCCTCCCCTCCCCTCCCCTCCCCTCCCCTCCCCTCCCCTCCCCTCCCCTCCCCTCCCCTCCCCTCCCCTCCCCTCCCCTCCCCTCCCCTCCCCTCCCCTCCCCTCCCCTCCCCTCCCCTCCCCTCCCCTCCCCTCCCCTCCCCTTTCCTTTCCTTCCCTTTCCTTCCTGTAATGTTTTTACTGTGATCTCACATCTACATTTTTACAGGCTTTTCCTGAGAAGCTCACCATCTCCTCCAGTGCCTAAGGTGTTTATTTCCATGATCTAATTCCTGTCTATGTACAGCCAATCTAGATTAGCTTTAATATTTAAATACCACAGCATCAGTGAACAATAACTCCGGAGTAGCTCATTATTAGAGGGTAATAACATTTTAATCTGTATTACAACACCGTGTTGTTTGATAGACCTCAAATTGGTTTCCCATTCTGGAGAGGCCTCTAAGGATATATTGCAATTACAGGAGGTTTCATCCCCCTCATCCTCCCCCACCCCACTTGAATAACTCGTATAATGTGCTTTGAAGTAATGTGGTCTCACACTGAAATCTACAGTCAAACACCTAAACCAACAGAAAAGGTAAAACCACCACAAGGGAGAATTTAGTAAACGGAAGTGCATAATCAGATAAATGAGAAGAAAGTTTTGAAAAGGATTGCAGAGGAGTAACAGGAGATACTGCTGGTGTGGTTCTTACTACATTGTTGTTTTCCTTCAGTAAAAGTTCTATCAGCTGGGGAGAGTTGCTCAATTCTTTGAAGCTGGCTCTTGTTTCTCTGAGATCAGATTCCCTATTCCCAGGGCTCCACTCCGCGATGCCAGCACAAACATACACCAGCAGCTGCACAGAACTTTAAAGACTAAGCAAGAAGCTATCAAGCAATTACTTATTCCATTTTAGATCCATGTTCATTATTTTCATGGAGCAAGTTTGAAGTTGGGGGAATATAAATCTGAGAAAGCAAATACACGTTTTGCAATCTGAGCAACTCACCTAAGAATCAAAACTCACCTAGCTTTAATTAAAGAGAGAAGACCTATAGATAAAAAGGAAATAAATTCTCACCCATGGATAAAATCATAAAGAAGACTTGTGACTTTACTCTGACTAAAGTAGTGAGCTTTGATATGATGAAGCACTGTCACTGTTTTTCCTGCAGCCTAGTTGGGGGCAGGTGCAATTCTGGCTGCTGCTATGCTTGTACAGAACCATGTGTGGGCTGGTTTCATTCATGATGTAGTCCCTAAAAAGTTAGTAGGGCTGTGTTGTGGATGAGTTAGTCCCATAGAATAAAGTGAACGAAGAAACTGAACTGGAAACTGTTAATCCTGAATTAACTTTTTTTTTCCAGTGATCCTAGTTTTGTGTTGATTTCTAGTGTGTATGTGTGAAATTCAAGTTATTGTAGACAACTGACTTTTCATGTAAGCAAGAACACACTTGTCCTTCGGCCTGAAGGACCCTGAATCCACTGATTAACAAGCTTCTCATAAAATAAGCAAGTGTGGGACCATTGAAATGCCTTCACCTAAGAGAAGTCTGTATCACTGAGGGAATGCTGGTGGTGTCCCTCACTTGAAATCAACAAGCCCAAACAGCATCTGAATGAAAAGACAGCAAAACATCAAACAGTCTCATTCAAACTGAAGAGATGGTCTTTCTTATTTGCTCTCAAGTTCACTTTTGGCATTTATTAATCTTTTCAAAGGAAGCATTGCAGTGAGTAATAAGAGGAAAGAGCAGGAAAACATACAAACTTTAGGTCATACTGTACTTAATATAAAAGTTTTAGGTCATAATTATCAGCCATTTCACAGTTTTCTATATCTTAATCTACCTGAAACACATGCTTCCCTGCATTTTCCTAGGGAACTAAAGAAAAAAAATCAATTTTTTTCCCTGACAGAAATGAGGGAGAGTTTTTTGTACATGCAGTTAGATATGTCAGGTCACAATGGATGTTGAAATCAGGTATTTTGCCAGAACAGCACTGTAAAAATCATATGTTTCCTGCTGAATGTCCTCTAAAGTAAGGATATGGGGCTGCAGAGATCTTTTGACTCTGCTTTCATTCTTTCATCCTCAAAACAGTGATGCATCTGGAGCAAGTCCTGCTGCCAGGTGTGTGCCAGGGATGAATCTTGCCCACTTACACTGCAGTGATGTCTGAGGAAGGTCACTCAAACTCTTTGTTGATTTATTACAGGGTGCTTTATTTATCCTCCTTTATAAACATATGTGTAAGTGCATGTAACTGATTAAATGTTTCCAGTTTTAGAATTTCATAAAATCATGGTATAGACCAAGCACATCCTCATCCACCAGAGCAATTTGGTACCACTGCTTTGGAAAGAAGAGATATGAGCAGGTCTGGGATCATCCCCAGGAGCCAAACCTGCAGTCACCTCCCTCTTTGCTTTTCCATCCTTGTCTCAGGGCCATTTCTCTTATAGCACACCTTTACTAGTGGGAACAGGAAAGGAGAGGACAGGAAGGCTTGGGAATACAGCTTGGCTTTGCATAATCTGTTTGTTCAGTTATTCACCCAGGATGTGAGAGGATTGGTCCTAATCCCCAAGTTATAAACCAGCATCAGCATGGAAGGCAGACGTGTGCATTTCTGGAGTCATGGGGTTGGATGTCAGCTTTGGGGAGATGCGTACAGATCTGTGTTCCAGCAGAGCAGAGACAGGCATCAACTCAGGGCTGAGGATTTCCCCAGACACTGTAAAATTAGGTTAATTTGTATGTTTTTATAACCGTAGACTTTTTCAAAAAATCTGTCTTTGCTTCTAAAACATTTTCAAGTCAAGAAAGATACTGTGGAAGGTTTCCAAATGTGAGCAATTTGTAGCACATAGCTTCTTTAATGAAAGACGTATTTTATTTTATTTTATTTTATTTTATTTTATTTTATTTTATTTTATTTTATTTTATTTTATTTTATTTTATTTTATTTTATTTTATTTTATTTTATTTTATTTTATTTTATTTTATTTTATTTTATTTTATTTTATTTTATTATTTTATTTTTATTTTTCTGCCTAGAAAAAGGCAACAACTTCTTCATCCTTGATTCTGGGTGTGGAAAATATTATTTACCCCTATGTGGTGGCTACAGCGTTATTTTGCGTGTGAAAACAAACAAGGATATTTTAACGTAAGCACCTCTCAAACAAGAATCTTGGTGAAACTCATTCTGCTTCCAAAGTATTTCTAAAAATGCCAAGAGGATAAAGCTATGTTGTCATTTGTCCATTCTCCCATAATGTTCAATGATTAGGGTCCCATTACTTTATGTCCCAGACTTAATCTCTCTCTGTGCTCCATGTTGACCTTTGTCCTCTCCACCTCTTCCAGAAGCAAAACACAGCACAGAAGTTAGATCATCCCTCGTCTTGTCTTCCACAAATTACTTTCTATTTCTAAGCCGTCTGCACCCAGAGAAATAAGCAGTTCAAAATGGCAATGAGAAAAGGCACCTCCAATACTCCAACTCCAATACTGCAAGAACTCTGCCCTGCACAGGGACATCTTTCAGAGGAAGAGGAACTGATTGAGTTCCTAACAAGAAATCAAGTTACCTTCTCCACTGTACTTGGCTCTGTTTCTGGCCTTTCATATGTGAGAAGAGAAATAAAGACTTCTAAATGAGATGAATTTAGCAATTGAAGTTGAGTTGAGTGCCAGGTGTTTTTCTGTCGCAAGATTTTTCTTTAAGAAGTATGATACCAAAGTTCCTGTCAACTGGAAATAAGTTTTGTAACATAGTAGGTTAGTACCTACTGATCTCCTAAAATACACGAAGAAGTTTCAAAAAGTTGTATTATCATTTCAGGAATGACATCAGCTGAGAGACACAGCACAAGGCCCCAGGCTGTAGAGAACAGTTTGATCCTGTATTCCTGAAAACCCTCAGAATTCTGCCAAAAGGTTAGGCCAGTTGTACTGAGAATTCTGGATTAAGCTAAGAAAAGATACTTAACTTGCTGGGTGCTTTCTAGCTTAAGTTCCTAGCTTGTGGTTAGGCATTCATGGGTATATTTAAATGATGATCAAACTGTGTTGCACTGTAGGCATGTCATATGTTTTGGGGATAAAACCCTACTTCAAGCATTTCTACACATCATGCTTATGCAAGACAGGGATGGCAAATTGGGAACAATTCTGTCCGCGTTAGTATCAAATATTAAATTTGCTTTGAATTCAGAGGATGAAACTTTTCAAGTAAAACTTGCGAATTTCTTCATTTAGATACAATATCCTTTGTCTCAAGCAGAGAAGAACACATGCATGCCTCAAATCAATCGATTCACATAAAGCATATAAAGAGGTAAACGCTCCACCATTATTGCTAAAGCTGTGGTTTCCTTATAAGAAAGGTTAGCCCTGACTGGAAAGTCTATTGCATGACAAGATCACAAAGACTAATCAATCACTTCAGCAGACAGTGCCATATAGGGAATTTGGAGTACAACACTCATCTCTGACACACACTGTGGATCATCCAGTGTTCTACAGTTGCTCTACATATAGCATCTGTTGACATCAACAAAGCTGACAGAAAAATATGTGTCAAGGTGACCCTAACTTCTGCTTTGATTAAATGAGTTTATAATTTGTCACTTTGGGGGGGGACAAAAAGCAAATATATATCATTAACCTCTTCTGAAAGAACTGTACCTCAATCAAGTGCAATTGTTTTTCTAGATGAAAGCACCCTGACCTCTTCTTGTACAAACATATATTATCTTAGCTCAAATCTGGTATCAGTAAAAAGATGTTTAGTGTATTGACCTAAAATAAATTATGTCAGGACTTGTTTGTGTGGTGCATTCAAGAAAGTGCTCTGTGTCTTCCATTGGAATTACTTGCAAGTAAAAGCCATCTTACAAATGTCTGTATTTTTAAGGATCATGTAAAACTAGATTTTCAGTGAGTTTCCACTACTACATTACTGAATATTTAGGAAGAGTCCTTAGCAATTTATGAATATCCAGGCTTCTTTATTTTTAATAACAAGAAAGACAACAGCAAAATTTTAAGGAGATACGTAACCTTAAGCTATGTGACGTGTCAAAACAGATTTAAATATATGCCAAAACTAAAGTGATCTTGTTCTATTCTTATCTAGGCATCATTTTGCTCAGTTAGAACTTCAACATTCCTTTCGTATCCCGGGTGTAGGACCATGCTATTCACACTGGTTTCCAAGTATGACAGATTCCAGTCCAATCTGATACTGCAGTGACTGTTCATTTCCCACTGGTGATCACCCCCTCATCTTATGGTTAGCAAAGAAAAACACAGAGAAGCATCAGAAAACCCTCTATAATAACAACGTACACTTCACATGCAGCCATATTTCAGCACTAAAACTAAAACATTGTGGTCTGCTTTTTCACTTTGCTGTTTTGTTTGATGTGAATCTTAAAAAATATTTGGAGATGAAGATTATTTCTTGAGCTTGTTTTCTTCATTCTTCTTCAGTACATTTTGAGCCAAGACCATTTGTCTGGATCACCCTGTGCAAATCTGCAGGTACATGAAGTAAAAAAGTAGCTAGTTCTAAAGGACAGATTGCAAAAGCTTGAAAATTCAATTATTTGAAAACGCTGAGTACATTCTTCTTTATGTATGATTTGGACTGTACTAATGCATTTGCTTGTGCGTGTACCTTGTACATCAGTTGCTAGGACATTTTCATTTGTTTTTCATTTTCATTCTGCTGCATATCTGTATCTGTTGCTTCTCCACCATTCTTTAAAAAGTTTTGGATCTAACCCTGCTTGCAACACATGAGTTTAATTAAAATCTGCCTATGTTTTCCATTGGCTAAGTAGAACAGGGTTTATGTTTCATCAGTGAATTTACACCGACTGTCTTGGTTATACACATGTATGCTTCAAATACACAAGCAGCAAAAAGATCTCTTCTCAGGACGCAAGAGCAAAACACCTAGACATACAAGCATGTACTCTGCACGTCAGTGAGAAAGACGACTTCGACACAGGGGCTATCCCAGATCTTGTAGCTGTCACTTGCGCAGCACAAGCAGAGATAAGGAGGAAGCTGTAATATAAACAAAGAGAAGAGACTCGACTTGCACTTCAGTTTAATTTGCCAGAACATTTTCGCTCCATCCTGCACACCGTCCGTGGTGCTGGCTCTACAGCTGCACTGGGGCTGTAGTGATGGATGGACAGGGAGGTCAGCCTCCCCTGCACCATGCACCACCCAAACTGTGTTTTCTGATGACATTTCTTCCTTAGCAGCTCCACTCGTCCACGTGCCCTGGTGTCGTTTCCCAGTGCTGTGCTTTCAGAAACTGCAGGGTGATGCTTCTCCATCATCCCAGCAAAAATGCAATTGTCATATTTAGAGGGGGGGAAAGTGGGAGAAGGAACAAAAAAGAATTTCAAAAACCCTCTTAATTATTGATAAATATCAGAATTGTCCTCTTCTGCTCTGGAACTTGCAGTAAAATGTCTGATGACCTAAAGATTTTTCCCAGTAAGTTATTCTCAGTAAATCTTGCCTGTTGGTTGCACATATACACATTTAGATATTTCAGATCTGTCTTTATATACACTCTCTCCTCATGAAAATCATTCTGAATACATAACAGGCATGTGGGAACTTGCATAAATTATGCTGATTATATATGATTCAAACTATAAAACATAAAATTACATTGCATTTTTGATAAGCATATACACATACCATGAGATGAGTGAAAGGTCAGACTGGAAGTTCCTCCTTCACATGTGTGAATACAGGCTTCTTCCATTAACCAGCCCTACAGGTTTAAAACAGCCTGGACAAGAGGCTGCACATAAGACAACTGCTGGCCTTGTGTTTGCAATGCTGCAGTGCTCCAGCCGTGCAGCACACTTGGTGTGTTAGTGGGCTTCTTGTTTTGCACGGGTGTGCTTTTCCAGGATCAGGGCTATAGCACTTGAGTCAGCTACAATGCAACATTTAATCAGATATCTCTGAGTCTATTTTAATTTTAATCTTCAGAGGTGCGCAGTGACAAGTTAAGAATTATATTCTTACAGCATTCCCATGGCATGAAGAGGACAGACTGGCTTCACGCAAATGACAGAGAATGAATATTTTTTAGTAAATTTGAGGAGAACCACACTAGCAGGATGGCAATACTTGCAGAAAAAAATGATCCTTTCAGAACACTCAGCCCTCTCTTTGGGTTCTTGTACGCTAGCCTTCTTTTATCGTAGCTGACGTACATACACTGAAGGTTCCAAACCTGCTTCTTTATGCACTGTATTCCAAATTCTGATTTAGTTACTTGTGTTCAGAAAAAGTATGCTTCAGTGAATGCTGTTTAGTCCACACAAAGACAGATGCGTCCCCAAAGAACAGCTACACTTTTCTGGAGAGATGAGATTTCTAGCTTTAGATACCAAGATTTGGAAGTACTGGTGCTTAGTGGCTGGGTCCAATTACTCTTGTATTGCATGAGGACCTGCTTTAACAGTAGGGTAAGTGCTGAGCCATCACTCTTTGAAGTCTGTTGAAAGTGTCCCATTGAATTCCAAAGTAGGATGAATTGTGTTTGAAATACACAGCACAATTTTTTCTTCTCAGTTGCCAGAACTGGCCTCCTTTGAGGGTGTCATAGACGTGGAATGTTGATGCCAGCCAAAATGCCTAACAGACCCAGGCAGGTGCAATTTCTCACAGTGAAACACCTACACATTTTAAAGAGATGTACAGTGCCAGTCTGGTTTTGCTGCTATCTGTTTCAATATTTCTTGCAATGTGAAGCACAGCAGCATTTCACAAGGTGCTTTTTGTTGATGCTTTGTACACTTTTTCACACACTGGACCCTGCCTGGCACATTCACCAATCTCTGCAGCACTCCAGCATTCTCTCTTTGCATACGTACATTGGAGATTCTCACTCCTTTAATATATGGCATCTATGCAGAGAGATGCACGTACAAGAAGCTTCTTGCTTCAGTAGGACTACCACTTTCACATGGCAGTGATGTTATACGTAGGCTGGGTCTTAAGAAGACTAAATGCATCCTGCCATATTGCACAAAGAGATGATCCTCAGTACTTGTATCTGACAGTCATGTTCTAGAGGGCAAAAAACAGTATGAGCTTTTCTTGTACGTAGAAAAATGGTGGAAAAGCTAAAAGGAAGATTTGGGATCACCAAAAACTCTTGCCTCAGAAAGTGATGTTGATGTGCTATGTGTTTAGGACCATTAGTCTGGACTGGAGCAGGATCTGGCAGGATCATGCAGACCTGGATCATGCAGAGCCCAAATCAGATTTTCCTGTTGTAGCAGAAGGAAAGTTTTTTGGGAGATTCCTCCATGCCGTGTTTCAGCAAACTATAGCTAGTAGTTACGGCTGACTGCTTTGTTGTGGCTAAAAAAACCAAATTAAAATCTTTCAGGTAAATCTTCTTGCATTCATCTAAAAAAGACACATTTGGGAAAAGGTGAAGATCGCAAAGCTTAGCCCTAAATGTAGAAATATGAACACAGTGGTCAGAAAAATTAGAATACTTGTTGGAGTTTAAAACTGAAATTGAAGTGTAAACATGTAGCCATGTTCATTTTCTGTGCATCTGTACAACTATTTGTAATAGAGAAAAAGTAGACACGCTACTGATTTTTAGTCTTTTTCTCTGGTGATCAGAGGGACATCTTTAATGCAAATAATTGTTTGCATGATAATATTAATAACAGCGACAGACAAAATAATGCCACTGTGTATGAAAGTGTGTGCTGAACAAATAAGGGTCAGAATCAGGAATACTTAAATTTGAATATCCAATTAACAATAATCAAAAAGATGTGGGGCATGGTATGTAAATGAAAGTGTCCTGGGGCCAAACGTTCTCAACAGAGAAACCAGCAAGATATTAAAAACACCCCACATGACTTTGTTTTTCAGCTCATGAGCAAATACATGTTGAAAATATGTTTATTTGTTCTAGCAGCAGAAACAAACATATTCTATAATGTATGTATTAAGAGGATGTATAACTCACACAGCATTCACACACATTCAAATGTGACTGCATAACAGTAAGTGCTGTGGAAGGGGGGGGGTAAGAAGGAGAGCAGTAAGAAGGACAGATGCTTGAGGAGAAAAAACTTGCTAACCAGAGGCTTTTACATGGACCACATCATCCTGTGTCCCACATGCTGATTTCTTGAGTAGTCCTGTTGCCAAGATAAATTTTTTCTTGGATTCTAGAATTTATAGGATGTGTTTGGCTTGCATTGAGAACACAGCAGTTTCTTCTCCACACAAACAGCTCTATCTAGCGAGGCTGGGTATAAACAGAAAGACTGCCTCACTAATTATTTATACAAAGACATAGATAGCTGCATTCTGGAAGGTTCATAGGAAAAATATATTCATTTTCTGGGGGGGATCTTATTGGGTTTTTGACTTTCAGGGCTGTGAGATGCTGCAGAAAAGCATGTAGACCTTCATCCATAAGAGGGTAATTTACAGATTAACTACTATGATTCACGCTGTGATATGCATATGCTCTCTCTTTAGAGTGTTGATATTGCTTTGGTAAGGTATTTACCAAAAGCAGGACCCTTATTCAGATAAGGAGTGCTTCTTCCTCCCTGTCCCCTTGGCTTTCAAGTAAGCTGTGTGAATAAGCAGCGCTAATGGGCTACTAGGACTAACCTCATTGTGAGTGTTTATGCTAGGAGAAGGTTCCTACATGTCCTGGAAATGTACTGCTTTCACATACTCCAGCACGAAACATGATATTCATGAAATTAATATGACTACTTTTATGAGACGAGTGCAACTCATTCGTGTTTTCAGAAATCAAAGCAACACATTTGCTAATTATGCCCCATCCCATTTCCACACTTCTCCCCACTTTCAGACTCAAGATTTGAATTACTGAAACAGTCTTGGAAAGGGGAGTAGGAGGAAAACAATTTTCTGAATGCTTCACATACCACTGTCCTCATCCTCTCACTTGTGCATGAAATACAGATGAAACATGGCAAGCCCTTAGCAGCTTGCAGAAAAGCAACAGTACGAGCAGGGAAAAGAAGAAAGAATAACACAGTCAGTGGAAAAACAATCTGCATTTTGGAGAGGCAGAGCACTGGTGAACTGCAGTCACCTTGGACCTTAAACTGAACCTTGCAAGTAGTCTAACTCTATTTTAAGCAGGTCTTAAGGAACTGCGGGATTGAGTCTCAGTTTAGACTCCAGGATTAGCATTCCTCCTGTGCAAAGAACCATGGAATTTTAATGAATACAAGTAGTCAGAATTTCTACTGTCTCCCAGAGATTTGTTTATTTACTAATTTAGAGACGTGTTTAACATCTTACTTCAGTGGTGCGTCTGTACCAGCACCATATAGAGACAATGGATAAAAATCTGATGCTGAGAAAAGAGCGGCATCTCTGAGTCATAAATGCTCCTAGGCACATATAAATGCTCTTTGAAAATACTGTCCCTGACGCAGATCATGAGATATTAAAGGATTACAACAGTCACAAAGACATCACACCAAGGAGTCTAGTTCACTTTCTTTTGGAAGCCTTCTGCATTTAAAATAAAAGAGAAATCTGAGGCAATATTTCAATTCTTGCTGTAAACACATGAATATTTTCTTCAGGAGAAAGATGTTGTTAGAAACTTTATCTTAGCACTTGATTTAGTGAAATAAAACCTTGTTGAAACAGCACATTGTACCCTTTGCTCCAAGTCTTCGAAGAAAGATGGAATTTAATTCCACTGACAGAAGCTAGCAGCCACTTCCCAACTCTGCATTCAGCTGCTGCCTTTCTTTACTTCGGGTTAGCTGAATTGTCCTTCTGCTCTGAAAGTCTTCCATTAGAACTGCAGTGACCCACTGCAATGTAAGACAAGAGAGCTGAGAGGGATGCTGTAGTTACAATCAGCCAAAAATCTTCATCCAGCCTCAAGGCACTTGGCCATTTTGCTGGGTCCCAGACTTTGAGTACATGGCCTGCTATGGTATCAAGAAGGACAATCAAGCAAGCTGTTGTCAGTTTTAGGAAGGAATTTTTTTAATTTGAATTTTAAATGAATTGGAACAAGGTTTTATATTCTTGTTGACATTTGCTTTAGCAAAAACGAAGTAGCTGCTTATGGGAAATCTGGCCACACAGTTCTGAAAATCTGGCTGCAGTCATCCAGGACCAAACAGCAATATGCAACATGGTCATTTTCAGTCAATCTCATGAAGAATTCTGAATATTAGTTTCTTCTTAAAATGAAATTTAATTACAACAAATAACAGGAAAGACAACAAACACCACCAACAATAAAAAAAGCCCCACCTCACCTCAACTCTTAGTTTTCGCACTGTGCTTTATATGGTTTCTGAAGTCAAGCTACACTATCAAAAACACTCTGTTTTAACATTTGGACCTACACATATATATACTCAATTACTTAATTTGCCTCCTAATGTCACTGGTAAATGACTATGAACTGAAATTTTGTCTTAATATTTATGTGTGTTCCTGTTAATATATAAAAGTGTTGCTTGGCAGAAAAAAAAAAAAAAAAAAAAAAGAAAGATATTCTGGAGTCAAACAAAGCTTTGGTAATAGCTGTCCTGATAATACATTCTTCATGATAAATTCATTAGGTTGCAAGCTCAGAGTTGAAGTACAGAGTTGAACATTCAAAGTGAATAGCAAAAGTGAGATTGTGCTCTTAACAGCCCATATGATAAGGGTTTTTTGAAAGTAGTTATCTAATTACCTCTTTGGGCAATTACTCCACTGGTTCCCCAGTGTCTCCTCTCTCCTCCTTGCTCTGAACAAATTTTTGATCATTATTTCCCAAACAAGAAAATAAAATATTTGAAAAATCAAAAGCAAAGTTCACACGAACAGAGTTAATCTTCTCCATGGTTCCTTATATGTTCAAGATAGTGATCTTATCAGCATGGGGCCTGTTATTTTCAAAAGAGCTTTTTTAGTTAGCAAAATCAGTAGCAGTAAGGCCATGGAACTGGTAGCAAAAAAAGTCAACTGCACATTTGAATACTCAATTTTGTGGCTATAAACAGCTATGTCACATTTCAAGCAATGCCAATGGGATGGTTTTCAGCACTGCTCTACCAAGCAGGCATGTTTTCCATTTTCTTCTTATATGTACAATTAGAAGCATTCCCAACAGAGAAATCTGCCCAGCATTCACTTCAGAAACACAACGTGAGCAGACATAGCTTTCAAAACTCAAAATTCTGCCTCTATTTGGACCACATCATAAAAGAAAATAGACTATTATTTCTAGGGTTGCTATCAAAAGTTTGAATTCTGCGACTAATTGTCAATACTTACCACTGTATGCAATTCTCCTTTCAACAGAGAAGCCCTCTTTTATTGTTTGTAGGAAGATGGGATTGCCTTTTATCAGACAGGAGATGAGGGATTGAGCACATTAGGTAAAAGGCAGGTTATAGTCTTGCTCTAGGGGATATCCACCAGTGCCTGTATTCTTGTTGAGTAATAATGAGATACCATAACCAAACAGTAGAAGATGCATGTCAGATGGTTCTCCAATAACATTAGAAAAAAAGCAGCTGATATATGGGATATTGAAGGCAGATTAAGTTGTTAATGTATATTAGTATATTCTTAATTTCCTTTTAATTGAAAAAGACATATTGACTTTAATTAGAACCATTTCACAGGAACTGTCAATTAGCACATGTCAAACTAGTTAATTCAGAACAGAATTCTTTTAATTAGGGTCTGCTTTTCTTTAACTGTGGGGCCAATGAAATCAGCCTTTCCTTATCAAGATTTTAAATGTCTCTAAGACATACAATACAAATGTAGTCTCTTATCTATTATTAGAAGCCCATATGGATAACATTAAAATGATGATGCTGGCATTGTTCATGCAGCACAAATCAGAGTTTCCTTTATGACTCTTTGGGAAAAAAAAAAGGCTTTGAAGAAAGACTATTTTAAATACACAGATTTATCCTGCTTTAAAGAGACTACAAAATTTATGACACGCATGTTCACATTTAAAGTATTATTTAATACGTCTGCTCAAATAAATGGGCCTATTCAAACGTTCTGTGTGTTCTATCAGCCAAAGACACATAAAACATTTTCAAACCATGCAGTAACATTCTTCCCTTAAATGAACTGTAATCAAAAGGAGAAAACAGACTGATTTTTTTTTTCCTGGGGGGTAGGGGGGAACAATATAAAACCAGCATTGTAAACTTTCATTGCATGTGAAGATTTAACACTGATTGCTAATCTGGTGGCTGTGAACACTAGTGAGTTAATGTCATCCCAGTTTCCAAATGGCATACAATCCTGGCCTTGACTTTCACATGCGTTTTCTGAATATATCTGAGTTTTCTGATGGGTTAATGGCTGACACACATGTGCACAACCCTTCCCTGTGGTTCTGGGAGGTGCCGAATGTCACACCTGTAATGCTAGGGATGCAGCTAACAACTGCTGGGAGGAGTATAGCCCAAAATAATGAAGGGAATGATTGCAAAACCTAGTCTTGGTTTTATTGTATGGGATTTAGCCACTGTTTTACTGACCTATATCAACAGAGGATTACAGAGATTAGTGAAAGGAATACTTAATAACTGAACTGTGGATTCCAAAGAGGATTATCTGGTAAGATATTTTATGTATTCTGATGCTTTGTTGAACATATTAAGGACCTGATTATAGGCCCAAGTAACTTAAAACAATAAAAGAAGCATAATTTCCCTAAATGGAGTACAACTGGGATGTAACACAATTTAGTACCCTAGAATTACACTTCGTCCAGAATCCTAATCACAGCATTTCTTTTCCCCCAGAATAACACTTTGCTTTGTGTTTGTCAGTTGTTTGGGTGCCATGTGCGAGAATGTGTTAAGGTTTCCACAAACTCTTGGAAAGTGGGTGAAATTGAATGTGAAGAACGGTTAAACCGAAAAGAATTATGTCCTTGGAGTTTTTCAGATCGAGCTGGAGTTTCTGTACCTGTGTCACTTTGCTGCCTATCATCCCACATGAAGCATACCTTGAATATAAGCTAACAGATGCAGTGCTTCTTTTAAGTGTGACTGTAAATAGGTAATGTAAAACTCTTCTGTTTGTTCATTAATCCTATTGTGGCCCATATTAAATCTCTGCTTATCATTTTAAATACTTACCATATTTTAGAGTTCTTTAAGCAGATCTAAGTCACTTCAGCACTGAACTGCATAATCCAAACCTTCTTTTCTAACACAGCAGAAACAATGCATTGGATTTTCATTACATCACTCAATTGGCAATATACTGTTGTTTCAGAATATCAGTGAATAACAGCCTTCTTTTAACACCATCCGACACTGACTGTGCATAGGAAAGATGGGTACATTCACCACATGGGTTAGATAACAGGAGGGGAGTGTCTTTGTACTGCATTTTCCCTGAAATATATTTAACTACAGGAAGTCTCCCATTAGATTGCTGTGAATTTTTTAGTCCTTGCAGTATCCTGTTCTGATCAGTAACAGTTTGTCTAATTCATGTCTCGTGGCTGGTACAGTTGAGGAGTAGCTGTACACACAGTGGGACACACCAACTCACCACAGCCCCATGCCCACACAGTTGCTGGCACTGAAGGCAGAGTTCCCAGTTGCTGGCAGATGCACCAATAGCAGCTCAATGCCCACTGCAGACCTTGTCCTTGTAGCAAAGAAAGGCTTAATTTTCTTAACTGATACTACAGTGAGGCAGTTCTTTGCACAGCAGCAGCACCAATATTTATGTGCTTACGGATCTCATAAGTAGCAAGCTTCGACTTCAATTAAGTCTGACGGTTTCTGATAGCAAAAAGTCACCACAGAACTCAAAAAGCACTTGCACTGCAGCAAGGTCTTTACAATAACCTATGTGACATCTTTCAGCCTCTTTTGTGTCCCTGATGCTCTGCAGCAGGCCCAACTTCTGCAGCAACTTCAGTCTGCGAGAAGCTGAACCTTAATGTGTGTTATTTTAAAAAATGTATGGAAATGCTGCAATCTACAATGGATTTCACCCAGTCTGACATTCCTTTTGGGATAAGTACTTCATAAAAATTGCTCATGTGAATCATGTACTGTTCATGTATTGTTCATGAATCAAACCAAGAGCCATTTAAAAATGACTAGCATTAGGGAAGTGTAATAGCTTTTTAACAGATTATTTAAATGACTGTATCTCTGATTTCCAGTCATCTTATCCAAACAGTTATGGCAGAACTATCCCTGAAAAGAGAGTAACTTTCTGATTAAACTCTTTTGTCGTTGGATTTAAGAAATATTTTAGAAGGGAGAATTTCTCAATTATATATTCATCTTTCAGAGCCTGGGCATGGAGGGTGTACAATTTGATCAAACCCAGCTGAAAGCAGGGATGGTTTGGAGGATTCATTCCATTTTTACAATCACAGCTGAGGCAGCACTTGAAATGCACTCACCACTGCTCAGTCCTCTTGTGAAGGCTGACTGGTGTGGGACTCATTTCCTCACTGGTTTCTTGTAGTGGCAGTGTGGCTGAGATGCTTGACACTCAGCAGTGCCTGACAATTTGGTAGTGCAATGAGACAGCGTTTGAGTGGAGTGCTTTTATTCTTCCTGTGCCTGGATTATTGTCCCATCTATCCCCCTGGTTTCTGGGTCCTATGTGTCCCGATGTAATTGGAAACAGCAGACACGTTCAGATGCCCACCTTATCTCCTTGACCTGCTTCTGCCAGCAGCTAGTCCTGCACACCCTCACTCCTTTTCATGGGAAAAGGGTTTCTACCCGTGGCAGTGTGTGTGTGTGTATTTTTGTAAGGAGTGGAACCCCTTACAATGCTGAGTTGGAAGGGACCCACAAGGATCATGGAGTCCATCCCCTGGCTCCATGCACAGAAACCCAAACCCTGTGTCTGAGAGCAGTGTCCAAACGTTCCTCAAACTGTGGCTGAGCCCACCACCCTCTGGTGCAGAGCCTCTCCCTGACCCCTACTGCCCCTCCTGACACAGCTCCATGTTCCCTCTGCTCCCTGTGAGGAGCTGTGCTGCCATGGGCTGCCCTCAGCTGCTCTGCTCTGTGCTGAGCACACCCAGGGACCGCAGCCTCTACTAACACATCTTGCCCCATACACCCTTCCCCATCTTTGTAGCCCTCCTTCGGATGCTTTTTAATAGTTTTACATCCTTTCTATATGATGGTCCCCCAAACTGTTCAAGCAGTGCTGCAGGCGTGTTCCTCTGGGTCGCAGCACCTCAGGCTATGCCAGCCTTAACTACTCCTTTATTAAGCTGTTCTCTGAGCATAACTAAAGCATGTGGGTTGTTAACATACATAATAAGTTATATTTAAGAAGGTTTCAAATCTGCACATTGTATTTTGCAGCAAAGTCATAAAAACACGCTAACATGAAAACATTTAATGAGGGAAATGTTGCGTGCAGATGTCTGTTTGCCTATTATTCCATGAAATGACTATATATTTTTATTTATATGAGTAACATTAGACACAAACATGTTACCAAAAAAAGCATTCATTTATGAAACACATAAACACAATATGAGTCTAATATGAGAAACTGTTGTAAAAGACATTTTTTAAGTGTTTATACAATGAAGAGAAATTAAAAGAAATTGTTTCAAATACATTTTTTTTTTCTCTCTTATGATGAGAAAGAAATACACGCTCTCAGTTGGCATATTATTTCAGATGCAGTAGCAAAGTGAAATTTGTGCTTCACGTCATGTGTCCTTTACATGATGCAAAGGAACATAATTTTATTTTTGTTTTATTTGAAGACTGTCCGGGCACATTGGCCACCAATTTCATTTTTATTGCAGTGCATGGATAGCAAAGTCACATATCCTTACGTTAATGCAAAGGGCATGGAAAGGGAAAGGGAAAGTATAATTTTTGTTGCTGCTGTTGTCATTTGAAATTTCCATAGTGTCTATGCACATTGGGTACCATTTCATTTTTATTGCTCTGCACTGATAGCAATGTCGCATATCATTAAGTTAACACCAAGTTAGAAAAAAAGAGAAAAACAGATTTTTTTGTTTGTTTTCCTTCCATTACCATTGTTTGAAATTTTTTGTACTGTTCAAATATAATTTCTGTGGGTTGGTGGCAGTACTGAAAAACTAATACCCGCTGCATAAAATCTATATTAATTTATGCTTTTTGTATCACTCTGTATCACAGTGGGTAGAAAATGCTACTCACACTTCTTATTGGTGAGATAAAGGTTTGCTCAATGTCTAGGTGTAGCTAATATAGAAACAGCCACCTTTCAGGTCAAGTGGGCTAATCCCACTGTTTAATATCTTCAAATGGGTACATTTTATTGAGGTGCTTATCTCACACACCCTAAAATACCTCTCATGTCCACCTCACTGTCTTTTAACTCCAGAGCAGAGACTGTGTGGGATGCAGAGGGTTAATCTGTAGTTGTGGTTCATCCACTCCTTATCACTGACATGTGTAAATAATGGCCATGGGGATGGACATAGCACTCATCTAAATGGGGAGCACCAGGCAGCTGCATGGCTGCCCTGTTTTACGTGACAGGTCATTGTACAGGTCAGCACTAATAGCAGGCAGGATTACAGCCCTTGGGCTCCTCTGGGAAATTTGTGCCTCAGTATGGTGAATCTACTGCCAACAATTGTCTCAGTTTTGGAGGGCAAAAGAGGCCAACTTGTTTTATTTTATTTAGTTTGTTATTAACCATTCCCATATCATGCACAACACTGTTTCTTTATCCTTGACCTTTGGAGCAACTCTGCTCTGGTACTGTAATTCAGTGTCCATTTTTAAGGAGCTACCCTGGGAAAGACAGATAAGAGGCTGCCAAAAGGTGATGGCAAGCAGAACCAATATGGTTTACGTGGTTTCACATGGACCCCATGTGTTGCAGCTGGGGTTCTGCTCTCTTTGTAGAATACCCAAACCAAGTTTCTCTAATTCATACCTGAATTAATGGCACTGGGGTTACCTCAGACCCTTTGGCATTGCTTTTGTGATGTTCCCATGTGGATCTCATTGAGGTTGAGGTGGCTTAATGGAGAACTATCTCAACCAGCATATTCAGCTGATCCCTAGCATCCCATTCTTTTCTGTCCTGTGATATTTTGAATGTTAACTCTTTCGAGGCATGTGGTTTCGACCCCACAAAAGCAGACATAATTCCAAAACTGTTCATGGCCTCTGGAGAATTTGTTGCTTGAGGAAGAGCTTCCAGACAGTTGTACTCTCAATGAGCAGTAGGACAAGGAAGGACCGAGAGTGGGATTTGTGGTCTCTGTAAACCAAGATGAATCTGCAAGGACAAGAGAACTTGGCCAACGCGTTTAATGAGAGCTGTATGTTTTTAAACAACCACAAATGTATGTAATAGATTTTGCTGTGTCAGAATAGGTTACATCCCAATAAGCCACCTGAACACACAAATATGTGACAGCTAGTATAGTTTACATTTTTAATGCATTTCCTTGCATGAAACTTGGAAAAGCTTCCTCTTCACCCATTGCCATAGGCTATGGCTGTGTGACTGCTGCTCTACATCTTCAAGAGTTCACATATCATGAAAGAGAATCACAAAAGAGAGGCTGGACATGGGAATCCCATGAGTCCATCCATTTACCCTGTGCCTGAGATGTCAACACCTGTACTGGTGCTGCTGGTCTCTGGATGGTGTCCATGAAATAAAGACCTTTCTGCAGCTAATGCAGTGGAAGTGGGAGTTGCTTGCTCAGGAAAAGTCAGCCTCAGTGTTGGACACAACCTTTAGCAGTACTGGTGTCCTTTTTCTCCCATGCTTCCAGTGAAACAGAGCAAGTGTGAAATATTTTGTAGCAGGTGCTGTGGAAAGCAGGATAACGTGACAGTTTTGGAAGAAGTGCTGGAATGGGAATATGCTGCTGAGCTCTCCATCTGGAGAGGAAACCCAGAACCACCCTTCTCTCACAAGCTGCAGGAAGAACAGGAGCGTGTGTGTTTGGGGCCTTGTAGAAGTCACGTTATAGCTTGTTTCTAAATGTCTTCATATGTTTTTATTTGTGTTGTATACTTCTCTTGGCTCTAGTGGAGCTCTTTTATTTTATATCGATAAATTCTGAAACATTTTAAGACATAAAAGACTTGCGTATCTCAGGGCTCTGTAAACTTTTTTTCCCCCCACCCCATATTTTAGTTAATCTCCCTGTAATTAATTCTCTATCACTCTTCATCTCATGTAATCATTTATACTAATGCCAAATGTGTGTAAAATGCTGGTCATAACTACGAGACATGTCTTTAAGTGAATGTCACTTAAAGAGTCACAGACATGAAATCTGTGTCCAAACCTTGCATCTGCAGTGCGTAAGGTGCCTGTCCAGATGGGAAGTGTATACCAGTTCTTAATAAGGTGCTTAATAAGCTCCTTTCTATCTCCATAGTAAATGATGACAAGCCTTTCTCACGGTATGTAACAAGCAGGAGAATTCACATATAGACATACACACATACATAAGTATATAAATACATATATAAGTATGTACAATTTCCTTAATTTTTAGTAATATTTTATATATGTATGTATTTATATAAGCTCTCGACACATGTGCATATATATGAAGTAGTTTAAAATTGCAATCTTTCAGGAGAAAAATGGATCTGCAGCACAGTTACAGAACATGAGCATAACTTTTGTGGAAGTCCTGCCTAAGAGCAGCTCCATTCCCTGCCGTGCCTGTGGTGGGGGATGCCAGTAGTTTAACCATTTGTCTGCAAGAAAAGGAAATAAACCATTTCTCTGCAGTAGCGATCAGCTTGCTTTAGTTGGACTTGGGTCCTGGCAGCTTGGACACCAAGCAGAGTGGGAGGGCCTGGGTCTTGAGAATCAGCCAATACTCCCCCAGGGCTGGTGCGCAAGCATCAGTTTCATATTTTAGAGGTCTGAGGGATCTCTGGGTCGGGCTGTAAGCAGTTTGGGTTTTGAGGGTGGGACATGCTGTCCATGTTGACATAGCCATTACTCATTATAACTGTGTTGACATAGAAATTACCAAAAAGTTCAGCTTTGGTAATTCAGAGCCCATGTTGCATGTCTGTGTAATGGGAAGAACAATAGAAAACCAAACTCATATACAATGCATTTTAATCAAATTCTTCAAATAGTTTGATTTCTAAAAGGTCTCTCATTAGCCTATTGCCTGCATTTTTGTAGCAGCTACCACAGGCATTGGCATAATACTGACTTGGAATGGAAAATATTAGCAGGAAAAATGGGTTTTCTAAGTATACTGAATACTCTGCCAAAATCTGTTTGCAATCCACCTGCAGTCCAAGGATTTATTTGTTAGAGTAACCAAAGCTTAACCAGATGAGGCCTCTATTTGCTTCTCACACAGAGAACAAGTGAACAGAACAATCAAACCCATATCAGTAACATATTTTCTGTGATAAAATTCCTCCGTGTGAAGACCTGGGATAACTGAAATGGACAGTGATATATGAGCTCCTCAAGTAAACTTAGGGTTTCTCTTTCAAAACCTATCCTCTGAGTCTTCGGATGAGAAAGCTTTTTGGCTGAATCTCTCATCTCAGGAACTCTTCAATGGAATATTTTTCCTCTACTGCATATCTCAAATAATAACTTATTGCACAGACTTCAGGTTTCAAGGAGCCTTGAAACATAGACCAAGGTAATTAATTCCAGCCTCTCCTAATGTGCTCATCTGTGGATCTGGTAGCTCGTATACAGGCAACCTGTTGTTGTAACCTTTGCAAAATCAAAGAAATTCAAGAGAAAAGAAACTGGCTTCTTGCTCCATTCTTTATAGATAGGGAAAACTGGGTGCTGATATCTCATAAATATTAGCATACTCTGACAAACCCAATTCGGGATGAAATTGTGTGCTAAACAGTGACCATCCTGATATTAGCACCAGAAAATGACATCATTTTTCTGGATGCTGAATTTGCCATAGTCAAATCCCTGTCCTCTCCTTGCTCAGACAAAACCATATTGAACATAATTTTTCTCATGTGAAGTGAGTTAGTTTCCCTCCTTAAAACTCAGATTAAAAAAGATGTAATTCTAATTTTTCAGCAAATTAAGTTTATTAAAACCAGTCTGATAATCTTTATTGCCTTTATTTGATACTTACTATGAGATTAAACCACCAAAATATCTGTAGTTCAAGAAAAATATCTCCAAACTTCAGTGATGAGAATGATATTAAAGCAAACATTCAGATTAATTGATGATGGAAACATCTGGTTTCTAACAGCAAAGACAAAATCTATTAGAGTTGGGCTGAATCTTGAGGTCATCATCTGTCCTTTGCAAATACTATCCCAACTGTTTATATATGTAAGTACTGACTAAAATGAATTGCTTACTTCAAGATTTAATCTGGTGTTCCTAAAGTTTTTCTGACTGTTTTCTGTGACTGAACAGCTTATGTAAATACTCTGAGCTGTTGCATTGTCTATAATTACTTTGCAGTAGATGAAGTTGCAGGCTAGTTAAAAGTATATATCTCAATTACAAAATACAGAGAATAATTATAACTTATTTCCTCCTTACATTTTTTAAAGTAAGAACAGACATAGTAAAATTTAATTAAGGCAACTGATTTTTTTTTGTGACAATTATGAAAAAACTGATAGAATTCTGAATACATAGTAATTAACAAGAGATTTCAAAATACACCATATTCTTCTACCCCACAATGCATTTAATAATGAAAAATATAGCAATAATAAACCAAGAAGCTACTAGTCTGCCCTACAGAATCTTTGCTGATGTTTAGGAGAAAAAAAATAAGGGGAAACAGGATGGCACTTATCTGCAAAAATCTTTTAAAGTAAAAGCACACTTGACCTGTCATGAAAGATAACAATATTATTTGATACAGGTTAAATTTTACTGGAACGGGCCAGAAATCCAACAGAAAAGGCTTTGTTCACATCTTGGTTAAGATTATATTTCAAGACAATGAGTACAACACGTACAATGATGGATTATGTTTATATACATTTTTTCACTGATGAACATCTGAAATATTAAAATAGTGTTTGATAGTCTGCCAAAGTGTTTGTTATTTTTCTGGCATAAAGATGGAGTGGAAAGAAAATCATTTGGGGAAAAAAAAGGTTCCTTCTATACCTTGGATTGATGGTTTTATTCACTGTAGGAGCTGATGTTGTGCTGTGCTGCCAGGTGACTTTGTGGGATACCCAAAAGCCCGGACCAAAGAAGCACTCAGAGATGAGTCAAGAAGAGCAACACTCACTGATCTGAATGTCTTTCCAAATGTGAGTGTCAGACCATTTGTCACAGAACACCGCATCCAGCCATAAAGAACTCCTTGAAGTAGCAGAAGAGGATGAGAAAAGCCTTCAGTTACCCAGAGGATTTTTTCCTGTAAGTTGAAACACTGCTTGTGGCATGCACTGAGAGTCTGTCCTTCCCTACCTCTACAAATAGAAGGGAAATTGGTTCCTTCTCTGAGGGAAATTACAGAATGACCTGGGCTGAAAAGAACCTCAAAGATCACCAGCATTCAACCCCCCTTCCATGGACAGGGTCAGCAAGCACTAGAGCAGGCTGCCCAGAGCCACATCCAGCCTGGCCTTGAATGCCTCCAGAGATAGGGCATCCACAACCTCTCTGGGCAACCTGTTCCAGTGCGTCACCACCCTCTGAGTGATAAATTTCCTCCTAACATCTACTCTAAATCTCCCCTGTCTTAGTTTAAAACCATTCCCCCTTGTCCTATCACAATCAACCCACGTAAACTGTCATTCCCTCTCCTGTTGAGCCTCTGTGGAGCCTCCTCCAAGCTGAACAAGTCCAGTTCCCTCAATCTTTCCTCACAGGAGAGGTGCTCCAGCCCTCTGATCATTTTAGCAGCCCTCCTCTGGACTTGTTCCAAGAGCTCTGCATCTTTCCTGTGCTGGGGGCCCCAGGCCTGGACATAGTACTGCAGATGGGGCCTCACAAGAACTGAGTAGATGGGGATAATCACCTCCTTCTCCCTGCTGGCCATCCCTTTTTAATGCACCCCAGAACACAGTTGGCCCTCCAGGCTGCAAGCATGCACTACTGACTCATGTCCAGCTTCTCATGCACCAGGACCCCCAAGTCCTTCTCCACATGGCTGCTCTCCAGGAGTTCTTCCCCTAGTCTGTATCAATACCTGGGATTGCCCCAGCCCATGTGCAACAGCTTGCACTTAGACTTGCTGAACCTCTTGAGGTTCACATGGGCCCACTTCTCCAGGTCCTTCTGGATGGCTTCCCTTCCCTCCAATGTATGGCCTGTGCCGCTCAGCTTGATGCTGTCCACAAACTTGCCGAGGGTACACTCAGTTCTATTGTCTATGTCATTGACGAAGGTATTGAAGAGCACCAGTTCCAAGTCCAACACCTGGGGGACACCACTCGTGATGGCCTACACCCAGACATAGAACATTGATCACAGCCCCTTTGCTGCCCCCAGCCAATCAGTTATCAATTATCCATTGAAAAGTCCATCTTTCAAATCCATACCTCTCCAATTCAGAGAAAAGGATGTGGTGAGAGACCATATCAAAGGCTTTGCAGGAGTCCAGGTAGATGACATCCATCACTCTTTCCTTGTCCACTGATGCTGTCACTCCATCATAGAAGGCCAGCAGATTGGTCAGGCAAGATCCGCCCTTGGTGAAGCCATGCTGGCTGTCTCAGGTCCCCTGTTTGTCTCATTGCGCCTTAACATGGTAACGAGGAGGATCTGCTCCATGATATTCCCAGGCACAGAAGTGAGGCTCACTGGCCTGTAGTTCCCTGGCTTATCCTTTCTCCCTTTCTTAGAAATGGGAGTCATGTTTCCCTTTTTCCAGTCTCTGGGGATTTTACCCACGACTTTTCAGATATGACGCAGAGTGGTTCAGCAGTCACATCAGCCATCTCTCTCAGAACCCTGGGATGTGTATCATCCAGCCCCATGGATTTACGTACTCAGTTTCACGAGGAGGTCTCTGACTTGTTCCACTGTTACACTGGATGGAACCTGCTCCTGTCACCCTCACCTAGAGGATCAGAGTCCTGGCAGACATGGGGAGCCTGGCCACCAGTGAAGACCGAGGCCAAGCACTTATTGAGCACCTCAGCTTTTTCTATTTCTGAGGAAGCCAGTTCTCTGTTCTCATGTATCAGATGGGGAAACTCTCCTTGGCTCTGCCTCCTCCTGCCTATGTACCTGTAGTAACCCTTCTTGTCAATTTTCACATCCCTTGCCAAGTTCAGCTCCATCTGTGCCTTGGCTTTCCTGACCTTATCTCTGTATACGAGGACAATGTCTCTATGTTCTTCCCAGGCTACACAACCCTGCTTCCACTTCCTGTACATCTCTCTCTTCTCACTCAGTTTAAGCTGCAGGTAGTGTTCCATAGTTTTCTTCTCAGTTTCATACAGTGGTGAGAGTAATTCCCCACTTCATGATATGTTATGTCATGTAGAGCCAAATGCAACCTCTGTGCAGCCCTTTCCCCCTGGGGTTTCCTCACCCTTCCTCAATGTTTTCCTTGCTGCTGTACTAACTGTGGTCTTCACTTGAAAGCTTCTTCATCTTAATAACATATGTTGCCACCTTTCCTAGTCTGATTTTGTACCAAATGATTTTAACTCAAGAACTAAAAACCCATTGGTTTTGGTGAACACTGAGTGGACTAGGATGAGCCTGACATGTTTTTTTAGAAACACTCAAGAAATAATTCCTGCTGTAATCACAAGGGAATATCAATCCCTCTTCATAAATCCAATTTGTTCATAACCTTTTGACACAAACCATAAATAACCTTTATATATCTCACACACATACAAGGACACATATAGTATGTGACACAAACAACACACATAAATATTCACAAAAATACAAAATAAAAATACAAAATAAAAGTAAATTGCCATAAAAAACTACCCATTGATTAACAAGTGGTTGACTGCTTGTTACAACTGATACCTGGAATGCCAGCCAGCTCTGTTTGTTGTGGCACTATACTGGCTGAAGTACTAAACCACAGCAAGGTAAGTACTAACCCATGGGCAATGAGGTTGTTTCTGCAGAGATTACACAAGAGATGAGGAGAAGCTGAGGTTGCATTCTGGTTAGCAAGATTTTCTAATCTGTAGTTTGAGAAAGCAAAACAAACCAACAAACACAAACACAGAAATAAGTGCCAGAATTCAAGTGGTAAATCAGAAGATGTTATGGAGGGAATAATTATTCCTTATTCAGCTTTACTCCTAAAAAGGACATATTGCACTGGTATTAAATTCTTGACATGTGCTTGGCTTCCTAACTTCTTTCTATGTTTCTTTTTGTGCTTTAAAATCTATAGGAAGATATCCCATCTGATGAACTAGATGCTTTACGTTTTCAGTAATGTTGATGCTGATTATTTCTGGGTAAAAAAACCAAACTAATGGAATGTGCTACATGTAAGAAAGAAATGAAATTTAATACTTATTTCAATATTAGCACAACTTCTTGCAGAAGATCCAAGACAAAAAGGATTCAATTCACAGCCTGTATCACTCTGATTTTTGTTCAAAATTAAAAGAAGTATTTAAATTTAGACATTTCAAGTGTAATTATGATGATTTACATTTTTGAAAGAAAAAAAATATTAAGATCAGGAGTCAGAGACATATTTCTTACGGTGGAAAATGTCCTTTTTATCTTTTATTTTCCATCTTTGTTGAGCAGGATTGTGTGGAGCTTGAGTTTGCAGTCAGAAAAGGAAATGATGGAGGCCACAGCACCTCTTTGCCTTCTGCATACCTTTGGTTTAGATGATGGGGCTCACAGTCTTGGGAAGTGGAGGAACACAGCGAGCAGGGAGCAGGCTGGCTCCTCATTCACAGACACAGTAAGGAAACAGGATGGATAAAGGGATGTTGCAACTTACAACTCGAGTGCAGCACTTGGGAAAACCAATGTGTAACTTCTTTCCTCAGAGCACTGTACTTAGTCTTTCTCACCAACATGGGCAGCATAACAACTAGAATACATTGTCTCTGACAAATAATAACAAGCTGTCACTTTCAGTATTATATATTCAGAATATTCTGAATAGAGAGTAGCTCCTCACAAATAATCTCTTTCTAAAAAAATGACCATAACTGCTCATCCCTGTTAACTAAACAGGACCCCATCTCCCAGTGATGTGGCTCAGCCAGGTGTGGATTTTCTCATGAGCCTGGTGGTACCCACAGCAAGTCATGCCACAGAGCTGGCTGATGGAAAGCTGGGGAGTCCCAATCTGCACATGATGCTGCAAGGCTGCAGAAACACCGAGGCTGAGAAGGAAAGCTCTTTAGGTCTATTAATCAAAATGAGGTTTAGTTTAAGCGTGGCATTTTGTTAATGCCTTTTTAATTGAGAAGTATGTTCTTTGGTAGCAATGAGCCCTTTCACAGGACTGATTACTTCACATAATGTCGTGACAAGTAGGGGAAACGGTGACAGCACAAGGATTCAGCTTCCTAAATAATAAAATGCTAGTGTAAATAGTGGCATAGGAAACAAATTCACAATGTGCTTGAAACTATTAAACGGCTTTACAACAGTTTTAAATGTGATGACTTTATTTGGGCCACCTTTCCTCCAAACTTGCTGCTTTTAAACCAAGTGAGGAGTGTTCCTTTAGACTAAGCCGATCATTGCTCCCATGTCTTCATGTTTTCCCTGCAGCAGTTGGAAAGAGTCCTGTTTCAATTTTATTTATTTGAGTTTCAGTTTAGAAAAGTATAAAGTTAAGGAGAGACCTCAAGAACTCGGAGAAACTTCGGAGTTGAAACTCTGCCAGGTAACATAAATAGATTAGAGCATACACTCTTGACAGGGCAGGAGCAGCTAGGAATGAAAGATCAAAGAAGCCATGGGAAACAAAAATAGCCAGAGATCTCTAGAATAGATATCATGTATTAAATAAATTAAAAGAGAAAGAGGTATATGTATAGACAGTACCATGTACTTAAGAGAGGGGACAGCCAAATTTTGTGCTGAGCATCCCTCTTCCTTCCTTTCCTTCATTCTCTACTTCAATATCCATGTCTGAGGAGAGCTGTTTATTTTGCCACACATTTCACTTTATCTAGTTCATGTGGATTCTGCAAATTACTCTGGGATGCTGCAGCATAATTCACAGAATCACAGAATCACTGAGGTTGGAAAAGACCTACAAGATCATCCAGTCCAACCATCCATCTATTACCAGTAGCTCTCCCTAAGCCACATCCCTCAACACAACATCATTCAGCAGATTATGCCTTTAAATTTCCAGACATTACACTTTACTTTCCTTTTCAAATTTTCATCCCATTATCTCACTTCACAATCTTACAGCATTTGTCACTGAAGATTCAAAATTACCACCAGTTAATGCACCACAGTGTCTGAAACACTGAGCCCGTTTTCTGAATTGAGATAAACACATCATAATAAATACTTCAGTTACAAACTCAATAACGGTCCCCTATGATTAGTGTTTAAAGTGCTCATATATTTGTAGATTTTTATCACATTTTCACATGGTCAACACCAACACTCAGAACTTAACCCTTTATTCTGTTGAATCAGCTCCTCCAGTCTTCTAATGTATATTTGTTTCCATTTCTGTGTTTATTTTAAAAGGAAATAAAAATGTGGCCTTAGCAGGCTGATGAAAAGGCACTAGAATGATGGAAAAATTTGAGGGATTCAGTTATAGTAAATGACCAGGACTGAATGATTTTCCTCCAGAATTCTGAAGCTAGAAAATTATTAATTACAGTATGTATAGATGGGAGAAAATTGTTATTCATTTTGGTGCTGAGAAAGCTAATGAATTCTTCTAAAGAAAGTAATTTTTCAGGAGTTGGACGACAATGGCCTGAAAGGACCAAAACAGTGAAGCTTCTACAAACAGGAAGTCAATTAGGACGTAAGAAGTGAAAGAGAGCAGGGAAAGGAATGGTCTAGACTTTGAGACATCACATGACAAAGACAGTATAAGGATAGTGTTTAAGAAAATGCTTTTCTGCGTAGAAAGGAATTCTTACTGACTAAACTAATTCTTTTATTCTTTTCAGTCCATCAATCCTGTCCACCAAGTCGGTAGGACAATTGAAATTCTACTGGGGTAGGATGGATAGCCTCCATTGTGTTACTCGGGACATACACCACACGGCTGACCAGGGCAAGGAAGGTAAGAGTTACCCATTGCCAACAAGTCATTTTCAGAGGCTGCAGTGCTGACAGCCTGTGAAAAGTTGGGAGAACTCAGGTTATCATCTCCAGTTTCAATTCCACAGAGCTCAGAACACAGATGTCTGTCTGTACCAAAAGAGGCTGTGTCTGCTCCTGCTTCTGGCCTTGACCTTCAGGATATGCCCTGTGGGACCAGACTCCCATGACCTCAAGGTCAATAGTACCAGAGGACATCTGTGCAGGATCTGCTTGTGCCGCATTTAGATTTTGCATTTAAGGAGTTTCATATTTAAAAGGATAGCAACAACTGAACTCAATACGAAATTAAATGAGTTTTTTTTTTTTTCTTATTTATTTTTCTAAGTCTGTAAACAACACAGGCATTTGAATCATTCCATCATACAAAGATACGTCCTCTTGGCTATAAGAGCATGCCCTGTTTTACACACATCAGTTTGAGAAGGACACTCTGGACACAGATCTTACCTAATGTACCAGGACTATGAATGAAGAGGACTGTGGTCTTAGTATAGCCAACAACAGGGGAGCAGCTTGCTCTCAACTTGGATTCATCCAAAGTCTTGAAAAGAAGTTTATTAAGTGGAGGTAGGGAAAACAACTAAGGGTATCTGCTTTCCCATATTGTGTAGATCCACATATAAAAAAGAGAAGGGCAGATGGCTGGACAGAAATAAATGCCCCTATCTAACTTGAAATCAAACTGTGGCATTCACTGCTATTCAGTCAAATACTTGGAGAGAACTTTTAACAAGGGTTAGATTAGTTCATTGTTATTAGTTGCAGCTATCCTCAAATAGATAAATATGTGATTATTTAAGCTGAATACTCTTTTCCACCTTCAAAATTATAGAACTATCTATCTAAAAGTAGCTATCTAAAAGTAATCAAACTTGATGCTTGACACTGTACAGCAACCTTTTTGCCTGAAGTGCTCAGGAAGGAAGTATTTTCCCACACTAATGGATAACCTCAGTTTCATTTTCCACCAGCTGTTATGTTCTTGAAGTACTTGCTTGTTACCACTGGAGACACAGTGTGCCACTGCCCAGTTCTCTATGCCAGAGGTTATGAGTTAGGAAAAAGGATCCCGTGGAATGCGAGCGTTCAATGGGCCACATTTGGTAAGCAGAACTGTCACTGCGGGATGAACTGACGAGAGGATGTTCCACTTGAGAGAAGAGGGTCCACTTGTCCCCTTCCATTCATAGGGTATAGTTTTGTCCTATTGAGAGATGTCTGTTTGGTCTCCAGCTTTTGTCCCACTTACACTTTCATTCATTCAGGTGTAGCTGTTAAGGTAAGCCCTGTGCCTGGGCTCTACTCATTGAAACTCAGGGGAACACAGAAGCAAAGCATGCCATTGGGAACAGTGGCTCTCCTGTGTGTGTAGGAACAAAACTCCATGAGTACACCTCTGCTTAATGAGAAAGCACAGATGTTCTGACAAGCAAGAACAACAAATAATAACAACAACAAAAAAAAGAGTCGCTATCCTGTCAAATAGTGTGTGCATATCAAGGATCTGGAATACAAAACAGACTTAACAGCAATCACATTTTGAGTAGAATTCACTTGAATGCAACACCTTCTCCCTCTAAGGTTTTGAATGTGGTATCTTAAAGAAGATCACACAAATTACTCATTCTGGGAACAAAGGCTCTTTTTTGAAAGCTGTCAGCTTGCTGACAGTTATGATGAGCATTTACTTCAGGCTTGTAAAACATATTAATCAAACTTGTTCCTATAGCTTCAGTCCAAGGAGGGTTACCGTTTATTTTAGAGAAATGTTTTACATAAGTGAAGAGCTCTGAATACATATACACCTTGAATGCAAACCACTGTCTGTGCCATTCATTTATTCATAATGAACAAACACTAGTCTACAACAGGATCAAGGAGAATTGAAGCAGCGTATGGAAATCTGTTTATTACAAAACTATTTGCCAAAGACCTATGCACCATTCACTGAACCCTGAAAAACATTTGAAAATACGGGTTGCATTTGCAAACTTCATTGTATGACATGGAGAGCTGGCAAGCTGCCTGGTTTCTACTTAAAGGATTGTCATTCTGGGAAAAATAAATTTCTCTAACTAGACAAAAGTCAATGTTTTAATGTTTTACTGCAATCAGACTGATACAGCTGACAATTTAATGTCTCAACACTTAAAATATCTGTGGATAATCAGTTATCTCAATCAATCATATCTACAGGATTTCTCTATTTTCAAAGCCTGTATACATATGACAGAGATATCTAACAGTTTAGAGAAATCTTCCAGTCCTTAATGCTTCATGATTTCTCTTGAAATATGCACTTCTTTTTTGTTCTTCCTCTTTTTTTTTTAATCCACATAGAGAAAATTTTATAAGAGACTTTATAATTGACTGAAAAAAAAATTCAACCCTGCACTGTAATCAGATTTTGAAACCTTTGTGTTAATGTCCTGTTTTATTTAATTTTATGTATATTTTATAGTCTGCTTGCCTGTCAGAAAGATGTGGAAATGTGCTGGCATTCCAGCTGAAGACATCATTATGAGTGAGAAAATGCTCAAGGCTTTTTCAAAGTGGGTGCTGAAACATACGTTTCTCTTCTTTGACTCCAGGGGATGCTAACAGCTGCCCCAGCAGACAGGTACCATGAGGTCAAAGGCTAGCAGAGCTGTGCACCTCCAGGATTTGACTGCCAGCAAAGTAGACGGGTAGTTTCTCAAAACTAATAATAAAAATAGCAACAGTGATGAGAAGAAGAAGGAACTGACAACAAAAAACGAAAAGAAACCTGCAGGAAGTGAATTCTGGGTAGCGCAGTGCTTGGCAGAGCTGATTTTAATATCTGACAGGTTGAGTTCACTAATCTTTGCTATTCATATTGACGTGAAACTTCATACAGGTTCAGAGTTTTGTATCTATTAAGACATGCAGAAGTGTTCTTACAACATGGGAACAAGTTTGCTAGCACCTACTGTTCTTCTTCCCTGATAAAAATTGATATGAACTGTTTTAAATGCCTAACAGATAATTACTCTGAACATTCCATAAAGAAAGCTACATCTTTAGGGCCTCCTTTATCTTTAAAAAATAATAATAAAAAAAACCCAAGCCCCAGACCTACCAACAAGACAAAACAACATTCTTCCCTCCATCTTCCCCCCTCTCTTTTGTTTCTTTGATTACTCAGAGCCTTGTAATCAAACTAAGCTTAGTTTCAGGACCCTTGGGGCAGTATCTCTTAGTTCCCTGTCAGACTGCGTTGCAAAACAATCAATCTTGCTCTTGCGTTCACTTGGCGGAAGTGCCGCGACACGAAGAGCTCAGTGCTTTGCTCTTGCTGTGAAGCTTCGATGACAAAAGTTTTTATCAGAAGCTGACTGTATTTAGGGTTATGAATATGCAATGACTCTCATTAGTATTGAAGCGCAGGAGCACAGGCTGACATCCCCCGCCACTTTTAGCTGCTGCAGAACCATCTAATGAATTGTCTTACTCTTTCACTTGCACAAGCGCTGCTGTTATGGCTCCCTGTTCCAAGGGGAGTTGCCCAGTTTGAGAATACTGTTGACTGCAGAAATTAATTGCCAGGAACTGCTCTTGATTTTGTTAAACAATGTTGAGGCAGTGTTTAAATTGCCAAAACAGAAAGTCATTAAGCTCTGCCCAAGACAGAGCCACCACGAGTGGAGGAGCATGAGTGCCCATGTGCCAGGTGTGCCACTGCTTTGTGTGCAGCCTTGAGGTCACAGCTGCACACACGGAGATGCCTGTGTTCCGATGGAGGGTCCCAGGGACCTGGCTTGTTGATTTATTTATTGTTCTCACAGCTAGAACAAACGGGGATAAGGCGTCGCTCTCCAAATGAGCAGGATTCCAATACATTGCTGTTTGATCAACCTATTAATACTCTTTCTTTTTCCTCTGGGACCCTGCCAAACATTTTTCAGCTCACACATCTGCAATCTTTCTATGAATGTTGCGCTGATAAGAATGTTGCCAACAAATGATTAAGATATCTGGCTTGATTTATAGTATTTGAGTAGATGTGAAAGCTTTCAGAAATAAGTGGAAATGCCCCTTTTCCCCATTTTTTTGTATTTTTTTTTTCCCTATTCATCTGAAATTTCTTCTGACATAAAAGGAGCTTTTGTGGCTCTCTGCAGATTGTGAAGGATGGAGAGAATTGAAACAGATAATATATTCCAAGAAGAATAAGTAGCATTCTTAAAGGTGCGCGCATAATGCAAATAATGAAGGATATGAGGTTCTCCCAAGAAGATGTCAGCCCTGTGCAGCTCTTTATCCATTCAGTCAGTAATGGAAATGGTCCTAGTGCAAGCAGGAGGATCTGTTTAATTTTGACGGCGATTTTTGGCACTGCTGCTCTAAAGAGAGCTTGGGTTACCTCTTGACCCAACCCCAGGAGTGCCTGTTCTCGTCAGCTGGAGGAAAAATAAACATAAAAAACATCTACATGTTGGGAGTATCAAATACAAGAGCAGTTTAAAATAAATGCAGTTCTGACAAAAGTGGCTCAAGTATCATACATCAAACACTTGTTACCTCTCTTGGCCTTAGTGATTGCACGTGACTAAGAAAGAGTGAGTGATAAAATCCGAAGAAAGATGAAACCAATCTGGGCCTTTTTAAAGATCATCAATCATTCTGCGCAGCCACGATATTATTAGTTCCAGTAAGCCTTGTTCTCCCATTTATGGACATCATAAACCCCCCACCCCTCCACTAATGCTACCATGGGAAATCATTTTTATGGGCAGCATCTTAGCATGGGCCAATCAGATCTAATCACATAACAAGCTACTGAATTATTCAACATTCTCCCTAATTCTGCATTCTTCCTGCACTTTGCTGTCACTGCAGGGTTTTAAAAGTATGTGTTTTTACAATATTTATTAAGAAGATAACTGTACACAGGAATTTCGCTTCCTCGGTGTCTTTCAATAATTGTTTGTTCCCTTAGATGGTTGTACTGTTTGCGCTTCTTCATAGAGGATATCTTCTCAGGGAAGAGCAGCCATTCATAATGTGGCGTTCGGATTTAAACTCTTTCGGCTTTTTGAAAATACTGAGCGTAAGGACAATAGTGAAACAGTTGTGTTCAAACATAAAATATTCAGATTTACAGAGAGAACTGTAACCAGCATGTCTCTTAGCTGTTGCTATGAATACAGGGCTCACATTGTATATGAAAATATTTCAGTTTTAATTGCAAATCTGCACAGAGATGATTTAGGGTCTGTAATTAGCACATAAATTCCAGACTTTGTGACTGCTGTGAAAACACGCATTATTTGTGGAACGATTATCTAAACATAATTCAGTGTTTTTTTTTTTTTTTTTTGCTTTCAACAACTCCTGTAAAAGTCTGATTTAATAAAACGTGAAAAATTTCCCGTCTTTTACACTTCTGTTTACGTTAAGAAGCGCTGGTTCCTCTGCGCTGCCTTTTCCCACTCCACCTGCAGTGGTCTCTGCTTTTGGTGGCTCCATCTTTCACTCACACCTCAGGGAGGTTTCTTCAAAACCATAAAGTGCCAGGCACTTAATTTGTTTAAAATGAAAGCTCGGATTATGCAAATTGCTCTGAACTGCATGAGCAGAGTGAGTTTATGTGACCTCCATCTTCACGCTTTTCATCCAGGCTCGAAGGGGAAATAGATAGGAGTCCTTTCTGAGCTGGTTTTAAGCTACCATATGCAGATTTGTGCTTATCCGGACAGGGTTATGGGAAGGACAAAGTGGTCTCCTGTTCCCGCCCACTTATTGTAAACTGCAGGCTCAGCCACTTCTCATTCCCATCATTGTAGGTGGCAGCCAGCTCACAGCTCCTCCCCTCTTCCGTGCTGATTCTTCCCTACCTGTGACAACCATGTGTTTTCAGCACTGGCTGTTCCCACAACTCATCTCACAGCAGTAGTTTTTGGGACTGTCTTCTGCTGTAGGGTTTAAAACCAGATTTTTGGGTTGTATGGAGCTGAGCTTTCCCCCTTCCCAGTCTTAACTGCATCTGTAGGCTGCTAGCAGGCACTGAGCTGCACATCAGCGTGCACAGCTGCTGGAGCACCACAATAATTGGTTCAATCACAAAACACAGCTTACAGAAACAGTAACAACAGAAAACACCCTCATGTGGACTTAATTTACAGCTGAAAAAGACACACCTGATGCTCTCCTCCCTCGTGGGATGGCCCTGTATGTAGTTTTGTTGTTGTTGAGGTACAAACACCATCTTCCCCCTGAAACCTGACCATGAGGTACTCTGCTCTGTGCAACACATACTAAGAGAATGGACTTGAGAGGAATAATCGAGAGATTCAGCATGAAGCTACTGAAAGCTGTAATTTGAAGTCCCAACACTACTGTTAGCACTAGCGTTTAAAGCGACAGAGGCCCAATTATGAACAGTTATTTTCTTAAATAATATTGAGTTTCTATTCCCTATGAAATACTTGTTTCTGCCTACCCATGGCTGTCATCAGAAACTATCTGGGTGGATTCTAGTGTCAGATTAGCACCCTGACAGTGAGAAACATTTGGGAATAGGGGCTGGGAGACTTGCTGGGTACTGCTTCATGTGGAAGTCTGCAGTGGGTGCAGGGTCAGTGTAAAAACAGTAGTCTGTTTTTACAAATCTGCCAGGGTCAGTGTAAAAACAGTACTTTTGCAGTAGGAGAAAGAAAGACATACAGGAGTGGAGGTCTTTGCTGATGGACTAACGCTATTAGAAATTATTGGACTGGAACAAGTCAGTTGGAAGTGAGTTTCAAAGATCACCCAGTTCAATGGGCTGACCTCTTCAGGGCCAACCAAGAGATGGAACATACAAATGAGGGCCTTGTCCGTACACTTCAACACGGACAAGTGGTGGGGTATCAACCACATTGTTAGGAAGACTATTGCAGAGTTTGACCATTCTTATTGCAAAGGCCATTTTCCTAGTGTCCTGCAGGTGCAGCTCTGTACTGTTCTTATGCATCTCACCATCAGTTTCCAGGAGCGCCCAACCCTTCCCTCTCCACTTCAACCCAATTACCCTCAGCATCTCCTCACAGGGCACACCTACCAGATTGATTGCCCTCCTCTGGATGATATTAAGCCTTTTTTTTATTATTATGATGTAGCCCAGAACTGAACCCAGTACACAAGGGGTAATGTGTTCAGTTCAATTCAGTACACCATTGCTTAATATAACGATCAGTTGGCAATGCTACATTTAATGTGCCCCAAAATACATTTTGCCAAAATTACATTTTGACTGCCTGGAAATTTCATGCTTACACCCACAGGTCCCTTCCAACAGAGCTGTTCTCCAGCCAGTGGTTTCCCAGGCAGTGCCTGTGTCCAGCAGTACCCCCATCCCAAGTGAGGAACCTGATACTTTCCTTGGTTGAACTGCATGGCATTGATGACTGCCCAGTGTCCTACAACCCTTTGAGCTTTACCAATGAGACAGTGATCACTCGATGTAGCATGAACCTGTTTATCTCATGGTTGGACAATTTATCCAGAGAGATGCTGTGGAGAGCAGAAAGATTACATCCATCACCTTCCCTTCACCCACTAAGCAGATGACCTTATCATAGAAAGAGATCAAATTACTAAGGCAGGGCTTTCCTGTCATGTTGACTGTGTCTGATGATAGCTTTGTTTACATACGTTTCAATATCCCCCAGGACAATCTTCTCTATAACTTTTCCTAAGAATGAGGTTAAACTAATATTTTATTTGTTATAACTGTCTCCTTCATATCTTGCTTTAAGGAAAGAAGATGTCAATTTATGTGACAAAGCTTTAACGTGCAGTTCAGCTTGTAGACTGTCTAATCAAATAATAAATAAAATCCTCCCACACATTTATTTCACTGGTGTTATGCCTAGGAAACTTCAGATAAGCTCACAGTGATCTCATGTTATAGGTATTTTTCTTAATGTCTAGCATGGTAGGATGATAGAAGCACCTGAATGTCAGTATGAAATGACTGCTTTCTAGGAAAGCAAAAAGTTTAATACAGAGCCCCTTTAAAAAATTCTGCTTCCTTTTGTACCAACAAGTAAGTAAGAGCAGCGTTTGGCTCACAGGTAGCAGGATTTTATGGAAATAGAGCTTCCCCAGGAATATCAGTCAAGCCATCTGATGTACAAAGCATAAACAATTCAGGTCGATCAGATTGATTTCATATTATTAAAGCTATTATCAATAAAAACATATTTTCTTTTCACACATTGAACAATGGACCCTTTGTAATGAGGTGGGATCTGTGACACAGAACGTAAATTCTTAGGTGGAAAGGAAAACAAACTACTTTTTAAAACCTAGAAGAGACAATTATTTATACTTACAAGAGATATTATTTTCCTATCCACATATTTGATACATTATTTTATCGTTTTAACGTATTTTTCTATCCACCTGTCAAGCAGCTGCCCACAAGACCATGACTGTTCTTGCCCTCAGTGACGCTGCTAAGCAGAAGAGTATGTTTTCCATACTTTGTTCATCATTACTCTGAGTAGTTTTCATTTTTTACTCCCAATATTTTACAGAAACTAAATTGATCAGAAGAAAATAAAGGAAAAATCCTTTAACATATGCTGCAGACAGCTGGCTGGGAGAGGTGTGATGTAGAAGCAAGAGAATGTTCTCTTCGACAGCACCTCTGGGCAGGCAGGAAATTACTGCAGGAGCAGGAGATGGGAATGCACCCACCAAGTCAGTGAGTAAACACTCTGTTATAGACAGAAGGATCTATGTGGGAAACCAAAGCTGCAGATCAGAATGCATCCAGTCTTGTGATGGACTGTTTCCCCAAGTTATCCAAGGAGGAAAAATGTGACAGCATCAACACAACAGGTTTTAATTATGGACTGTGGACCATAGTCTGTGGCAGTTTTTTATCTTCAAACTCAGTAGTGAGGATTCATCTGCTAATTTACATATTTGAAATGGAAACCATGGAATAGTCAGAGATGAGTATTCCTCTGTGCTAAGTACTGTACAAACTTGGGATCAAAAAACCTGTTGATATCCAAACGATTACCACACTGGAAGGTAACTGGAGAAACGTTACAGTCCTGTTAAGACCATGCTGGCAGTGAGGATGAACTCTTGAAGTAAAAATTCATAACCTATGTCCATCTGGTGGCATCCACATGCTCACATCAAGCACGTATTTGGCTCTGTGTTTAAGCTGGCTGCAGCTGGTCCAGTGCTTTCCTGCACCCCACATACAAAAACACTGTCCAGTATCACCAGGGCAGCTCCTTTGCACACCATCCTCACATCTGGATGAGGACTGGGGCCAGGTGACCTCTGCAAGTCAAGCAGGGCTTTTCTGATAAGACCAGTAAAGGCTGATCCCAGAGAAGGCTAATTAGTGTTGGCCTACTGAATACAAGTGAAATAATTCAAGCTGGGACACATACTCTGTGCAGATGGATGTTGCTGTGATCTGCTGCCAGACTGGAAAGAAAATGGAAAGAATTTTGCATTATGCACTGTAGACACTCCTTACCTGTTTTGATTTTTAATAAAAATGTTCCTTTTTAAGTACCAGAAGCAATATGAGTTTAATATGAGCTCAGAGGACCGTGCAACGCAAGCATAATTGACTCGCTGCCATCACTTGCCAGATATGTTTTCCTTTCTGTTTCTTAAGACTTAATGTTTCTGATGTTCTTAATGGAAATGGAACATGCTAGAGAGCTTGCATTTGACACAGAGCTTACAACCTACGAGTCAATATTGAAATTGGATTTGAATTACTGTGTAAGTAATTGCCGATAAGAAAACTGGAGTAAAATAGATGTGGAGAGACCTAAAGCACCTGCAGATCATAGGCAAAAGAAAGCAGAAATAAAAGTGTTTACAGAGGTTAGAGGTTTAAATTTTTAATTATTGATGTATCAGGAAACAGACCACTTTTTACATGTGTGGTTTTCCTCTATAAAACCAGAGTTTGTCTTATATGGAAGTTTGGTATATTTCCATTAACCAGTGTCACAACTGAAAAGCCAAACAGATGAACAGTATTTACACTGAACCTTTGAACTGTTGGCCTGATACTATCACTCTTTTTAATCACAGAGTAGCTCAGTGTTTAACTAACCTTACTTTCATCTTCTCTGTCCCTGCTTGTGCTTATCCCATCTGCAATAAACAATGAAGAAAGCTGTAATACCCTGAGTAGTGACTATAACCTGTCCTCCCCTTAATGACAAGGTTTGTGCAGTTTGTCAAAACCCATCATCTGAACAGATAAAATTGAATTCAGTGACTGGTGAATTGGACATGCTGAAATAAAAGCAGTGAGGTGTCTGTGCTTATTAGGGACTTCCTAATAGGAGATAGTCCTGGTGACTTACTGAAAGACAGCCTTGCTGACATCTAGGGAGTTTTCTGGAAGTCAAAGCCATAAAAACAAGTGAGGAGCAGTATTTGCTGTGTTCACTAGACAAAAACTCATTAATACTACTTTGACTGAGAAAAGATCATCACTACCTGAAGAATTTGAAATCACTTCCAGTTTTAGGAGTCAGACTGGGAAAGACAAAGCCAGTAAGTCACATTCTGATCCAGGACACTCTCAGTGCTATATAGTGGAAATAGAGCTCCTGACCAGACCGACATTTCTGTTTAATAGTTCAGTAGTGATCATGTCAGATGAGATGTAAGATAAAGTTCCCAGGTAGGCTTCAGGATAAATGCCAGGCTGGGCAGAACCAGCTTGTTTGTTGTCCAAGAGCTTTTGGTTTCTCTCCTTACCGAAGTTAGAGAAACACAAATCAGAAAAAAATGATAATTTTTATGTGTTCCTCTTGAGAAAGATGGATTCACATCTGCCTCTTGATTCTACCAAATAATCCAACTAAATACTTATGAGTAGTATAACTCAGTGAGTTTTGAGTACTACTCCTTATCCATGGGGGCGTGAAACAGAGCAGTAGGAAATCTATTAATCTGTGGACTTGACCTGGGTTGCTATTTCCAGCTTTAGCAATGCCTTTCTTTTTGTGTTTTTTTTTGTGCTCTTGATAATGGTGTTTATTTTTTTTTCCTTACGCTCAATGTATTCGCTTGAAAATGAACACATTAATGGTCTTCCATCATGTGTTGAGGCTGGCAGTCTTGATTTATGTAAGCAAAGTATTTTGAAGTCCTAACAGAAAAGAAAGCATAGAAAAGTAAAGCTGTAATTGGAGGTTAGCTGGCAAGTAACACTGCCATCACCTTGTAGCTCCCTTTCCACTGACAGACCTTAGCTCAAATCTTCTATAGATATTTCTTGCACTGGAGCAGAGGTGAACAAGGCCCTCCAAACCATCACTGAAACAAAGGAAAATGCTTTATTGTTGGGAAAGCTCACTAACAATCTAAGCAGCGATGTAATCAGCACTTGGGGTAACTCCAAAGCCACCTACTCGCACTGGCTGGAATGATAGCTGGAGACATTTCCTGGTGGCAGGATTAGTATTTCCCCTGACTTAGCTCTGGTGATTTATGTTTGCAGCTATTAAAAGTAAAATAAAGAAAAGTTTCAAAGCTGTGTTTGCATTCCCCAGAAGAGCTCTTTGTGATTTCCATTTTCTAGTAGATTTTTCTTTTATCCATTGAGAAGCAGGTGGACAAAATCTACTTCTTATGCACCGCTACGTAACCACAGGACAAAAATTTGGGAAAGCTACCTGCAGTACTACATTCAGCTAATAAGCTGGTATTGTCCCTGGCCTGAAGAGTGCATGCAACTACAGTTGTTAGCTGCTCACCTTCCTTCAGCAGAGGAGCTGGAGAGGAGAAGGCAAGGGAGGGAAACTTTTAAGCTGTTTTCATCTGCATCCTTCTTTTTCAGTGCCTTTTCTGCTGGATTAATGGAAAACTCAGATGTGGGACACTGTCAGACTCATGAACAATAATGTGCTTGTACACATGAGATAAGTTAGTGGAAGCTGCTCTGATCTGTTCAGAGCTGATGCTTTCCTTATGCTTCCTTCTGGTCCTACTCCTCCCTTAGCTCTTTAATTCCTTAAGCATGAAACATAAGAATGGCATTTATGCAGCTTCCCCATGCATAAGGTGTCAAAATGAATCAAGGAATTGTCACTAAAACATCTTTCACTTAAACATGTTTACATTAGGAGCACCTTTCTAGGTACACAGATGACTGCATCCTCGGGAAATAAAAAAACTCATGAGTGTGTACTTCATCTTGGACCTAGCTCCTGAGAATTAAACATATGTTTAAGGCTCCAGGAAATCCTTATTTAAACCTGTTTGGAAAAGGATTCAAGACAGTCTTTTAAATATAAGCAAGTGTAGCTCCTGATAAACACACTTTATATTTGCACTTTTAATTTGCTTCAACAGTGAGAAAGAAGTGTACGTTGCACATATTGAAATGATGTAAGGCCTGTCCGTGGAAGTCCAGCTGAAGACATGAGAATTCCTCAGTACTGAGGTCTGTGATCATACACAGGGCCAACACAGAGAGAAATAAAACCAGCCCTTCGTCTCCACCCCCTCAGCCCACCACTCCGCATAACCTTATGTAGCTTGAAGCAAGATGAGCAAGTCAGCATCTCACACCACTCAACAGCTTTGACATGACAGGTATGGTATTTTCTTACCCACAGAATTGCCAAGGAAATCCGCCCTAGCAAAAGTGCAAAAGTTTTCAGTGTAAGGAGGTGGGGTGCAAAAACTGGCTTGTAGGCAAAGGTTGAAATGACTCAATCTGAAACAAAATGTAAAGCAATTACTGCTAGGAAAAAAAGATCATGCTGACATTTAAAGGCTGCAGTGATAGTATCTGTCCCTTCCCAGGCTGACATAAGCAGCCTGGATTTGATCCCCAAATGTTTTTGTATTTCATTTTTTGATATTTAGGATGTCCTTTATTCAGAGGTGGGGGGCAGCGGGATGGGTTGCCTTAACTTCAGTTGTTGATGCAGAGAAATAATTGCCACCCCAGAAAGGTAATTACATATGCCATTGTTTATACACATAATAGGCCTGGAAAAGCATGTTCTTCAGATAGGAAAAAAGAAAATCCTGCTTTCACATCAGGGTGGAACACTATGTAAAGTGACAGATTGCCACAAATACCATTCAAACCCTTGCACATTAGTGGTTGATTTTTCTTCTGGAGAAGAGTGGGGGGGGGAGAGGGAGAGGTATGAAGGCTATGTAATAGAATGGAGGGGGGAAAGAAGACAGTTTTGCTCAACAGTTGCAGTAGAATATCCAGTGTTTTTTGCTCTTCTGATTACTGCTAAATGAATCTGATCCTTAAGAAGCTGTTATTAAAGTCACTGCCTCAAAGGGATGTTTTCTGTTGCTGCCATCTTGTGCAAATACCACTTTTTCTAAAGTGGCCTTAATCTCAGTTGCTTTCAAAGCATACCAAATAATCTGGCAAATATGGTATGGCACGATGCATCCCTTCTTTGTGTCTTTAGTATCACATAGAAAGTGAACTTAGGTCACAAAAGGGCAGCTAAAGTCTCTTTCCCCCCTCCCGTTGTAATATATCTAACAACAAAAGAATAAAACAAACAGTGTGCTGTGATGTCAAACCCACTTCTTTCTTTCTTTCTTTCTTCTTTCTTTCTTTCTTTCTTTCTTTCTTTCTTTCTTTCTTTCTTTCTTTCTTTCTTT
>NW_027072041.1:12954412-13224412 GCF_038088225.1 Cyrtonyx montezumae
ACCATACCTGCTTTGTAAATTGAGTGTTTCTATCTGAAGTGAGCTCAGTAAGAGAAAAATCATCCCTAGTACAATAACAATAGATAAAATATGCAAATACATTTACAGTGTACTGGCAATACATATGTGATGGCCTATCTGCCATTATTAGTTCAACATCATTATGGTCTAGCTCAGTCAGAATCCTCAGACTTGAATGCCAACAAAAAGTTTGCCTCTCCACCTGTCCTATGAAGAAAGGCTGGGGGAGCTGGGCTTGTTTAGCTCAAAAAAAGACTCTGGGGAGACCTCATTGTGATCTTCCTGTACTTGAAGGGAGTTAACAAGCAGGGCTGGGACTGACTTTTTACACAGAGAGTGATAAAACAAGGGGGAGTGGATTTAAACTGAAAGAGGGGAGGTTTAGGTTGGATGTTAAGAAAAAAATCTTCACTCAGAGGAAGGCGAGGCCCTGGCACAGCTGCCCAGAGATGGAGCCCCATCCATGGAGGTGCTCAAGGTCAAGATTGATGGGCTCCTGGGCAATCTGATCTAGTGGATGGCAACCCTGCCCACAGCAGGGATTTCAAACTAGATAATCTTTGATATCCTTTCCAACTCAAGCCATTCTATGATCCTGTAATAAGTGTCACGTCTTAAGAGTTTTATGCATCAGTTCTAAGATGGAGAACCTAACATTGGCAGCACTGGATATCAATGGATAAGAGTTCAATTACTGATCCACAAGACATACAGTTGACAATTTCTGGCACTGGGCACTTTCTCAGGGTGAAGGTGCCTTTCTCAGCATTATAAGGGTTTTCTAAATTTGCTATGTCCAAGAGTTTAGCAAGAAAGAAATACATGTAAAATGCCTTCTAATCAGGCAAATCTATAATTAGTCAACATGAAATGACATAGCAGGCACTGTCCTAATTGGGCTACAGCTCAGTTTTGCAGGATGCTAACCATTTTGATTTACACATACAGTCACTGTCAGAACTATTTACCGCGTGGTTAGAGCAATCAGTTTGCATACAACTGGAAGATTTCCTGGAGTGGTGTCATGTTTCTTAGTGCTCTACTTCAAACATACATAGCAAAACATTTTAAAGCTATATTGCTTGGATTTATATTAGAATCAGTGGAAAACAACTGCACAAATAACGTACGGTTGATTGAGATAATGAAAAGTAAGGAAGGATGAATTCTATCATATTTCTAGAATTCAGATATTAAAGACATTGCGAGTCAAAAATGTAATAGCATACACTGTAGAGAAAAAAATTGCATCCAGTTCCAGAGGTCAGGCTAGTAGGGACAAGCCCAGATGTGGATGTTCATTTTGCGTAATAGAAAAACAATAACCGTGAAGCAAGAGGAGTGAGCTGAGGATAATCCTGATGATACTTTCAAATCCTGTGCATTCAGGCTTAGTTGATCTTGGTTTACCACATGGTCAGCTAGCAGATGCTATTGCAGGTCTTCTGGAACAACATATATTGGGTCACTAAGATATTTTACATGTCTTCCCATGGTTATAAGCATGCACCTCCTGTTCCATCAGACTCCTCTGTTCTTCTTGACACGTTGAAGGTTTTGGTGGGGAACTGAGAACTGTGTCTACCAGTGTATGTGACAGGAGCTCCAAGTCAAAAAAGAATGGATAATAATGAATCTGAAGACCACAGGGTGACCTTGTTTATTATGTACTAGGGAGATATGAATGTCACAAACATTTATAACAAAAACAAAGATAGAAACTAGATTAAAAACTTTTAGTTCATCTTTTATGTATCACCAAAGTAGCTGTTAAACTGACTTTCCTTGGCCTTTCTCTGAGTATGATGACTGCTACTTGCAGTCAGTCCCATACTCAAGTGGGACAATTTTAAAACAATACTTTTGCCTGTAAAGCGAAGAATGTCTGATACAGCCACCTCTGTGGGTATTGTGACTGCTGTAAAACCTGAAGAAGCAGCCTGCCCCTATCACAGCCACACTTGCCTCTAAAAATAGTCAGAGCATCCCTTTTCTTGCTTTTCCTACCCTTCTGAAAAATATGGATTTTTTTTTTTGTCGTGGAAAGACTGTGCATGTGCCCTAATAATTTTTGAACTCAATAACTAATCACAGTTGAAATCCTAAGGGCGTGAAAGAGATTTTGAATCTAGAAGCAAAGCAAGAAGCTGTTTGTACTTGTACCTCACCAGTGTCAGGTTCTTTCAAATTACAGTCTTTGGCTGGGTCTTAGCTTGCAGCTGGATTTTCTCCATTCCAAAGAATGCTTATTATTTTATGAAGATCCAAATCATCTCCTAGACGTTTAATTATTTAAATGTGGATGCCTTCATTTGTGATAATACCCAAGGTCCCCTCAGCTTCTGTACCTCTTTCAGTTTACAGCCTTTAATCACAAGTGAACTAGTTTCAACCTCACATCAAGACATGAATTCAATCAAATCCACATCATTTGCAACTCCGTAGGCATGGAGGTTTTCTTAATACTTTAAGCATGGTATAGAAAATTATGTAAAAATCCAGATTTCTATTACCAATCATAGCAGATACAATGTATGAACGATTATCGTTAAATAAAAAGAAGCCCACGAAATTAACCTAACTTCAACAGGCTGTAGAATCCACTCTATCAAGGTAGCTATACAAAGCACAATTCATCTTGTTTCATAGAAAGAAAAGATATATGAGCAGAAGAAAGAATAGGTAGCATGGGCATCTACATAGTGAATTTGGAAGTTGACTGAGTGTTCGGGGCTCTAGGAAAAGAGCAATACACGAGTTGGCACAAAATATACAGATATTCCAAGAGATGTCAGAGAGATATTTTTAAGAAGCAATGCTGCCCAGGGTGCTGGGTGCCAGTTGCTTGTCTGCAGTTTAGAAGTGGGGAAAGGTGTTCAAGAAGCAGCACCAGGCTTGGGCTAGACAAAAAACTACTCTCAGTAATTAAGTTGGGGAGAGGAGCTAAACAGAGACATACAACTTTTAATTTAGTAGATTTCTTTCATCAAAGACATCTAGGACCTGTCTTGATGTTTGATAAGCCTTATCAGCAAGCTAACAAAGAGACTGGGCCACACATCCCTGAGGTAGGCCAAGGCCTTGTCCTTCCTTTGTCTTCTTGGCTGCCATCAGAACTTCAGAGAGATGTTTCTGCAAGAAGGAAAGCACCCTGTTTGTTTAGGCACTGACATTCCTTCAGTAAACTACAGTTTCTGCTTTCACTGAGTACAGGTTTCATACACTGTCATCCATCTGTGAGAAATTTTCTTCATGTGAATAGCAATGATATCACTGATAGGTGATTTTCTTGAGAAGAACTTACAGTAAGATCACTAGTCAGAAAGAAACTCTAGATAGCAACCACTTGAGCAATAAACAGTATCGTTAATGTCCTGGAAAGCCAGAGCTTGATGTTTCAGGAGTTTCATCATCTTATACATCAACTGCTCAACACAGGTAATAGTATTAGAGGTTATTCCTGGGAGAAAGGCAAAAAAGAGTATTTCTATAGTTTAGATGCTGTTCAAACAGATAATTTTGCATTGTGGTATCTACATTGTGTTTGCAGTAAAGATATTCTTATAACCTAACATAAGAGCAAGTGGACACTTAATATACATTTAGTGATATCTTGTAGTCAGTCACAGCCTATAATTATGCCTACTATGTGCCGTGGCTCCAGTGACAGAGTCCATTCTGTGGGACTTAACTTAAAGCCTGAAAGGCTGCTGTTCCTGTGTTCAAGCAGACAATATAATTAGTAGTGGCGATGAGGAAAGCTGCAAGGGAAGATATCAATCACTGCCTGTTCTCAGTAGACAAGTTCACTCTATAACATCGGGATGAACTGAGGCGGAGATCTAAAGTGGTTTGATCATATTTAGGATAGTAGAAATCTTTTCATGGGCTTTAATGGATTTAGACCAGATTTCTTGTCCTCTGTGAGTGGAAACATGACACCGGATAATCTACTAAGCTCCCAGTGATTTAGGATCTTCAGTGTTTCAAGGAAGAGGATAGAAGAGTGGAAGATTCTCCCTATTCTTTTTAATTAAGATTCTTTTAAGAGCATTTTCTTTAGTCTAATTAGATCTTGCAGTATTTAATGTGCTTTCGCTAGTTTGGCAAAGGATGAAACATATATTTTCAAGGTTGCCTTGTCAACTCTAGCCTACAAATGTGGGGACCGAATCTATATGTTAGAGACTGAGCAACAGGTCAAAGCTTTCAGAATTTTGCAGAAGTGAACTAACCATAGCAGAAAGAAGAACACAAAGAAGAAACAGAATAGTGACTTTTATTCTGTCCAAATTTATATAAGGAACAGTGCAAATACCTTTCTTTTAATTTCCCCTGTGCAATTGTATTTGAAAGATCATAGAAAAAATAACCCATTCAAATATTATTATATAGATCATTTAGATAGGGTTTTCTGAAGCAGTCTGGCCAAGTCCAGACCCTTGAGTGTATTTTCCAACTGTATGTCAAACCATACACAGTTGTAAAATATGCTGCAAATTTATCATGTCACATCTGAGACACAGTAAGTATAATAGTTGGTAGTGTAACTTGCTCTAAAATAGCACTCAAAGTGATAGGAAGGAGAAAACTTATAAAACTCAGTGCTTTTGTCCAGTATTAGAGTGCATATTTGTATGCATAAAATGTGAATTAATTCATTTATTTATCTAAAATAATTTTACATTTATTTTACTCAAATGACGCCAATAATTACTGTGGGCATTCAAATGTATACATTTATTTATTTTGTAGTTTATGAACCTGGTGAATTTGCATGATTTTCTAGATTTTTATCCAAATAAGTGCTATTTATAGGCTTATTAAACTGATGAACTCTTCTAAAAGAGGAACTGTGCCAGTGCAAACGTAATTGATGAAAGACAAGTTCTAAGGTAGGGTATGTCTACAAAGTTAAGCGTTAGCAATGAAATGCTCATCAACTTCAAAACAATTCCTGTTTTTTAAATCACAGCTGTCTGTCTTATACATTGCTGTGGTTTTTTTTTTTTTTAATCACATAATATCTCCATTCAGAGTGTAGAAGGTGGATGTGCAGCTTTCTCCAACTCTGGTGTAATAATTCCTCTGTAAACTCTGAAAATGTAACTGATAATATGTCAATGATTACTATACAAAGAGTTTAAATATTACAGCTAATTTCCTTACTGAAATCCAATCCAGGGATTAGCAACAATGGGGAATCTGTTTTATTTGCATTTAATTTGTACCTTCACACTATTATCTCCCATGTTTTAGTTTCAGGAAATGTGGTCTCAGGCTATTATAACCACATTTCATGCTGCAGTTGCACTGTTATTTGAGCTGTAGGGTTGGAAACGACTAACTGAAAAAATAAAGCCAGCATACTTTATTTTAATTATACTATAGCTGTGTCTAAATACAAAAAAATACTACGGTATATATTTAATATGGAGCACAGATTAACAGTTTTATGAGACATAAAATCTATCTATATCATTTTCTATTTACAAATCAGTTATATATCTTTCAACAGAACAAATGCCTATAGAGTAAAAATGAATAAGGGGACCGTCAAACTAGCAATCATGTAGGCAGTAAATAACATCTTAATTGGCCTGGAATGCTGGAGTTTGATTTTTTTGGGACTAGGCTTTATTTATTGATCTATATGGTATATTTATCTTTTCACTGTTTTGTACAAGTCTATTCCCTTTCCTCAATATTGGATCCATGTATGGATTTATATAGCAAATCCCATCTGGGGAAATAGCCAAGTAAAAGAAGCACTGTTGCTTCTGGTAAAACCATACATTTAAAAGCCTTTACTGAAGCAAAGATAACTTCACAGTTTTTACACTTTGTCTTCTGATAAAAAAAGAATGGGAAAGAGAGTGAGGGAGACTAGAAATGCTGCTATTATGAGGCTACCACCCGATGTGTGCTTCAGCAATTCTTCACTCTTCAGTGGTTTGGCAGCAGTGAGAAAACAAGAAAGGGTCTGACGAAGACTGGATATGTCTTTTAAATGTCTCTGCCCACTCAATACAACAGTGAGGTTTGAGGGCAGAGATGGATTATAACTTTTTAGCTTGATGCCTCCAGAAAAGCCACGTTTCACCTGCGCATCCTGCTGAGATCTGGAAAACTCAACCCTCCTCTGCTCGCTGTCTGGACTGGGACATGCTCTTTGCTTTAGCACAGGTGTCTGTTGCTGGAGTAAGCGCTGCAGAAGGGAAGGCATCCATCAACAACTCCCATTCCTTATGAAAATGCTGCTGGAAATGCCACTCTGCAGACACTGCTTTGCTGTTTTTGCTTAGGACTGTTAAAGTTTGGCCCTTAAAAATGTTTCTGCTGGAGGTGTTTGAGAAAAAAAAAGTTTTCAAACAGCAACGTTGCACTTACTTGACTTCTGCTTTTGTGGAAGTGATGTTATAAACAGTGGAAAATAAATGCTCTGATAGCTGCCATTGCTCGGGAATAACCTTAACTGTCTGGAAATGAGCTAATGAATTTTTTTGGTGTGTCTTTTAGAGAATACATTTGCATTTGACATAATTAGTTGTAGGCAGATCCAGCTCCATCCAGGGGGAATCTCAAGACAACTGCTTTGCTGACTATTAGTGCCTAATTTCTGAATGTCAAACCCTGCACATCTTAATTTCTAGAGAATAAGCTCAATTGAACTTGCTCCCCAGTTATGCAAAAAACTGCTCAGATAAAACCAAGTGGACACCAATGTAATGAATGTGGTTATTAAATTGTTTCAATTGAAAGAACCCTACTCTTACACCATCATAATGGGAACAATTTATCCCCACTGATCGGCCTGTCTCTTTTTTCTGAGCTCTCTTTGATCTTGAAGCATATTGCAGTGGTGTGTCCTATTGAAAAGCAAAACTGGGGCAATTTTAATGCTTTTGTACCTTACCAGTGCTCTATTTTTTCGCTGTTTAAAAATAGCTGTTAATTATAAGTGCAGTTTAAATGTCTCAAGTGACCCAGAAATGCAGGTTGGAATGAGACAGATTGTGTGTCTCATATAAAACAGATGTACTTTCACAGAGCAGTCTGAATTCAGCCCTCAATATGTATCTTTCTCCGAGGTTATTTCAGTCAGGTATTGAGCTTGTCTAGCACTAAGTTAAAAAATCCCACACATTTTGAACAATGAAGAGAAAACTGGATCTATATTTACCTCAAGAATGAAAAGCCTCTTTTTCTGTGTGGGTGTATTTTGCTGCTAGTGGCTGATGGGATGAGGGCATTTCCCTTCGACTTTGGAGACCCAGGAGACCAGATGCCTCATTTAATCTCCACCTCTTCTTCCTCTTGATGTAATAAGCCCATTCTTTTAAAGAACATTTAGTGGTAATAAACTTTCAGGAGCTCCTCTTATTTTGACTGGATTAAACACAGAACAAGTACCAGCCAAACCTTGCAGATATTACATTTCAAGATTTTCCTGCATTTTGAGTGGCTTGAAGAAGACATTTTTTTCTTTTTTCTTTTGCCACTGATACCTTTTAATTCCTTTCTGTGATGAGGTTCATCAAGAGAGGTCTGAAAAATAGCATGCAAATTAAATCAAGGTATGTTAGTGATTTACTGGAGAGCCTGAACAAATCAGTTATTTATGTCTATTTATTTGTATGCTGCTAGACAGCAATTTATAGGCATTTCAATTCAGGCACAAGACTCTGTTTTACCTTTCAGATTAGAATGGGCTGTCGAGTGCAATGAGTTTGATGAGCTCTCCTGTGTCCCCAAAGATCAGAGGCACACATTTTAAAGCTACCACTTCATGAAACAGAATGGTTTAATGGTGGGGGAAGGCAAGGGTCAAGGTAGCCTGGATTGCACACTCAGATCTCACCCGTTAAGAGAGACTGTGTCACTGGTTTGTGGGACATTTTGACCCGGTATCGTGACAATTGAGGCAGGGGACCCACGGGCCCACGCCCCGGGGAAGGGGAAGGGGGAAAGGGAAAAAGAAGAAGAGAGATGAGCCCAAGAACAAAACAACGGCAGCGATCTGAGGAGGAAAGCTAATTTACTAAATAAGATATCAGAAAGGAAAATAACACAATATAATATAATATAATTGGAATTGAGGCTAATGAATCAAATAAAATGAGCAAGACAGAGTGTCCGATAAACCGAAGGCCTTACGCTAACGCTGAAGGCGAACAGCCGCAACAAACACCCACTGCCGAGCTCGGTCCCGAAGGGAAGAGAGAGTCCCGTGACCGCAGACAGTTTTTATCTTTCCCTCTGGGTGGAAATATGTAAAAATGCAAAGCATCGCAAAGTCCTCTGGGGAATGTAGTTCTTCTTCTCTTCTGAGACAGGTACACCCAGAACTATCAACGATCCATAGAGCTGGAGCATTAACTCTTTAACTCCCAATACACTACATGATGTTATGATGTGGAATATCAATAATACAACAGAAATCATAAAACCATAACAGACTGACACCTAGTTATGGGGTGCTGACTGTGGGAAGGACTGCTCTGTGGCTGAAGGAGAACCTACCTGCTCTGCAGCTAAGCAAGAAGCCTGAGACAGAAGGGCAATGGGAACTCCTTCCCCTCTGTTGGTTGCAAGACATTACACACCTCTTCCTCTTCATGCCACCTAAGACTAAATTGAAAAAATAAAGCAGTGAGCAGTGTATTACATTTGTTGACCCACAGAAGCCTTTTCCTTAAAAACAAACAGATATTGAGGTTCATTCTCAGATCTTTATTCACATAGTTTGATATTTATTAGATAAAAAGAAAAATGTTGAGCAGCTCTAAGTGCAAAGTGTTGAGTATTTTGTTTTTTCATTACTGAAAACTGGAGATTATTTTCAATGACGTAGATTTTGGGAATTAAATTCTAATTTCGTATTGTTTTGCATACTTACAAATCTTCTGAATCTCAGAGGGTGTTGAGAGAATAAATTGGATGTAATACATTGTGATACTGTGAGTCCAAACTCAAGAGAAGCCACAAACCTAACTTGTTTCAAATGTTAGTCTCAAAAGAGTGATTATATATCTACCTTTGGGAACTTTGAAAGAAGAAAACTAGTATTTGAAAAAAGAAGTTTTGTTGGCCTTTGCTATCTTTGCACCTTGGAATTCACTTTGGAAATACATTCAGTTGCATAAAGGATTTCTCCAGGTGCAGATCTCAAGAGAAAATTTTCTACTAAAGCACTATGAGCTTTCTTTCGTGCTGTGAATCCATCAAGCACTAGGACTGAGCATCAGTTTAAACCATTAACTATCTCACTGACAAGGCAGTATGAACTCAAAATTAAACAAATACTTAGGGCTGAGTGCTATGTGAAGGTGCACTGGACACACACTTTAAAAGCTCTGCCATACTGCACCCCTTAATTTCAATGTAGGTGTCAGTATTTTCACCGTGTTCAAAATAATTCCTTCCAGCCTGAGTTAAGTGGAGGCAGCTGACTGCTGGAGGACTTCTGCAGAGTCAAAAAAAACTTTACCAACTTTGCCACAACGATAGTTGGAACCACATTAATTATGGTGCTTTAGTTTTACGTTTCCCATCTCTACTGTATTCAAGTGCCCATGCTGTACATTAGAACCAAAGCATTTTGACACAGGAGGGAATGTGAGTCCTCATTAGAAAGGTTTTTTTTCTTTTAATTGCACATTACACACAAAAAACGGTCAACTTAGAGAAAGTTTTCGCCTTTCACAGAAATAGGCAAAAATCAATGTCTCTGCAATGAAAGAAAAACCTTATGAAAGAAGAGGGGGTCACACATGAGGAGAAAATATGGTGAAACAAATCCCTAAAGAGGTAGAAGTCACTGTGCAGATAATATATGTAGTAAATAAGTAACGAAGAATGGCAGACAGCAGTGCCAACAGGCTGCAGCCGTAAAGGACTCTGTTGCTTTAGGTCTACCTACCTAACAATTCTGTGTGTAAAGTCTTAAACTGGCCTCTGCTGAACAGTTAAACTGGTTTTACGGACCAGTAATTCTATTCAGGATTGGTGAAGTTAATGTGAGCATGCTGACTTTTTGTGTTGCTAGCGTTAATTAGACTTTTTTTCTTCTCTTAGATTGATAAACAATCTTTTAGTAAATTCCTATTTGTCAGGAAAAAAACCCCACTGTGTCAGGGAATTCATTATGTTTGTTGTGAGTAGTTCTGTTAGGATTTTTTCCCCTTATTTCAGACATAAAACAGAATAGCTGTATGTTGCATATCAGACAGAACATATACATGCATATAAATGCTTTCTGTCTTCAGCCTTTGAATTTGCTGTCGTGAATGGTAATAAGCAAATCTCAAATATTTGGAGGCTCAGTTTAGAGAGGGACCCTATGATTGAAATATCTAGGACCCCTCCTATGAAGCAATCTTTCCATTCAGCATTAATGAAGCTGCTACCCTAATCCCTTATCTTCTTTCAGATGTACATGATGCAGGGACTTTGGAGCAGGACCAGAGGAGAGGAACAAAAAAAAGAAGCATAGGTCAATGAAATATGGTCCTCGAAGAAGCCCTGAATGGGGGTTGCTCAACCCCTAGAAATGGAGACTGCCAGGGGACACAGACGTGGTTACAGTCCTCCCATACTGAAAAGCCTGGTGCGAAAGAGCAAAGAGGTCTGTGCTCCCCTAACACAGGCTGTAGAGGGATTAGTTACAGTCTCCAATGCAGAAAGGTGGAATCAGGCAGGATACTGGGAAACGCTTTCTAGTGTAGAGGTGAGCAGTGGCCCAGATGTTTGGGCGTGGTTATTGGAGGATACCATCATCACATAAGCAATATGTAAGTGGCAGGTTAGACAAAGATCTTTCAGAATTGGAGCAGTGACAGATTGTCCAGCTTTGGGGATGCACTTGACCTGCTTACAAAGCCTTTAACCTTTCTCCTGACTACTTGCCCCACTTCCCTCAGTTATCTGTTATCTGCTGTATTGCTTTCTACTGAAAATCTTCCAAAGAAACCTTTCTTTTCTTCCAGAAAAACACGTTTATCAGTGTGCTGCTTCTTTCTCTTCTTCCCCTTACCTTTAGTATCTCTCTACTAGAGTAATCAATGAAGATCTAATTGATATTAGAATGTCAGTGATGAAAATGAAATGAAAATAAATGAAAAAAATACAATAAAATGAAAAAATACAATATTAGCAGCCTAATTTTTACTCTGTGGGTCACAAATGCTTCTCTATTTGTCGTTATTACACTTTGCAAATTTACAGGTAGGGTAAATATTTCAAAAGTGATGTCAGTGTTTCAGCTGCATCTAGGTGCATCTAGCTGACTTCCATAATAGTTTAACTTTATATTCTGCTAATTGGACTCATATTTTGCTTTTTTAATTTTTTTATGGTTATGACGAGTTTGGAGACAATTTCATGCTTTTGATATGGTAATCCCATAACTGTTTCATGTAAACTAAATAAGCAGTCCTTAAAGCAGGGACAGAACCCAGATCTTTTCCAGACATTATCTCCAGGGTTGAGGTACTCTTAGCCATCTCTAGTCCCTCCTCTGTGTCTCCATTGCTGCTCTTCGATTCTTACTATCCCAAGTCTGAGATGCAGATTCATAGATATTTTAGGAACTGTAACTTGGGGAAATCCTTTTCAGAAGAAACAGTTCCAGAAAATCATGTCTGTTATTACACAAAGCAGTGCTCAGCCATCACTCTTTTAGGTGCTGCATGGGACCAAGCCAGTGATACTGCAACACGCAACAATCCTAGACCATTCTGAACAACATCTGGAGTATGATTTAAAATCTATGCAGCTACATGCATATTTTCAAATGCTTCTATGCAACATTTTCACCATAAGACTGGGTTCATGCTCTGTCCTACTGTTGCCACCCCCAGTGCTGCTGCACAATGATGGTGTCACTGGACAAGTATTTGCTAGGTGTTGTCTGTCACTGTAGGTAGAGATGCCCAGCTCATGCTGTTTATACTGGTATTAATTTTGTTCTGTCTGCTCAAATTGTGTGGAAAAATAAAGAAAAAAAACTCAGGAAGCTGCATAACACTTCTATGTTATACTCCATTCAAAATAGCCCAGAAATACTTTGAGACAGTGTTTATGCTGTGCGGTCCTTCGAGACAAACTGGTGTAAAACTAAAGATGATTTCCCAGGTGCTAAATTTAAACTAATAATTGTAGGAAATAGTAGGAAAGAAAAAATCTGACTTCTTATGATTCTTGACCCTTTGCTCTAAATCCATTAATACACATGGATTTAGTATGATTGGACCAGCTGGCAGCCAACTAATGGAATGACTCTGTAGTTGGTGATAAGGAAAATGATTCCACTACAATTCAAGCACTTCATTACCTCCTGTCCCAAGCCCACAGTATACACATTTTCTTAATTTTAAGGTTGAAAAGGTATACACAGTCTAAAGACAGCACCATTATGCACAACTTTATGTAGAGAGAAAATCCATATATGCTCATTGTTTCTTTAACATACACTGAATTCAGTAGTTCTATTCATTCTGTCACAGTTCCCTGCTGCCATGATGTCACAGGGGAAGATTTGCTGTATATTTGTTGGGAGGAGGAGCCTGGTCTCAAACCTCTTAGCGTATCCTGGTCAATGATTTTAGCTGATTTGGTTAAATGAATCTCTTGTGCCTTTCATCCATAAACTGGAAAGACGACAACAGAAAGAGTCTGGAAAACATAGTCCTTCTTTTGGTTGGTTGAAGAAAGTGTAGAGGGTAAAAGTACAAGTGCACTGGATTTATTTCCTCTTCGATTTTATTTGCCAACTTACAGAGAAACTCTGAATCAGTAACATAACTTCTTTGAATCATTCACATAACTTCTGTGTCTGAGTTTATCTTCTCTAAATTTTTGTCAGTAAAATGAGAACATCTTGGAAAGGGATTCAGACAGATGAAACAACAGTAAAGTGATACTATTTCCATTAAAATGGCTGAGGTTAGATTAATGAGTCCCTATGGAGTAGAGGGAATCTTTTTTACAAATCATATAGGTAAATCACTGCAAGAAAAATGAGATGAAAATATGAAAATAATAATTTTGGGAAGATCTGGAATGACAGTGAGAAGTAAGTCTGTAAAGATCAATTAAATTATGGGGAAAATGAATTAAAGCTCAAGCTTGTTCTCACAAGAGTGAATGGCAAAACTCTCTTTGACTTTATGGAGCATAGAGATTCAGAAGTAGAGGACGACTGGGAGGTGCAAACTTACATAAAGGAATAAATGGTGTGGGAGAGGTAAATCACACATTCATTCTCACCTTTGGTAAGGAAGTGTCCAGTCAGTTCAATGGTAATGCAAAAGAATTGTAAAGAAAATAAAGAAGTTTCTGCCCTTATATAACTCCCCTCATAGTTAATTGCTATGTAGAGGTCAACATGTTGAAAAGGAGAGGAATTCTTTTGTAGGCACGAACATAGGTAAGAATATCCAGAATGCTGTTAAAAAAAAAAAGACTAAAAACTGAGAAAATCAACATGTTATGGGATATGACTTAAGCAAAAACAAAATAGAATTGTGTAGAAAATGCTAAGTAAAGTGTTTATTTAGCAACTTGTCCTTTCCGTTTTTAAAGTAAAAGCAGACACTTTCATCCCTCATCTTTTCACAAGAAATCTTACAGCTGGAATGTAGCGTTCTTCTTTTCTGTCTTTTTTGGATATGTTACTCATATCAGAATTGTCTTCCTATTACTCTTTGATTCTCTTGCACAAAGCTTTAATTTTCAGTCTCATTGAAACTGCTAGTTTGTGTTGGCTTTGTGTGGATATATTGTCTTATATATGGAGCTTTTTGAAGTGTGTGGGACTTCCACAGAACCAGGTATTTTCATATAACAACAGCTACATATTCTCTCATTGTCTCTGTATGGGGATAAGAACATCTGAATCAGATACTTGAAACAGAGAAGAGGAAAACAGATATGTCCTCCGAAAAATCATGTTATTGTCTTTGGATTTAAACCTCTTTTAATTGCTCCATAAAGTTCTAAAATATTTTTCCCTATGACATTTAATACAAAGGAGTGTTTTTCATGTGCATTTTGTACATTGACAGGGACCAAAAAATATAGTTTGGATGGCACATAAAAGAATAGCGATAATACTTTGGAACTGTGTTTGTTAAAACATTACTGTTAAAATTCTAATTAATTTTAATTTTAATTTATTTTATTTTGTGGTAGGAGAAGGGAAGAGAAATTTAACTGTAAGTTACAGTGAAACTGCACAAGCACCTGAATTATGTACTATTTCTGTCTATAAGAAATGGAGCTCACTGCCACAAAATGCTCTGAAGTCCAGAAGTATGATGGAAATCAGAGAGGAATCTACTGTATTTGCAGAAGATACATATGACAATGGCTATGAATGACTGTAATAAAATGATAAACTATAAAATTATGATATGCAGAATTTCAAATATGAAATACATGTTGCAACTTCAAATATAACAGATCTGCTTTCTTCTTTATCTGGGAATAAAGGCCAGTGTATTTAAAGTAAGTCCTAGGAAATGTAAAACAAAAGCGAGGGCCATAGTATTCAAAGTTATATATAGCAGCCAGGGCATTAAACCAATGTGCAATCAGAAAATAGGTGTAGAAAAAAACCTGTTCTATTTCAACAGGTCTTATGGAAAATGATCATAGAATCATAGAATGAAAGCTTCATTGAATCCTTAGAATCAGAAGGTATCTTTAAAGGTAATCTAATCCAACTTTCTTGTAATGAACAGGGACAACCACATCTAAATCAGGTTGCCCAGAGCCTGGTCCAGCCTCACCATGAAGGTCTCCAGGGACGGGACATCCACCTCATGTCTGGGCAACCTGTGCCTGCGCCTCACCACCCTTACTATAAAAAACTTCTTCCTTATGTCTAACCTAAATCTCCCCTCTTTAAGCTTGAATCCATTTCCCCTTGTTCTATCACACTGACTGTGCTTAAGAGTCTGTCCCCTTCTTTCCTGTTGCTCTCATTTAGATACTGAAAGACTGCTCTCAGGTCTTCTGGAGCCTTCTCTTGTCTAGGCTGGACACCCCCAGCTCTCTCAGCCTGTCCTCGTAGGAGAGCTGTTCCATCCCTTGTATCATTTTTGTGGCCCTCCTGTGTATGTACTCCAACAGCTCCATGTCTCTCCAATACTGAGGACTCCATGTCTGCATGCAGTGCTCCAAGTGAGACCTCATCAGCACAGAGCAGAGGAGCAGGATCAGCTCCCTCACCCTGCTGGCCATGCTTCTTTTGATGCAGCCCAGGATACAGTTGACTTTCTGGGCTGTTTGGGCACACAGCTGGCTAACATCCAGCTTCCCATCTACCTGTACCCCCAGGTCTTTTTTGTCAAAGCTGCACTCCTTTCATCCCCTAGCTTGTATTGGTAGTGGAGATGATTGCCTTGACCCAGGTCCAAGACTTAGAATGTGGATTTGTTGAACCTCATGACATTCAGCTGGGCCCAGTGTTCAACCCCGTCCAGGTACCTCTGAATGGCAGCCTGTCCCTCTGATGTGTCGGTCTCACCCTACATGCTGATAGGATTTTTTGGGTAAGTATACCCAAGCTACTGCCTATCAGTCTGTAGTTCAGGTAAGGTTAGCTTAGATCCTGCTAAAATGCTAAGGTTGCCTACTGAGCATAAAAACTATGTTTTCAAAGTGAAGGAACTGGTTATCAGCAATGCTAATCACTGCGGTTTGTTTTACATAACTCTGCTTATGATTGAAAAGAGAGGAGAAGAAACACTTCTTTGGTCTAGAAGTGGAATGACACAGAATGAACTAAGGGACTCATTTTGCAATCCCGGTGAAAGCAAATTCTTCACTAAAGCCATATGAGTATGTTAAGGACTCCTAGATCTTCAGGAAGAGCTAGAAAAATAATGGTAAATCCATATATAGAAGATTATTAATGAATTGTGATGGCAAGATGTTTGTAATTTTTTAAAAATGGTCCAAAATGTAGTTCTTTGTTTACTGATTAATCCTAGAACCAAAGTGTGTATCTGAGCTGGCACAAACAAAATGCTGAAATTCTACTTAGTCCAGTTGTTAGCCACTACCCCTGGCCATGTGGAGAATGCCTTCCTTAGGGAAAACCAGAATGGTCCAATTCTGACTGACCTCTGCAGTGAGGATGTTAATACAGTTTCAATGTTCTTACGCTGTTTTTAAGTGTTATGTATGGAAAGGTAATATCAAAACTATGGGAAGAAATAACATATACAAGGTAGCCTGTATTGTTTGTGAGGAAAACAGGTGGTGGAACATGAGCTCATCATTTCTTACACTGGCAGTAATGCAGTTGTGATCTCCATTTTTCTTCTATCGGTAATAAATAATAAAGGTAAAATGAAAATACATGTTCTGACTCTGGCACACCTCACTTGTGTACTGGTTTCACAATGGCCTCCTGACCACTTCTGTCTTCCTATCTCCACTAAAAAGAGCTATATGCAACCGAGATTTAAACATTGTAAGATTTGATAAATGAGCTTTAACCTCAGGTCTCTTGCTAATTAGGATATATGAAACATGTTTCAGTTAACAGAGCCATTTTCCGAAACCATTTGAGGACTAAGACTCATTCAGGAAGCATTAATTAATTCAGTGCCTAACTACTTGGACAGTAGAGCCCACTGGCCATATGATGGAAGTACAACAACTCTTCTCATAAAAAGCTGCCCTTTAGCATTAGCTGAACCAGACTTAAGTACCTAACGAGCAATAATGATGTTATTCAGAAATAATTCTGTTTTATCATTCTGTTTTAGTCTATTATGCCAAAATCAGTTTTCCAGTAGTTGAAACTGAAGTATCAGGAGTGCCCATACAATGACCCAGGCTGTGCTAGTGTAATGCATGTGTAAAACAATAAGACTCAGAACACAGACTCATCAATAAAATAGTGCAAGGTAAGTTTATGTGGATTTACTGTATGCCATTCGCTGCCCACACTTCCACCCTGACTTGGAGCTCTACAGAAGGTCTGGGAATGGGAGGGGGACTTACATTCATGTGTGTCAAACGTGGGGCTCAGGATAACTGGATATACTTAATGTTCCTTGCTTTGGGGAGATATTGGTGTGTAAACCTGGATTTTCCCAGAGAAACTGTGGCTTATGGGCTTCTCCAAAGGAGCATGGGCTCCAGGAAGAGGATGAATTTTGAAATCCATTTCCTATTGAATAAGAGAAAAAGGAAAATATTTCATCCCCTGCCTCCTGTTTTTCTGCTATATCTCCTCATTTTTATGCTCTCTGTCCAGGTTATTTTAGATATTCTTTGTATGGAGGATTTATAATTTAATACCAAATTTAAGTATTTCAAGTCATTTAACATGATGAGGGATTTTGATTTTCTAGAATCATCCGAGAACACGCTGAGATTGCAACACAGGCACAAAATAGTTGTTGCAGTTATACTATGGGGTCACAAAACAGACATGATTCCCATTAGAGGTGTCCGTATGCTCACATATGTTGGTGCTGTGCATCCCTCTTCACTGGAAAGGAATATATGGTTTGAAGCCAGCTAGAACCCATTGCTCTTTTCAAAGTTCACCATGTTGACGGTTCACTTCTTATACTCCGTGTCAGACTGAGTCACTTACACCTTCCCCAAGCTGATCTGGCTCCACTGTGTAGACTTTCATACTTGATTAACTCCAGAAAGGACCTTCACACCATCAGCTCATCTACTCACTTGTTATAGACGCCTATGTAGAAAAAAGACCTCAGCATTTTGGGCTGAGATCATTTCAGCTTTCTTTGCAGTAGATGTGCTCAGTCTTACTCAGAAGGCTTTATCGATTGCTTGTATTCCCAACGCCCTTGTGTTCTGTTGAGTGAATGGTGGCACACACCTCAGGGGACATCTGGGGCAGGGTACAACAAGCAGTGCTGATGGCAAATTATGAGGTTCAGCCTAAAGCGGTAGGCAAATGAAAATGGCTTCCTGCTCTTGGTGCTGAACTTTACCACTGTCTCCAACTTTACGCAGCAGCAAACGGGAGGGTGAAAGGTTTCTTTTCCCTGCCAGGGAAGAACCCTCTCAAACTGCCTCATATTTTATTCTGAACATGTACAGCTGTGGTTGTGATGGAGCAGCTGCTGCACTGGAAGTTCACAGGAAAGTCTACCTGGTGATAATTTATTCATATGCTCAGGTCCTCAGTTGTCAGTGTCCTGAAGGTGAATATCAAAACAGCTTAGTGTTGTAAGTGTAACATTTCCATCAAGTTAAAAATACATGTTGGGCTGTATGAGACTCTTTACTCTCTTAGTCACTTTAATTAGCATTAATAAGTAAATAAGACTACTTGTACCAACAGAGAAATAAGGAGTAAGCTGCCTCAGATGGCCTTCTAATTCAAAATTCAAAACAAGAAATTAGAAAAACAATTGTTTTTTTAATTTATATTTAGGAAAGTTAAATTCCTTTCAGCCATGTAAGTGAAAGTGAATACATAAATCCTTAAGATAATACAAAGCAGATTAAACACATTATCTTTCAAAGCTGTACACATTCAAAGAAAACCTCCTGCAGCTACATCTGCGAGGAATCCTCTGCTTCAGATATCTTTCTCAATTTTGTCCAGAATCATTGAGCTTATTTTCAAGTGACCCATAACTTTGTTAAGGATACGAAGGTAATTGGATAATACACTTACTATTCAGTAAATTGAGAAATGTATTTTAGCTGTGTAACTATAGCTGACTCAGCATTTTCATTCCAGTTTAATAGCTTTTTTGCTTGCAGTAAAGAAGGGAAGCCCTGGTTTCATATTCTACCACCACGGACTTCTTGCAATTGATTCAAAAATAAGAACCAGAGAGCCCATCAATGGGGGAAACGTGTGCCACCAGTCCTGTCATTACCACCCCAGGATGCCAGAAATGCCAGACGAGCCTTGAATATGATCTACTGAGCCAGGTCTGCACCTGAGCTGCAGGCCAGATGAAACACATCTGGAAGATTGCCTCCTGGAAAGTCAGGAATGGACATAATTTAATGCCAGAGAATTTTTGGGAACGGGCCCAAAAACATCTTCTGTGGGAGGAAATGAGAGAGGAAATGGCTTGTTATTCAGAAAGAGAGAGAAAGAGAGAGAGAAGTGAGCTGTGAAGGTGAGGATGTGGCTGGCAAGGAGGAGAAGGTTCATGTACAATACATGGGGAGGAAAAGAGCTGCTGGAGTAGGAAATATCAATAAGCCAGCAAAGATAAGGAGGAAGCAGGGCCTGCTTGGACACTAAACAGTTCTTGATGGAAAAGCCCATTGTAGCCAAGAATAATAATTAACTGATAATAAAAGGAAAAGGCTGGTACAAGTATGAGAAAAATTACAAAAACCTCAAAGCAGACCTAAAAACACATTAACCTTACGATATAGATTATTACAATTGACAGCAAGCAGGAAAAGGAAAGACTTCACATAATTAGGCCCCAGCAAGTGGCATAAAACATGGTACTTGGACTCAGCTCTGCTCCCCTATCTGCCCCCCAGTGGCCAAGTCCAATTCCTTTGCATCTTTCTAGAAAGTCTCCCAGAAGAACTGAATAATATCACTCAGAATTCCCTTAGGACACTAAGAGAGTTAAACAGAATCATCTTCCTTTTCAGGTGAGGAATCTGCCGTTCACTAAAACCAGGAGCTTGAGCATCCTCACGGCGTTTTAACAAGAAACAGCTATGGAGGCATTTTCTGCTAATATTTCAGTATACTATAAGGTAATGAAGATCTACAAAGGTTTGTGGTACTGAATATATACATACATACATTTTTAACACAACTTTTGACACAGAAAATACACTATTAGCAAACGAATCATTCTTCCTACCCTTTCAAATTTCAGTGGTGCCTAAAGGAAGGTTTAGTTCTTTTATCTTTGGGGGATGAGGATAAAACCATTTTATGACACACATATCATTTTTGTGACATCTGAAAAAAACTATATGGAACAAAATATGAGAGTGGGGCAAGTCATCTTGTCTAGCATGCCCCAGAACTCACCTGCAACTGAAAATTTTCTGTGAAATAACAAGAAAAAAATAGCTTGTTTATTTTTGCATGTTGCAGAACTAAGTCTTGGTTTCATTAATGCTTATTTACTACTGGTGTATATATGTTTGAATTGCTTCATAGCCCACTCTCCTGTTCTCTAGGACGATAGCTAGAGGCAATCGAACCAGAGCCAGCAGTACAATGCCCCTTTGAACAATGTTCCACAGTAAAGACATCTGTTGTGCATACAGTCCGTCTTTGAAGGACTGAAGGAGGTGTTACCAACATTTCACTTCCTCATACAAATCTCTAGGTTCCTAAATTCCACATACATGCCATCATAAATAGTCTAGCTTTCTTTGTGAAGACACACAGCTTGATTTGGGTATTAAAAGCATCTTGAAATTCATACATCCGGACTGGATAAGACATTTCTTCTTCTGTACAGCCTATATAAATATTGTTGTAGGGGAGATTCAGCTGACCCAGCAACTGGGAAAACTGAGTCTGCTGAAGGCAAATGTATTTCTTATTTCTTGGCTACAATATTAATAAGTGAGGTGTGAAATTCCCCTTTCATGACATGGTATTTGCAAGAAACTCAAAGCAAAATATTTGCACTACATTCTGTCCACCTTACTCACTCCATTGGTCCTACCACCTTCAGTGAGGCTAGTGCTGCACATAAAACAAGCTGGGTTTGACTCCTAATTCTACTTTGGGCAGTTTGGTTTTACATGGTGATGGACTAGGGAAACAGATGCCTGAGATGAATTTAAATTGGGCCTACTTCCTCCAGGCCAAGCCCCTGCTAACATTCAGATCTAGGTTTCACGGTGCTGTGGTCTTGTATGAATGGCAGCAACAGCACAGCAGCCTTCTCCTGAGGTGGATTTATAGAATCCTAGAATGAATCCTAGAATGAGTTGGATTGGAAGGGACCTTAAAGATGATCCGGCTCTAATCCCTTGCTGTGGGTTTACTGGGAAGAGCATAAGCCTGGGAGGACTGGTGGTCTCTGGGCCCAGAGCTGAGCTGTAGGTCTGCAGGAGCTGCCGTTGGTGCTCTTGCGATATGTAAGAGAAAGTGAATAAGCACCTAGATTTGAATGAGCAAGAGGGAAAACGACAATCTTGCAGGCAGCCTGCTACTGGCACAGTGCTTAGTTTGCAGATGAAGTGGATAGCGATTGGTGCAGGGTGAGTCCTGCACCCAACATGGCTGCGTGCAGAGCGAGCCCAGTTTAGCCACATTTCTTATGAGAAGGGTGCATTTGCTTCAGAAAGGGTGTAACTTTCTTATTACATGATGACTTTTTGAAGTTTTTAACCCCTGTGGGTTTCTGCAGCATCTCAACATAAGTTGCCAAAGATTTCTTTCATTAAGGCGCTTTCCAAAACTAATCTACTTAGTCAATATCTTGCGGTTCTGCATATGTATGCGAGGTTTGTGATTTCAGCTTTAAAATGCCAACAGAAATTATTCTGGCTTTGCTGTCGCAGGGCTCCTCTCCCCATTCGCAGTGGAGCAGCTCTGCTGGGTGATGACTAGAAGGCGGGCTGCGATAAGCACAGTGCTGCTGAGCCTCGCAGCGGCAGCAGCCTCTAAGCTGGAGCCTCATGGAGCAACTGGGGGCCATGGCAGCCCCGCGACTGGAAACTTCATTATCATAACGAATAGGCACAGATCTCGAACGGGCTGACAGTGCTGGATTTACAAACCTGTTCTAAAGCATGCTGGCTGGCTGCTGTGCTGTCATTAGTTGATGTTGGACAACCAAGATGGTGCTGCTGAGCACGTGGGTAAAACCCGCAGCACTTTCATTGGAGCCCCGATTAAGCTTGTCAAACCCACAGCATCTGGTGGCTGCTGCTAATGGATGTTTTGTTTGCATTATGGAGTTTTATTCAGATGCTCTGAAGAAGCTTGGCAGCTCCTGAACGAGCGCTGTTCATGGTGTAAAATGAAATTCGAAGTGGCAGACGGTCAGGGTGTGCCAGCAGCTCACAAGTTCAGAGGACTCAGAATGCCAAGGTGACGCTTTGGCTAGTTCGTTGTAATAAGAAATAATTCTGCTGATCTAATATGAATGCAACAAACTGAAATGCTGATGTGCCTTAGGGTCAGAAGAACTCACAGAAGAGTGATGCCGGCTCTGTGTCGACGGGGACATTACCTATATTATGATCTTCACAAACACATCCAGATGAAAAAAAAAAAGAAACAAACAGATCAACTGATTCATCTTTTGAAGCATGAATACCCTGCGCTTACTTATGAGTCTATAGTCATGTGAATAATCTCCCTCCTCTGATTCTGTCTGCACTTTAGTAATCCACATTTCCTCTGCTCCTTGAGCTGGCTGAGCTTGTGCACAGTGAGCAGAACTTGTACCCTCCCCACCACCCGCATTTCCTGCCTGTTGAAGCCAGACACTGAAATTCATATTTCGGCACCCACTTCCCAAAGTCTAAAAGCCTCTGAAGAATAATTCTGCAAGTTTTATGCTAGATTTGCATATGCTTCTCCACTAAGAAATAATAATAAGAAATGCACCATGTTTGAGGTAAAAATATGAGCTTCCCTGGCATTTCTTGTCATTACTGACTTTTCTGTGACCTGTCTCATGGTGAGGAAAAAAGAAAGAAAAATAGAAAAAATGAAGTATCCATTATGTGGATATTAATTAATGACTCACCCCAAATGCTGCCTGCCTGCCTGTGGTCGCATCCTGCTATACCTGTTCACAAGTTACAAGGTACAGAGATGGTTTTGCAAAGTCTCACATCCTTTGTGATCCTTGTATGAGCCATCTCCTGCTGCCCATACTAGGGCAGTCCTTTAAAGATGGCAGAAGGACTATAACAAGCAGGGATTTTTGGCAATCAGGTTGCCCCAATTTTAATGCACATAGATACTGAGCCTAAGGCAGGGGGATCTGCTCCCCTCCATGAGTTTGCCACACATAGGCTCTTTTAGCAGTTTTTAAGCAGGGAGAGAAAAATAGTCTTCTTGTGAAACACCAACTGGACATACATAAAATGCACTCATGTCAACGGTTTATGGGCAGATTCGGCCCGGTTCCATGACGATTGGTGCGGGGGACCCACGGACCCACGCCCCAGGAGAGGGGAAGGAGGAAGGGAAAAGGGAAAAGGGAGATGGGCCTAGAAACAAAACAGTGGCAATGATCTGAGGAGGAAAGCTAATTTACTAAATAGAAATTGGAAAGCAAAATAACACAATATAATACAATATAATTGGAATTAAAGCTAATAAATCAAATAAAATGAGCAAGAGAGAGTGTCCGATAAACCAAAGGCCTTACGCTAACACTGAAGGCGGACGGCAGCGAGCACCCACTGCTGAGTCCATCCCAAAGGAAAGAGAGTGTCCCGTGAACGCCGACAGTCTTTATCTTTCCCTCTGAGCGTAAACACATAGGAACGCAAAGCATCGCACAGTCCTCTGGGGAATGTAGTTCTTCTCTTCCGAGACAGGTATACCTGGAACTATCGATGATCCACGGAGCTGGAGCATTAACTCTTTAACTCTAAATGCACTACATGATGTTATGATGTGGAATACCAGTACCAAAAATCATAAAACCATGACAACTCAGAAGTCTTTATAGATTTGCTGTATTTTATAAAAGATTTAGTTTCACTCTCTGCAAGGTCAAAAAGCAACATCAAAAGAGAGAGTGCCTTCTGGGATCTTGTCTTCTGCACTGAGCATTACCACACGCAGGCAAATAGTGGGTGACTCATACCTGCTGTTTCTTGACTCTAGGTTAAATTTCAAACATAAATTATGTCAATCTGCTCATGTAAATTTTCCACAAATCATGGCTGGGTTGAGTTATTTGGCACACTTTATTTTCCTCAACTGCAGGTATATTTGAATTCAAGCAAGCTGCCAAGTAAATATTTAAAGGTGAAACATATAAATGAAGACAAAGAGCAGCCACTAAATAGTGATGCTATGGTCTTTTTCATGCTGTAAGAGCTGCAGGAATATCGTGTAAATAGGAAAAGTTACCTAGATTAGAAATGTTTCATGCTACAATAGCATATCTGAGCAGTGAATAAAGATGTGTCATCTAAAGAAATTATAGTTTTAAAATTTAAAGTCAAACATTTTTTAATTAGAGATTATCTTCTTTCCTTCCAGGCCATGATTGTATAGTTGTTATGCAGGATATTACAAATGCCAGAAGAGGCAAAAGAATTAAGAAGCAATTAATTATTAATAAATTGTAATCATAGTGCAAAATTGTGGAGTATTGAATGTATGGAATAAGAACCGTCTAGGAATAATGATGGAAAAGAAATTGTTAAAGAAATAAAATGCTTTTTGTTATTGTTGGAGATGTATTCTTTTTTTTTCTTTTTGATCATAGGCTAAGTTACAACCATCTGTCTGTTTCTGCATCTATCTAAATATACGCCTGGATATATTTTGGGGGGTTATGTTTAATTCACCAGGCTAGAAGAAAGCCACATCCACTCGAGATGCATTCACTTTTTAAAGCTTCAGATAAAGGGGTCGAGGTCACAGCTGAGCCAGCTTGTAGAATAGGAATTGAATCACAGTAACTTTCCCAGGTTGAGAAATGTAGGCAGGAGTTTTGCTCTGTGATTCATTTCTTTTTAAGAGCCTTCAGTTCTAGCTCATGCTTAAGAATATTTTTGAGCTCTCATTTTGTTTTGGAACTTCCTAATCACAACTTTTTGCTGGTGCTCAGAAAATATGAATATGTTGGGTTTAAATGTGCTGCTGTAGGTTTTGAATGCCTGGCTCTGTATTCAGATGACCCAAGGAAAAACGTTCCCAACAGATTCCTGGAGAAAGGATGGTCAGTCAAATCACAAACAAAGCTCGTGTTTCTGAAGGAGCATACATCTTAACATGCAATACTGAAAAATACAAAGTTTGAGAGGTAAATTCTTACCTGCTAATAAAATGGTTCTGCTTGTATAATGTGTGGTAGAAAATAAAAATTTGTTTTCAGTCTGGAAACAATGTAATTTAACACTGAAGGCTTCCATCACCAAACATGTATTACTGAAATTACCATGTTTAACCAAAACCGGGCTCCAAGAGAGGTTATGGATGCCCCCACCCTGAGAGCATTTAATGCCAGGCTGGATGGGGCTTTGAACAACCTGGTCTGGTGGGAGATGTCCCTGCCTATACCAGGGTGGTTGGAACTAGATGATCTTAAAGATCTCTTCCAACTCAAACCCTTCTATGATTCTATGACTTTATGATTTTCTATGAAAACGGTAAGTCTTTTTTTTTTTTTTTTTTTTTTGTGATTTAGCCAAATAAACAATCTTAAATTAGAACAATAATTACAGAGCTTAAAATTTCCCAGTTTATTGAAGTCTATCATTTAGAGGCCATTACAGGTGCATGACTTGGGCATTTAAAACTGCTTTCATTAAATAAAGTCCTAGCACCAGTGAACAGGAAACACAACTGACAAGAAGTCCAGAAATACTACAAATTGCACAAGGGACAATTTAATTAGTGAGGCAATCTTCTTCTACAGTTCCAGGCAGACCACTGGGTACCAGTAAAGCTGTTTTTAGCTTAATTGAGTGGTAATATATAGGACTGGGAAAACTACATCTTAACAAGAGAGGATCATGGGACACGGAGTCTCAGCATGGAGTTAGGGGAATGTAGGCCTGTACTATGCTTTGTGCTATGCTATGGAATCTCATGGAACATAGTAGGCATTACTATTGATAAAGCTTTGTGCTGATAGCATTTTGGCTCATAAGCGTATCTGAGTGACTCACCATGGAATTGGGCTGTCACGTCTTTGAAGCAAGCCTTGCATCACTATATGTCACAGGTGGCTGGGACAAGCTCCTGCCTAACATGGATCTGTTTTATTGGTGTTGTTCAAAAAGTCTGCAAGAAGTCGTCAATTAAAATATGCCATTACTGTTATTTGAAGAAACCACAGCTTAATACCCACAAATCTGCCCTATCTGACTATGACAAATTTGTTAGGACAAGAGCATTTCAATGCTACACCCTTCAGGACACAAGAAGCTCTGAGAAGAGGATTCTTCTGTGTGTGCAGTTATTTTGGTGCACAGTTTCAGGTGATGTGCCAATGAATTTTGGATGTAAGCAGACTGGTGGCTTTTAAAATTCAAGAGTAGGGCTGACGGAAGTATGTCTTAAAAATGCAATGTCAGAGTGTAATCTGCTCAGCTCTTTGTTCTCTGACTATGACTTAACAGCTTTTCCTCTTGTAGTAAATCATAGCAACTGAATGCAAGATGCTGTTTTTATTTTGAAAAATGAAGCATAATTATTTAGAACATTTTCTAAAAGATCTCTTCTTAACCTAAGAAAAATGTAACACAGTAACATCACTACATCTGAAGATGTTCTTTCGTTCTGAGTAGTACTGCCTCTATGTACAGACAGAGTAAGATTAAGTAGAAATATAAATGGCTTCACCATTGCGTTCCTGGGAGGTAAGAAGACTCAGGGATCTATGAAAAATCACAAAGTACTCCACATTCATCCTGTAGTTCTCTTGAAGCTTTTGGGTATGAGAAGTTAGCCTAAGACTCCATTACCTGGTTTTACAACTCTTTTATAGCCCACATGCCAAAACAGCACTAGTTGAGTTTTGATATACACATTCACATACTTCTATGGATATTATTACTACTTTTATTTGTCAAAATGAGGAGAATTCCAAGTCATGTGGCATTCTTTTCATATGTTCAACCTCTGCCTAAGTTTACTGCTCATATTTACAGTCTGTTTCACAGTGTATGCTGTTGCTTCAACATTTTATTTAGCAAAATAGAAATAGAGGAACAAATAAAGGCACGAAATGTGAAGTATAGCCAGAAGGCTTTGACAGAAATAACAGCAGGGCTACTTCATCTTTACAGCATTTGATTCAGTGACATTGTAACTGACAAGGTTTCTGCTCTGAGCATTTAATTCTGTAATTTAAAGTACAATCTATGCAACATGAAAAGGAAGAATGTCCAATTCAGTCACACATATGAATCAAAAAGTTTAAAGTTATTTAAACGCTGGTGTACATGATTGTATTTTTAATTACAGCATTTCATATGCAAAGCTGCTACCTTCATGTAAAAAATAGTGGTAGTCAGGCACTAATACATATTGCAGGTGTCTGAAATTGAACTAATAATTCATAGTATGATTGTTTATTGACAGAATGTCATAAATAGAATATTAAACTCTTGGGAATTTCATAAATTACACTGAATTTCAGAAAAAGATCAAAGCATAAGTGTGTAATCTCTAAATCATTCCCTGTACAATATTTTATGATGTTCAGTTCCCCAAATTGTGTTAAAACCTGTATACATTATAAAAGGAAATATCAAATTAGATAAAACAAACTAATATAGACACAAAAGGTCAAAAATCTCTTACTGACTCGCTGAATAAAGGGGATTAACTATGAGTTTCTCAGTGTTATCTGTATTTCTCTTCAGAGACACAACATTTTGTCACATTAGCTTCTCATTAGTTACACATATGGTGAAAAATTATTGTTCTCAAACATCATAGTCCCCATCTCCTTTTGGAAGACATTATCATTATTATTACATATGGCTTTAATCACCAACTCTGATAATGTAGAATGTAACGCTCTAAAAAAAATGTCTCAACAACCTTAGAAGTTTTGCCTGCAGCATATTATGAATAAAGAGACAGAGATGATTGATGGAAACAACAAGGCAATGACTTAACTCCCCAGTAAGAGCCATGCTAATTATGAACAAAGAGCATAGGGCAACTTGTGGCTTCCTGCGTGAATCTAACGGCCTAATCTTGCCAGATCTATTGTAATATCATTTAAAAAATCAGATTAATTGGAATTACTCTTACTTGAAGTTGGTATGTGATAAAGGTAAAATCCAGACTGCACTGTAGCAGCTATGGGAAGACCCAACTCACCTCAAGGAAGCCACAGTTTCACTACTATCTCTGGTTATTTACGTCTTCAGTCCCTAAGTAGCAGGGTTTATGGTGAATACAGGTGTTTTAACTGTGGTAAACAAATGAATTCATCAAAATAAATCAGTTATATCCAGTGGATGCACCTACCTTGTGTCTGCTACTCTGAGAGAGTTTATCTATTATTAAATGCCTCCACTTTTCTGATATGGGAGTAGCTATGCTCTTGTTCAGTTGATCCTAAAAGCGATACTGCAAAATTATATGTCTTTTTGGAAAAAAAAAATTGTTTTGAAGTGTGAAAATGTCTAGGCTTTTTTTTACCTTAGACAGGAGATGCATGAGAAGAGACACTGTGCATGCCTACAAGACAGTAAATACTCCACAGTGTACAGATCTTTGTGTTTCTATACTTTCTAGTTCATTAGGAAAGTGTGAGGGGGCATTCATTAACAACAAAAACGGAATTTGTTTTCCTGGAAAATTCAGGAATGATAAGTGAAAATAACCTTTCACATAAGATTTATAAAAACAGTGAAACTCCTTATCACCAACACTCTTGGAGGACAAGGAAGTAATAGGATTTTAAAAGGATTAGACATTTATATGCATAACTGGAGGAGTCAGAGGTATAATAAAAGATACCAAATATTTTGGATGGGCTATTAAGTCTTACATTCAAGTCTAACACAAGCCTTTAATAATGAATGCATTTCTACAGGTGGAGAGAGACTGGTACTCTGGCCAGCAATGGAAACGAATCAGCTTCAGGCACTGCAACACAGTTAGAACTTCTTGGAGCCAAGCCTGGGGGCTTGAGTAGAGCTCTCAGCTAGCAAAAAGGGGTACACCACAGAAATCTGTGAGATATTCTCCTGCTTTTTTTTTCCTGTGGTGCAGCTCAACCGCCTGAGAATTATACCAGGACCCAGGCCAGAGTAACCAAGAGCTTCCATTTCTATTCCTGACTATGCATCTTCTTTTGTGTGAAACCCATAACATTTGTGTTTTGGCACCTGTGTGAGGTGAATACAAAAACAAACTTACTTCCAGAAAACACAGAGAATATAAGATCTAGAGATCCTTCTATATTATGCTTGCTTTTTCCTCTGGGTTTTAGCAAATTTATTAGTGCCCCTTTTGTATGTTGCTGTGATAGTAAAACATCTGCTTTGGTAAGCACAACATCTAAAAATGTGGGCCTAAGTTTTTCAAAATGAAGTTAATATTAAGTTGCTTCTGTATTTAATCTCAGAAGGTATTTCCAAGGCTATTGTGTATTCAAAGAGCATTATCTTTCTCCAAGATACAATAGCAATATGCTTGACAGCAAAGAGGAAATACATTTACATGGACGTATAAATAAGTAGTCTAAAACTTGTACTCTAGGTTTGATAATAAGACTTCTGATGTTCTCCCCAGCTGACTACTGCAGCATCACATTGAGGATGAACACTGTTTTGCTTCTTTGAAAGTAGAGTAGTAGGGAGTAACTTCTGGTTTCTATGACCCATCTCTGTCTCAGTCATAGTGGGCAGTGTCACAGTTCATTTGGGCAGTGGATGTAACCACTCTTTACTCCTGCCATACTGTTGCAGATGTGATAACCCATGGTAGAAGGAAGGTTCCTCTGTTTCACTTTTCCATCTAAAAATTGGGAATAGCAACAATTTATAAACTTACAGGGATATTTGAACATAGGAAGTTCCATACTAACAAGCAGAAGAACTTCTTTACAATAAGGGTGATGGAGCACTGGTACAGGTTGCCCAGAGAGCTGCAGAATCTCCGTCGATGAAGATATTCAAGATCTTTCTGGATGCTTACCTGTGTGAACTATTGTAGAGTACTTGCTTTAGTGGGAGGGTTGGTCAAGGTGATCTATTGAGATCCTTCCACCCCCTACAATTCTGAGATTGTGATTTTGTGATATGAACACACATATACAAATGACCACATATCATGCCACTGGCACAGCAATTGGAAGAAAACCAACTGTTGGAGACAAATTCATCCAGATCTGTAGTGGCTTTGGATCATGATGAGAAATCAGTTGGCAAAATCTGAATCTCAGAAACATCCTAGAAGAAAAGTTGCTTTGTAGCACAATTCTTGGAGAATGGTGGCAGAGGAAGATGATGGACTTTCTCCATTCCATGAAGATACCTTTTAAATGCAAAGCTGGAGACTGTGTAACTGTCAGTGACTCTTTCATACTTGTATGGATGATTCCTCCACCAGAGCTGTTCAACAGAGCTGTCTCATCTTCAAGATGAGACGTTCCATGAACATTAACTGTTCTGTATTTTCCAGAGTTTAGGCAGTTCGAACAGTTTTTCAGATGGCACTTCAGGTGTGCATGTGATTAAACATCTTTCTTGCAGTTGCTGAATTCTGCAGGATCATGTCCACAGTTAAGGTCCTCTGCAGTCTCCCATGTACCTTACCAGAGATACCTGAGCACTGGGGAAAGAATCAGGACAGATTATAACCACTTGAATCTTTAGTCCATTGCACTTTGATGAATCCGACAAAGCTATTTGAAATGACAGTGTAATTACCTTTTTTGTATGGAACTCTGTATTATGGTAAAGACCACAGGGAGTCTAAAAGACAATGGGAGAATTTCTTACCACACATACAAATATCCAAAATGTTGATACTTAGCTTTAACAGTATTCACTGAGCATCTATCACACAATAAAACTTTATGATGAAGCCCATAATTCCCATCTATCTACTTACATACGAGTATATAACCACCATGATTGCACTGGGGGACTCCCACAGCAAATGGGCAATTGTTTCTCATCATCAGTAGCAGAATGTTTCTGCATGTCTGCTGTCTCGGTGAATGATGCATGCCCATGCAGTTTAGCTGCTGGTGGAGCAGTGTACAGTAGCTGAAACAACTCTGGAAAAGTCAGGTACGATGGGCAACATGCAATCCCTGATACAACTAGAGAGCCCTTCATACTCTGGTAACACCAAGTTTCTTGATGTGGAGCTCCAATATTCACTTCTTTCACCTGTACGTCTTCCACCAGTATTAGTAGGAGCTACATGCATATAGCAGTAGACTATCTTTCAGTGGGCTGGGGGGATTCATGAGTGAAAGAGTGACAGAAAAGCAAAAACATCCTCAGTTCATTTAAGTAAACACCCTTCTCACTATCTGAGTTTTTATTTCATCCTCATAGTTTGTTTGGTATTTTTCTGCTTTCAGACTTCAGCATAGATAATGAATGTTGCTGCACCATCCTTGATACAGCCTCTAGAACTCCTTCAGATGCTGAACAAAACCATGGACCTTTCATTGTACTATGTAGTAGCAAACTGCAAATTATACACATTTCTGGCCAAATAACACCTCAATTATGTCACTATAAATCCCAAATAATATTAATTCTGCTGCCAAATATGTCAGGATTTTCAGGGGAATGGCATGGAATGCATGTGACAACAGTGTAATGAACTGAGTTAGCTGTGTTAACATTACATTTCAAAATAAACTTTCTTTCCATTCACACTGGTGTCCATGTTGCCCTCAATAATGCCAGTTGTCTGTAACAAAAAAGTTTCTATAGCTCCTTTGATTAACATTCAATAAACAGGACTTGCATACTTGCATATCTTTAGTGACCTGAACTGAAGTCTGTCATCAGAAAAAATCATTATGTCACTCTACTGCATAATAATAATCAAAATTTTTTTCCTGAGATTTGATATTCTCTTATTTATTCTTGTATTAATACAAGCAAGAATTATTGCCACTGTGTGGTCCTAATTCTTCATGCAGGCCATGAGTGAGAAAGACAGCAAAATCTAGGTGTTTTAATAGGAGAGGCAGGCACCTGTCCATCTCACTGCACAGTGCAGAGGCACTGCTTGCCCAAGCTCCAGTAAAACTCTAGATGAACAGTGAATGAATCATATATTTGGTTTAAGCAGAGACACTTTTTTTTTTTCAGATGGGTAAGGATTGAATATGTCCTGATTTTGTACTGATCAAACCTTGGCTGGTTTCTGTCAGAGTAAGGCAGGGGATCTGAACAAAAGAAACCCACATAAAAGTAAATCTAGCAGAAAAAAATACATAAAATAAATGGTGTGTTAGCTGAGTAGAGTCCTCCAAAATGGATTAAGGGATCAGGTCAGCCAGTGCCTCTAGACAGCTTCTCAAATCTGAAATATCCTGGCGTTCACTGTCAGTAAACGTCCTGATGGAGGCTTCTTAAAAAATGGGAACTCTAACTGGTCATTCCCTCTGGAAATGTACATAAAAGTCACAGAAACAGTTTAAAAAATAATAACAGAAGAATAGGTTATTTACAAGTCAGTCTTTGACCAAAGGCCAAATCTCCATCTACTGATGTAGAGTGGCAGTTCTTTAAACCTTAGGCTAACATCTTGCTGTATTCCCAAGCTTTAAATAATTTTCCTTTGAAATGTGGAGTTTAAAACCCTCAATAAAGTATGCACGCACAGCCTTCATACTGAAATCCAAATCTGAAGTGCTTGCACCACAAAGCATTCTATATTACGCACCTGGGGCATAGCATACATGAAAGGCTCCATATGATTCACCTCCCCTCCCCATAAACCTTGTATTTTTTTAATCTCTTCACTTAGTCAGAACAGAAAGATCACTTGTAGAGATTACAGGAAAAAAATAGAGAATATAGAAAATGGCTCTCTCTCTCTCTCTCTCTCTTTTTTTTTTTTTTGCTTTAGGAGTTAACGGAGTGGTTAAATCTGATTGTTTATCTCAAACTACACCAGCTTTGCCATGGGCTTATTCACAGATCTCATCTGACATTAGGATGAGCTAAAGAGCCTGTGTCTACAGGAGTATATGTCCCAGAATTGAGTCCTAGGGGTTCCCTTTTAAATACTGTCCCAGCCCTGCAAATGGGTCTGAACAATGAGAACAACTGAAGAAAACTGTGAGACATATGATATTAAACAGAGAAGTGGAGAAAACAAAGAGTGGTTTACCAAAATGGTGAGCTGATTTTCTCTTCTAAATTAAAAGCTAGTGCTCCTTCATTCTAAAAAAGCTTCAGCTGATGTGCCATTAATTTTGAATAGACACGTACGATTTAATCTGATTTATTCTTCACTTTCAGCAGCAAATATATTTGGACACTAGCAGCTTGCTAATGCACAAGTCTCTCCCAGCCTGATAACTATTAAGGAAACAAATAGGAGAACCTTACTTTTCAGCTGGTGAAAAATATCCAAAGCAGTCATGTCAGGAGCAAGTGTGATCATCCTTCCTTTTGCTCCGCTCCTAATCACAGGAGAGACATGACATAAGCCACTGCATGGGCTCAGTCTCATAAAATGCAGTACTTTATAAGCTGCTAAGATGAGCTCTAGGGTGCGAGGCACGCGGGAGGGTGAGTGTCACAAATTCTGAAGGCTGTTGGTTTCAGCCCAGGTTATTTTGCCTGTTGCAGGCTTTGCTGTGGAGCAGACTGTATCCTGCTGGTAGAAGCAGTGTTGGGATATGGTAACACTGCAGAAAGAATTACGCATCAAGAAGAAAAAAAGTTAGGAATGGGACTTTATACCCATTGGCATTCCCTGCCAACAGGCTGCAAATTAGTTTAAAAACTAGAGCCATAGGAAAAAAAAGATCAAACCCAGTGACAGACTGCAAGTGACTGGAATTCAGCAAGTCTCAGGGGTGGGAATGAGATAGCTGTAAACCACCTTTGCTCCTCTCTTAATTTAGTGCTGATCTTGTTCCAGTTTAAATTGGAGAATCCTGACGGCTGCTTTGAGTTGTGAGAGTTGCCAGCATTCTCAGGAGGTTTTCTTCTTTCTGCTGTTTGCGAAGTGAAAGTCACGCAAGGAAAGTATCTCGTGTCAGTCATGGTCTGGGATTCCTTTGATGCTGGCATTTACTTAAACTTTTATACTGTTTTAATATTTCACAGCTAACTTGTGACAAGGGCAGTAACAATTAAATTAAAGCAAATAAACACGTTGGCTTTAGATCTACCTTATCAATCCCAGTTTTTCCACATATTTCTTAATGATTTTGCCACCGACCTGTCAAATGCATGATTAAAAAAAGGTGAATGTTAAAAGTCTTAATGCTGATGAATTTGATCCTGAGCACTCTGTTCCTACTCAGTGCAAATGCTAAGCAATTAATTCTTCGCCATGACTTATGTCAGTTTAAGTGGGGTCTGGCACAAGAGCTTTTTGGAGATAAAAAACATGTCTTCCGGGGTGTCTCCACAATCTGCTTCTCTCTTTCTATTCCTTAGTATCGAATGAAAACAGAAATTATCTAGTTGAAGTGGATCAATAAGTGAAAGAAGAACAGAACTGAAATTTAAGTACATGCTCCGCCAGTCCACTTTTCTGGTTATTTATTTATTTTCTATATTTATCAGATAGCAATACAGCCATGGATGGTACTGATGGCTAATTTCATCCTCATTGCTGTAGGCAGACTAAATACAACTGTCTTTGCTGCTGCAATCCTGTGCCTCTTTTCAGAAACAGTTTTGTGTCTCTGTTTCAATTCAGAAAGTCATTTAAACATACACCTAAATGTTCTTCCTCTTTCAGAAAGAAATTATCACGTCCATGGTTTTATGCCTTTTGCAAATGCAGTGCTTGCAGTGAAGTTTAAGGAGTCTAGAAATTCCACAGCTGGGGATACTAGCACAAATATGCCACATTCTAGTTGCCATTGGTTATCTGCAACTTTCTGAGTTGCTGGGCACCAGTGTGACTTCTGTTAGCTTTCCAGTCTTGATTTCTGGATGACCAACAGCTATCTGCTTCTCAAGCTGTCTGACTTTTGATATGATAATTAAAATATAGAATTCATTTTCAATACTACTGTTAACCCCCTCCTCCCCTTTTGTTAATTTTTTTGGGGATAGATCTGGCTTTGGTCAAACCATAGTTACTATATATTTACATTATTTCACAACTATGTGCATTTTTGGAGGCACAGTATTGTGGTAATCAACTCCTTATTTGTGTGGTTGTTTTCATTTATAGATTAAAAAAACATCACTTAATTCATCCTCACCAAGCTCTTACAAAAGGCTGTGAGAGAGTTAGTCTTCTAGAACATCTATGCATGTCTCTCAAAGAAATAATCATACTTTACACTTACATAGCACCCTACATGTGAGGAAGTCAAAAAAAGGCGAAGAGCAGATTCCCAAGATTTTGACAGAAGAAACCAGAGATATTCTCATGGGACTCGAAGAGTTGCCGAGCAGGGATAGAAAATATAAAGAGTGAGAAGATATTTTTTCAGGTTCTGCATCTTAGCAAAAATAGAAGTTCTCTTGGGGGACTACTCTGAAACTTGTCAGAAAACTGAGATCTAGCCATCCTAGGCTAATGACAGTCATCAATGAAATTGGATATTCTCTCAGCTGTCAAGTTGAAGAAATAGCTAAAAGCAAGAACAGAAAGGCATATTCCTTTTTATTTTCAGATTTTTGGAATGCTACTACCCGATGATGATCACTTTGCAAAAGGTTTTCAATTGATGCTGTAACAGAATTTGCAAAGGCAACCAATCTGACGAGGTTATAGAAGACTCATGCAAATCTATGAAGTTACTCAAAGAAATAACATAAAGTTTAAGATTCCTGTCTAGATAATAAGAAAAAATTCTTTAATTACGGGAAACTTGTGACTTCTTGGAAGCTCTACCTCTATTTTGACCCCATTACAAACACAACAGCATCTACTCTGACAAAATAACATCACAAAATATTGTCTTTGTGCCAGCATTTCTGAGCATATTTGAAGAAATCTGGGCTTTTATCAATAGAAAGTAATTGAAACAGACATCTGAAAATGGCTACTGAGTCTTTCCAAAACATCTCATACCTTACATGCTAAAAAGAGTTCCAGGTTTTTTAGACTCATTTCTGTCATAAGTTTAAAGAATAATTTCCTTAATTAGCCCATCACTTCAAAAGTTTACTAATCCTAAAATAATTTTATTTTAACATAACGTGTTTATAATGTATGTTGTAATTCAGAAAATTTGTATAAGCATGCATACCTACCAATTTTAAACTGAGTTGCAACCACCTGGTTGTGAAATAATATTTATGTACAAGTGTATATTTGATTTAAAAATATTATCCTACAGTCATATTTTGTGTCACATAGAGGTTAAATTAACACTTTAAGTTTTCTTTATACTTCTTAATTTTGAAGTTAAAAGAAAAGGATAAATTATTTTTGCTCTTCTGTAACTTGCAGTACGTAATATAAAACATACGTCTCCCTGCAAAACATCAAACAGGCTGCCCCCGCAAATGCAGACATATCACTTGATTCTTCCAAGGTTAGTAGTGTTGGGATTTGGGATTTGTCTCAGGCTGATGTAGATCAAAAGCCAAGATGAGAAATCTGTCTCAAGGTTCCAAGCCTAGCAAAAAAAAAAAACCCGAGGAATTCTGCATGTGGGATACTCGTTTGTGTCCATGTGCTGTAACACTGAGGGGGACTGAGGTGTCTTGTATGTCTACTGTGGCTTTCCATTGGTACACCACTTTGTGGAATTATGTGTCTTGGCTGTCAGCTTAGGCATAAGGAAGTGTTCTTTGATATGTTTCAGTATATCAACTCTCTTTTTAATTTGTGCACAGAAATGGAAGAGACCTCACTGAGAACCCTTCAGGACATTACTGTCTTGGATGCATACACGTTCATCCCAACAGTGACTCGCCAACCAAACAAAGCACCAACACAGACTTTCAGACATACTTTTTTCAAATGTTTATACATAAGCACCATTTCTTTGCTGTTTTATTTTGTTTTATTATTTTCCTTCTATTTTAGCTATCTCCCTCTCTGAATTTCTTTCTTCTTTTCCCTGTACCAATTTCAACATTGGTGACAACAGATTGTCAGTCAGTCAAAAAAGAACTGACTTTCATTTTTTCTGAAATGCCTAACCTCCTTCTCACCCATTTCTGCTAGGCTTTTGTGGCCTCTGGAGGTGTGAGCTGTCATGGGACAGAAAGGCTTACATGGGTCTTAGGTTTTACGGATGGGCTACTTGGAGCGTTTCAAGCAAGTTTTCACACATACTACATCACACTGATTGGTGTCAGAAATAAATGGTCATTTTTCTCTCCATGACTGTTATCTTTTTCAGTTTCTTTGCTCCTGGGTCTTTCTTTTCCATAAGAGCAGATTTCCACTCTTCTCATGCAGTGCTGTCTTTTTTTTTTTTTTTTCCCATGTTTAATCTCATTGCTAGGAACACTCATGGCTGGAAATGCACCGTCCCTTTTAACTCAAAACATTCTTTGATTCTGTGGTTCTGTGCATGGACTTGCCTCTGGAGTCATAAATGAACTCATCACTTCAATTTCTGCTTTCAGTGGTCAGTGTTCAGTACTGGGATGTATGACCAAGAAAGAGGTCTTGGTAACTTCTTGTGTTGTTCCACTGTCACACATCATTGCCAGAGTGTAAGAAATCTTGCCTCAACTCCTACAGCACAGAGGATGGATGATTTTGCAGTTGTCATTTGTAACTAATTGTTCCTGAGCAAATTAGCTGAGAGCACTAATGAAATAAGATGGTGCGGCACCTCTAGAGCTCCGAGGCCTGTACTGTAAAACCAGAGCAGAAGTGGCAGGCTTTGTTTTTCTCTTGTTATTATTGCTGCTCCTACTGCTACTGCTGCTGCTGCTGTTTTGGGGCACAAGAGCTCAGCCTCTTCTGAATTTCATCAGTCTTTCCATATTCCTGCAAAATGACATAATATGCATGAAGTTCAGATATAAAAAGTATACTTTTCCCGTGGCAGTTTTTGAAACATTAGTTCATTTATACTAAAAATGGGAAATACTGAGATAATAACGTGCTGGAGGCTAATAATCTCTGACTTGTTATGAGTAATTAGAATTAAAGCCATGGTGGTTTTGTCTGAGGTCACTTGTGCTGCTGCTGACCTTGTCCAGCTCTTCCTTCTGCACTACCACTTGTTTACTGGCCCAAAACGTTTGTGTTAACTGGGGAGGGATCCAGCTGGCTCAAGCACTGCTCTTCTGTGCTGGCAGGGTTAAGATGTGGTCACTGAGTTTAGCATGAGCTTTAAAAAGCATCCAGGAGTTTGAAGGGTCATTGGTGCTCTTGGCAGAGTGCAGGTACCTGAGTAGGCTCCCCTGGCCTGAGCCACAACCCAGCAGAAAATGCTGAGCTGGGAAGATTGTTGACCAATAAATGGAGGAATACTGCCGCACCTGTTCACATTTTACTGCTATTCCTACCTTCCAGTTTGAACTCCTCAGACACCATACTTTAGAAACCTGGCATTTCAGAGCTGCAAGTGTGCCACAGTTTTTTCACCGGTGCTGAAACTTTGGTTTGGAAACATGTTACCTAAGTATCAGCGCTTCTGGGAGCAGTATTTGCAACGTGAAGGACTGAGTCATGCTGCAGCAAAAAGCACAGAAGAGCTTCAGAAGCATGAATTTCAAAGGAATCAGGATTTTTTTTTCTGCAGTGTCATTCAGCAAATATTCACCTGGTACTGGGTCTTAAAGATTTGCTAACCAGGTTCTCCCGACTAGTGACATTAAATGTCCTGACCTGTTCATCCCATTTTACAGAACACAGGAGGATCTTTGGTGCCGAGAGTTTGAATTCCAGAGGTAGGATATATTTCAAATTGACATTGGTTTTATAAGCATAAAACCAAGAAATAGACATGTGCAATGCCAGAATCATGTGGATCTGTTCTGCTAAGTTGCTGTCATCTGTTTAGGGCATGTTTAATAGCATCGTTTTACCTCTTGCCAGATAAATAAGAGGTAGCAGGCACTGAACCCTTTTTACCATGCATTTGCACAGACAGGAGACCTCAGGAAGAAGTGCTGCTGCCCAGAAAGGGCCAGTCAGCATAAAACATTTCTCAATCATCAGAAAAAACAGGGGGAGAAACATGCTAGATCCTCACTAAAAGTTCGCATGGAAATGAAGCAAAGCTTTAAAGTGAATAAGGATCTAATGAACCTAAAGATGAAATGAAAATTTTCAGCTGGCCTGAGCTGAATAAAAAGATTAGTTCAGTTAAAAATTGATTAAAAAAAAAAAAAAAAGAAGGAAATGATCCAAAATGCCCTTCCAAAAACAAGTACCTGACAATGTAAACTGAATTAGTTAAAATAAATAGTCTCGTGACAAATACTGTTATGGTACTCCAAGAGTTCTCCTATTTACTGAATATCTATTGTACACTTTCTGTGTGCCTTTGTAGCTCAGCAGATCTCTCCCAGTATTTTAAACTTTTTTTTTTCCTGAGCTAATTAAGTAACCTTCCTTCATTTTTTTCCACGGCCCTGTGTTTTCTCATATTTCTACCACTGCTTTCAATGCATCAGTCTGCATGGATAGCACAGAAAGCTAGAGCAGCTATTTCTGCCTTTGCAAGTGCTTAGAAATATGTGGGTCCATCTCTCATTTTTAGAACTTTTTTCACTAATGTAAAGTTTCTATGATTTCAGGTCAGCACCCATGAGCCGCTGAGTGGCAAATTCAAGAATGGGATCTGTAAAAAGAGCCTATATGTACTCCTATGGCATACATACAAATACATATCATAAATAACATGTCATTACCAATTGCAGTGCTTCTGTATCTGCACGGCTGCTCATTTCTGGGCAAAATGACAGGGACTGTATATTTTTCATCTGCATTAAGAAACTCGTCAGGAGTCACAAGCAGCTTTGTGGCTGCAGCCCTCTGTCTGGTGGTTTGCAGAGATGACAATGTGCACATACCCTGCCAGAGAATCAAATGTTTTGTTTTCCTTCCCGTTGGGGTGACCATTGTCTCCAGCTGGTTCCGTGCAGGATGAGTCATTAATTAAACCCGGATTCTTTGCAAGTGGCCTGTTGCAGGGCTGTGGTTTGTTCTTGCTGTTTCTGCTCCTCTGAACAATATTTTGGGGGATTTCAGGCCGACGTTATTTTTACGACTTCACATTTTCTTCACTTTTCCTTCTGCCGCAAGTATTCCTCTAAGAGACAGAAAGTGAAAGGCTCGGTTAAGAAAAACACAGCCACCTCCAAAGTGCTAAAACTGCAATAAACCCATCATCTCTAACAACAGCGGAGCATGAAAAGATAAAAAACAGCCTGCCAAGAATGTAGTAACCACCCATTCACTTTTAAATGCTCTCCACACTTCAATGCACAGACCTAATTACTTTTCTGCATTCCCAAATCCACTTTGCAGCGCTGCAATCAGAAACCTGGCGTTAAAATATTTTAGACTCTAAGGATCAAGACTAATTATGGGCCTAAGCTGCACCTTTTGGTTTCCTTGTGGACTGCTTCCCCCTCCCCCAGCCCTTCCACCCCTTTCTCTTCTTTGGGACACTTTAAAGCACGCTCCACTAGAAGAAAGGCTGTCCAGCCTCAGTCGGGGGTGAAGTAAAGAGAGAATAAAACAAAAAGCAACTCAGTTCAATTCAGTAAGCTTCAATGAGGCTGGTATATTTAATGTGAGCCCAGAGTTAGCCTACAGAATTGCAGCAGAATGCAATATTCTCAACAAAAAAAGATGTGTTTAAAGTCGAGCAAGGCCCCATAAGGCTGTTGTTGGTGTTTAAGCAGTACACCAAGGTATTTAGCTCTGAGGGTTTCTAAACATTCCAGCTGAGAATAAAACCGCAGCTTTACAGTAGCTTCTTAAAGGTTTGGGGGGCTGGGAATGTTCCCTCCCCCTTGTATTGAAAAGTCAATAAACAGTAGGAAAGATCATGTCATAACAAAGATGAAGCCACCTATTACAGGGTGTAGCGATGGCTAATGGCCTATCAGAGAGACTAATCCCATGTATTAAATGGCACCATTGTTATAGTAATATCATAGTTATTAGAACACCCAAGCGTGGGGCATTTTTCATTCTGTATGGACTATCCACCCTTCCCACACCCGACTCTTGCTTAGATGAGGAAATAATGACACCACTGACCAGGCAGTAGTCTGTGTCCCAAACTCGTTTTCAGCTACATGTATCTGATGTCTCACTGCATTCACTGTGCTACTTTGGGTAAATTTCTCTGGAGTTACACTTCCCAAAATCTTTCACTCACATTACATTTTATCAGCAGAAGTTGTCATTAGCAACTCACCTCCATGAGACTGCAGATATGAGACTTACATTGACATGGTCTAGAGAGGGGTCAGCCTGGGGATTTTTCTGTTTTTGGCAAGGCTTTGCCATGGAAGAACTGGTGCATGGTGGTGAGCATGCTCCCATGAAAAGAAAAGAAAATATTTGGCTCGCTCGAGTCTCACTCTCTTCCTGGGATAGACATTATTACAGACTCAGATGACTGCAAATCCAACAGTTATGGGCACATAAATGCTTTAAACCTTGGTATAGTTTAGGATAATCAAAAATTAAACAGTCATCTGCAGCTGCTGTGATGAGGGGAAGGGTTAAAACAACAAGGCGTTCTGTGGGGCGATAGTTCACATGAAGGTTTAAGAAAAATAATAAGGGAGTTAGCAGAGAGTTGCAAGCACATTGGCTTGCAACTACCAATTAACCCTCCTTGTTAGATAGGTAATTTATTCCACTCAGCAGCATCAAATATCAGACAAAAAGGTGGCCAAAACAGTAATTATCTTTGTGGAATTCAAAGGCATGAAAGCCATAATTCCTACGAAATAAAAACAGAGTTCTTTTCACAGTATATGCTTCATCTAAAGACTGTAATAAGAGCCAGGCCCTAGCCGTGACCCTTTACACTTCAAGGTGAAAAAGCAGGTTAAAGAAAGTAATGGCAATAATCACAGGGCTTTTCTACATAAAACAGTCTCTGAGTGGAGGTCAAAGATCAAACACTCAGGGCACTACCTGCGTCACACAAAGATCTCTTCCACAATAGAAATGAAGAGCAGGACTGGCAGGAAAGAGCAATAAGACTAATCAATTCTAAAATTATTAGGAAAAGAAAGAGAAAAAAAAAAAGAAAGAAAAAAGAAAAAAAAGGAAAAAAAACAGATTTACAAAGTCTGGATTAGATTAAAAAGAACTGCATCCATTCTATCCTTAATTTTTTTTTTTTTAAATAACTGAGGATTTCCTGCACTTCACAGAAAGCATCTATCAGGAACGAATGTTAAATATTTCCATTTAATCTTCATCTCCACCCACCAGCTACATTCTTTTGCGCCATCTGAAATGGGCTTTAAACTCTTTTTTTAAACTCATTTGAACATCTTTACAGAGAACTGAAGATCTGTATCTCTTGGGATTATAATTTTTTTTTTTTTCTGTTATTAAACTTTTGGATGATTCTTGCACCATAGCAAGTTATATCCCTAATCTGACCTTGTATGAGTTATAGCAGCATGTTTCACATTAAGCACCACGAAAAGAAATACACTTCTTCCCTCCAATACTCCTAAAGTTAGAGAGTTCAGAGGTAGGTCCCCACAATGGCTTGTTAGAGCCCTTCAGACTTGCTGTATTGTCGAGGGGGCATTTTGTTGTGGGTTTCATGCACACACAAAGATCCTATTATATTTCACTTGAGCAGGTTAAGACATGCATCCAGTTATTCTTTATTTTACAACATTGCTATATGCCAATTTTCAGTCTCATGGTATATATTTTAATATGAAAATACCACCCCACTGAGATTTGCTGGAATGGCAGCAGACATCTCAGCATCAAGCTCTGGGAGAGCAGAGTAAGCTGCAGCATGTGCACTCTCAGAAGGTAACCTGTTTGTTTGTTGTTGTTATGTTTTTGGTTTTTTTTGGCCTTCAACCTTCTAGTTTCAGATATGTTTGCTGGTTCCCTCTGGCAAACCTTTTCTTACAGCCAAGGAGAAGAGGGAGTAATCTCCACTTTACGATCTGGTTGGAGGACCTCCACACCACTGGAAAGTTTTGCTGTGGTGTGTAAAGCTGACGGCGAGAAGAAATCTGGAATTTGGTGCTCAATCACAGAATGACCCATCACTCTGAGGAAATGTATTCTTGCAGAAAGGACACCAAAGGCATCAACTTTAAGACATGTAATGGTTCACTAATAGCATGCAGTGTTAATTGGCCAGCATTTTATCAGCTGACAGCTGACTGAGATAACTTTGTGATTTCTGAATGGACAGCGGAATAGAAACATCACGAATAAAAGTTCATCATTATGTTTCCGGCATCACTGACTTCTATGTGTGGTTATTTTGGAGGAAACTTTCAAAGACATGTTCTGCATAACTAATGCTTCCCTTTTTTACTAGGTAAAATGCTATAAAACAATAATAGTACTGTGCCATTCCCAGTGGTTTTTTTTTTTTTGTTTGTTTTTTGTTTTGGATGGTAGCAATGACAAAAGAATTCTCTCATTCTTTGCTGCTGCAATGGACTAGTCAAAAACTCCTTAGATGTCTGAACATTTTATATCATATAATCTAATAATTCAGCATAGCATCAGGTCACAGAAGGCTGATTCATCTATCTGACACATTCAGCTATCTATTAGATATATGATAACCCTTATGTCCATACTGTACAGAGCACATTCGGTAAAAACTGAAGGAAAATATGACTTGACTTTATTTTTTCCAACAGGTCAGAGGGGTCACAGGGGTGAAAGGCAGAAGCATAGGCGCATTGTTCATCTAATATTTATTATACTGAGTACCCATGGATTCTGTGAACATTTTCTGTTTGCTGAACCACCTCTCCAAGATTTTTAGACAGGCCAAGAGGATCTGAGACACAAAATTGCAACCCTTTATCTTGCAGTTTTGGTCTCTGCTGCCTGAGTTTTCTTCATGGATAGAACTTAAAGCATTCTGTAATTATAGATATGTCATTATAGATACATCCCTAATTATTAAATTGCCCTTAATGTGTCTAAGTCAAATTTTTGCATTTGTTGTCAGATGCCAGAACTCATTTCCTTGTGATGTAGTTTCAATTAGCAGTTATTGTCTGATGACTCCTTAGTAAAAAGAGGCCTTAATAGCCACTGTGATAGAAGGTATAATAATGGTTACATTGGCCTATTGTTTGAGATCTTGGCCAACTAGCAGAAGGTCACTGAGCCTCATACCATTGATGTGATCTGACTGAGCATGAAGTTAAAATTATAGTCTCACAATGAGCTGTGATGTTTTGGGTTGCTATGTTTGCAATTAGCCACAATGTGACCTTCATGTTTCATCCCTTAAAAGCAGAGATACATTATTGATTATTATTCCTGGCATTGCTGTAGTTTATTAGTTTTGTCAGATTTATTTTATATTCAGTTATTTGACACATGAGGATTATGTGGCAAGTTATGGAGTATGTGCCACACTTTTTTTTTTATTACAGCAGATGTTTCTAAAATAAATGTAAGCATCTCTGCAAAAAGCAGCCCCTCTGTGCCAAATTCCAGCTTGTGTTAATGTGGGAACCCAGTAGGATGAGAGAAAGAGTATAAAGAACCTTTACCCATTGCTGCTGGAATGACACTTTCTGAATTCTGAAAATGCACTGCAGATTGCAGTGAGTTTCAAAGAGAACAAGGATGGCAGGAGCTGAATTTTGGGTTTGACTCTCTTGCTGCCATATCATTCTCCAGGACACAATTGGTGCCACCTTTTAGTGCAATGTAATCACTGTCTGACTGCTGAAACTCAGCCATGTTTTGTCCAAATTCAGCTAATGGACTGTATGTATAAAAAAAAAATAACATTTCTAGTGTACACAAATCTCAAAAATTGGACAATTTTTTTCCCCAAATGTACTAATTTGGGATTTGTAATTTGGGTGACAGTACCTAATTCCATGACCTCATATCTTTACCTAACTTATTTCTTTCCATTTCTTTCACCAAGGTCTGTTAGGTCATGCAACTCTTTGAGAAGAATCTTTTACTCTCCATGAGCATTGAAAATGCCACCACAGCATCTATTATCAATGCATTTTTTTAATCCAGAATGTGATGTGATGACAGTTTCAAGCTAGACTGGTCATATGAAGGTATCTTGAGAAACTTCATTCGTAACTTCCCTCCAAAACAACATTTCAGTTCAAATCATTTTTGCCTTAGAATATGACAGAGAACTGTGTTTTTTTTTCACACGACTCCATGCCCTCCAGGTTCACCAATGATTTTTTTTTACATGGGTTACTTAATCAAAGCCTAACTAGATGTGATCTATCTCATTTATTTTGTCCATACAAGCCACGAATCTTTTCCAAAAGATCTGTCAGTTTACCCGGAATGATCTTCCTAAAGGAAGGTCTACTACTGTGGTGTTTTTAGCCCTGCTTCCCATTCAATCTGCTCTGTCCTGATGTTTACACCAAAGTCACTAGGTGATTTCAAGACTACTCGATGAAACATAACCAGGGCTGAGTGAGAATAATCTTGACTGCTGTGAGGAACAGTGGGCTTTGCCAGGTCTGCTTCGGCAGCCGTAAGCACATGAGGGAGGAAACCAACCCCTGTTCCTGTTGCATTTAGTTGAAGAAGTGGAAATATCTTGTTAGAAATTTCAGGGAAATTTTGGAGCCAGAGTCAAACTCATGGTCCTGAGTCTAAGCAGAAACCTTATTTGATTGGTCCCTGTGTCCTGTGAGTGTGAGCAGAGAGACAAATTTTCCAGTGCTGCATCCAGCTATTCTCCCCTACCCCTCAAACCTTGTTACTGCAGTGACTGCCATGCCTCTGGCAAGTTTTCAACATCTTCAGGGAAGTGGTGCCACTTCCCTCCACGATGTGCCAGTACCATCCAACAGGCTGTGTTGCTGTGTTATTTTTAGTAGGAACAGTTAGGAAGGTCAACTCAGCCTTGCAGGTTTCTGGCCCTGACTATAGGAACTGTGTATCACCAAGCAGTACCTCATGCTGTCCCTTCTTGAAGAGAAGGGAAAATCAAGTCAGGAAGCATGCATGATAGTGTCCCACAGCAAGAAATCGCCCATGTTTAAGCTTATATGTATGTATGAGCATTTTTTGATTTCGGGAAAGCCCAGTCAGGCATAGCAGGCTGTAAAGGGAATGCAGTTTTCTCTTAGAATAGGGCGGGAGGATGGAGAAAGGAAGCAAGATGCTACAATGGCTAAAGGGTCATGTGTGGGACAAAGTGTTTTGCCAAAAGTTGGGGAGTGGGTTAGAAGTGGTTTCATGCAATCTGAGTCTGCAGTACAGCTTTTGTGGGGTTTAATGATTTTTAAATATGCGCTTGAGAGCTGGAGAAGCAATGAGAGCCCTGTGTGTGTGTATGCACACAGTAGACTGCCTCTCTGACAGTTGATGATAAACATTTTTTGGAAAGAGAATATTCCCACCCGAGATCTCCAAAGTTTCACTTGCTATATTACAAATCTTAGCAACGACAGAAGATATCTTTAGGGTAGAAATTCTGCCAATGAGACTTGCAAGATAATGAGGTAATAGGCCATGTGTTGTGTGACAAATCAGCTCAGGTTCTGAAGCAGTGATGATATGACCCTATTTGGCAGCATGGGTAGGCTGAGAGATTAGATTCCACCTGCTGTCATTTAGGCTTTTGCATCAGTTTGCTTGTATTTGCCAAGAGATCCACAAGCCTACACCAATAAGAGATGAATATGTTTTCTAAACGGAATGAGAGCATTTTATAACAAATTTGTTAAGGATTTAGTCCAAGATCTTCAGTTATTGCTAAAGATTAAAGTGCATTTCATTACTGACTGCTAAATTATTCACATGTAAGTGTGTTTCCTGAATCTTTCTCTGGTTCATGATTTTTTTTCTTCTGCCTTTGCATGCAAAGCTCCAGACAGATGCTCCAGGTATTGCGTTCATGTTGCTCTGCCATTTTGTTTCCTTTCCTTTCTGGCTCTCAGTTTGCACCTGTGTTTGATGTGTAGGTCTTCTGAGCAGGGATGTACAGCTTTCTTTGAACAGGGTTTGGCCTCTGTGTGCTGATCACAGCTCCTTCACTGCCAGTGCTTTGTGACTACAAACATTTATAATTCTTTCTTGGCTCATGGCACCACCACAGAGCAAGGTCTTCCTGCATACTGTTGGACAAAGGTAGTGCTTCTTGAAAGAGGACAGAAAGGAAAATCCACCACCACATCTCACTCACACTGTTTTCTCATTTCAAAACACATGGAGTTCTCTTATTTTCCTGCCTGCACTGACAGTCAGCTCAGTGTGCAGCACCAGGTAGCCTTGTTAAAATACAAGGAATCCCGTTCTACTGCCAGGATGCAGGAAGCCAGCAACTGCTCTGAAGGGAACTGGTCTCGTGTTTTCCCATATCTAGCAGTCCATGAGCCTCGGAAGTTTCAGTCCTAAGATCTCACCACTTGTCCACTGACAGTGGGGTGCTCAAGTTTCAACACAGAGAATACTTTTGTGCCACCATTGAGCCTGATGGCAAAAACTTATCACACAGTGTCCTCCAGCATTCAGGAGAGACACTGGGGTTTTAATCAACCTTGTGTGGGGCAGGTGGAGGAGTGTTGTGCTCTGCATCAATTATATTCTATGTCACTATTTTCCAGATTACTTGCACTGGGTAGAGTTAGGCAGGGAGTTAGGGAAAGGTTCTTCACCGGAATGGAGCTGGCAAGGAACAGGCTGCCCAGGGCACAGACCTGAGCTGTCAGATTTCAAGGAGCATTTGGACAGTGCTCTCAGACAAAGGGTTTGATTTTGGGTGATCCTGTGTGGAGTTGATGAAGCTTGTGGGTTCCTTCCAACTCGGGATACTTATGGTTCTCAGTCTAAGACAGGCAGCAGAGGGAATCAATCACATTGGATTAGGAGCATGGTGCAGGGTCTGAGGGCTGTCGCTCCAGTAGGGCAGCAGAGATGGACATCTTCCACAGCTGTTATGATGCCAGGAACATTCACCCACTGTGATTCATGTTCCAATGTTTGCGTTTGTAAAATAAACCTGCTCACCTGCATGCAGGGGCTCTGTGCAGAGTGAGCACCCACCTCCTCTTTATCTTATGCAACCTTGAAGGCCTCGCATAAGGCTCTGTTCTGCCAACAAATAGGCCTCTGCCTCCCAAAGACTGCCTGGCCTGATTGATTATACCTTCTCCATCAGCAGAAAGACTCATATCATCACTGGGACAAAGGTGAATTGCCTGGAGACAAAGCTAGAATGAATTTTTTGCAGCCCCATTTTGCCAAACGCTCAGAGTACTTCATCCTGAGGAGAAGGGACCTTTAACTCTGTCACGTTTATATATGCTTATAAGGATGGAGCAGGTTCTCCCTGCAACCCTGCTCCAGATGAATGTGTTGAAACAGGTATGCCAGAGGAAAGCTTTTGCAGAAGGGAAGGGAAGGAAAGAGAAGGGATTCTGTTGTTGTGCCAGTGCTTCCTGCATCTTGTTTGCTTTCCCAAAGTTAAATGTGCATAGTGTATGCTAATGGTATACCATGTGCCAAAGCATGCAAAAATGTGAATCCACTCGTAGTAATGGGCTAAGCAGGGAGAGCAAGGAGGTGAGGTAAGGAAATACTCGTGTTTGTCTTCTGGCCTAGGAAAATGTTGAGATGTTTTTAGCTGATGCCAGTTTTCTGTTTGAAATGTTGCTTTGTATTTATAGTTCTCTTAATCCCTAAAGCAAAAGAGGCTAATATTCATTTAAAACCCAATAACAATTAAAATCCCCAATAACAATTAAAACCTACAATGAACAACTGCTCTAGCTTTGTTTATTGCATGCATAAATAATCATACTTCAATGAACATGTTAGTATCTATGATCTCTTCCCAGATTAAGGTTGCCTTGAGACTGCTTGCTTTGGCTACTGTAAATGTGACATGAATTACGCTCAGGAAAATGTATCTTACATGCTGTGTTTGAAGTAAATTATTTTCTTCTAATATACCTACACAACTGTCACAAGGAATTACACTGCAGATTTAGTGATGTTAAGTGTCAATTGTAATTTGGTGACAGCCATTTTATTGGCTATGCATATTGCTCTGCTAGGACCTGCTTCTCAGTATGGAGGCCACTGTATCATTAAAAACCAGTGATCCTTCACTGATGACATAATTTGACTGGCAGAGAGAGGAGCAGTGAGGGGTTTGCTTCCACCTGCATGGAATCTGCTGTGTGTCAGAGATGAATTTGCCTTCAAATTAGAAACAGCAGAGCAGACTGGTGGTTGTGATTTTGCTTGATTTCTTTTAAGGAGTTGCACTGGAATGGTTTCTGAGCAGCTGATAGAAGTCTGCTTTAATATGTCAAACATATATATTATGCAGCCTGTAAACATTTCAAATATTTTTATCCACAGTACACAGTGAGTTATCTGTGAAATAGTTTCAGTTGAATTGAGCCACATGCTTTTTTTTCCTCCCCTTCTGCACACCCATCCATCCATCCATCCATCCATCCATCCATCCAACCATCCATCCATCCATCCTTTTGTGCAAAATTCTGCCTCTGCAGCAGGCAGAATAGTATTAAATTTATGTGTTAAAAAGGAAAAAAATTGTGTTAACATAAAACCAGTGTTTCAACAGATAAAATAAATCATACAAGCTGTGTAAAAATTTACAGTAAGAGCAGAACCATAATCATACATTCTGAAAATTTTATAAACTGACAATTCAAGTTATGTGTTTTATGCTAATACACATGGTGGTGGGTTCTAACAAACTGTGATTCACACATAAAATGTAGAAAAGTTGAAGATATTATATATGTAATATCTATTTTTCACATGTACATCTTTATATATACATTATGTACTTATTCTGAGAAAGAGGAAATAGATTCTGAGACTTTCTTAGCAAATTTAATTCAATATAGATGCCTTTCCATTTTCAGTATTTAAATTAAATTTTTTGCTGCAAGGCACTGCAAGGAACAAAGCAAAGTACCTTAAAAGAAAGTGTTTCCCTAGTAATTTCACCTCATTTCACACCTATTTGGCAGCTTTTCTTAGCCAATTGGTTTCATTGAAAATGCTGACAATGTTCACCTATTAGAATTGTCTGTTTGGCAAGGTGTGCTTTCCTCTTAGATTCACTTTATTAACTTTAAACGTAGAAAATAACTTCTTTTTTTTTTTCCTCCACAAGACTACCAACATTCCTCAATGTATACTTTTGTCTATCTCCTATTTTTTCACACTGCTTGCTCTACTTCTTTTTTTTTTCCCTGAAAAATCTTTACTGAACAATAAACAGCATAAATTATTCAGCCAATTTCAGTCCAGTGGCATAAATCATACTCTAGCAGACATGCTACGTATGACAAATGCTTTGTCTAAGAGAAACATACCACCGAAGGTTTAATCAGAAGCTCTAAACATTTCAGACTTGCTCAATTTTATTCTTGGCAAGAAGCACTGTTTTTTGCTGCATCTTCCATTGACTTTGGGGGAATGTTCATTTTTCCCATGAGAATGCTGAGGTCATTCTTACTCACTCCGGGAAAAGGGAAAGTGTTAATAAAAGAGCACTTTCCTCAGAAAAATTCAAATGGGTTTGGCAAAACTTCTTGCTCTTGAAAGCTCATTTCAGAGGCAGCCTTGGATATTTTAAGTGCTTCCTATATTATGAAGGATCTGGACTTGCTTGCCTGCTGTCCCTTTTGAAAGCATAGCGTACGTAAGAAAACATAACATTTTTAAGGGATAAAAGTTTCTTAAGATCTTATTAGCACAGTTTTGGAGAAATAAAAAAAGCATACAATCACCATCTCCTGTTTTGCTATGCTTTATAAATCAGTCCATGGAACGCCTGGGTCAATTACCCTTTATCTGATTTAGAACCACTAGCTACAATTGGGAGTGTTGAGTAACTATCTCATATGGAACTGTACCATGGATTTATCACTGTAGACTCTTTGGAAATTTTAGCCTGTTCTGAAAATTGTTTTTGAAGAATATCTTATTCAGTGTCAGAATCATCTTTATTTTACGTTCCTGATGTAGAGGCCTGGAGCTTTATGGAGTAACCAATTAACATTCTCACATTCTCAAAATTAGTGCCTGTGTTTTAATATGACATCTTGCACTTTGCTCACCCCGGGGTTTTATTGTGTAGCTTCAGTCAATGCAGTTCTGTTTTATTGACTTCAATAATTTTTGTGGGTTTTTTTTCTTTTTTTGGTTCATTTTTCTTAGCATCATCTAAAATGTCAATTGAGGACCTGGAAAAAGGCTCTGCTTCTTTGATGACTATTTCTTGCACAGCCAAGAAAAACACTGTAGAGACAAATTTACATAAAACAGCAACCTGAAAAAATGCTGGGATAACAGAATGATGGGAAGAGACTCACAGATAAACTACTGTCATCAGCACAGTGCAGAGCTTACACATAGCTGTGTAAACACAACACAAATTACGAATAGTTTTCACCAAAAGAGCAGAACATTAAAATATATAGGCTCAGGATCTAGCTGACCTTATCCACCAGACTAAAACAATCTGAAAAGTAACCGTATATAGAGTCAAAAGAGCTAATGTGTCCTTTTAAAGAAAAGTTGCTTTTGTTATTTTTAAGTTCTGTCTGAAAAGAGGACAGCTGCATAGAGAAGGACCAGATGCAGAATGCCTATGCCAGTTTTTGTTGTTTCATGTCAGAATAATCAGCAGCAAATAAAGAGGAGCATAGGTATTGACATCCCAGATCAGTCTGAGGAGTTGAGTTCCATAGATGATTAAGTGTAAGAAAAAGATGGACCACTAGACACAATGCTACCTATCCATATTTTTTCATAAGTGGGTGATTTGCATAAACCCTTGAGTTTGAAACTGTATATTCCTTTGACAAACACTTTTGGATTATATACATTTGGATTATTAGAACTCTTGTTGCATGTATCATGCCAGTCTCTGTGACTCTTATGAGATGCTTCGTCTCAAAGGTATCATGTGGTGAAGCTCCACATCATCACAGGCTGAGCTAATTTTCTCTTTATTAGTTCACCTTAGTAATACTAGAAAAAGAAATCCAAAAGTAGCACAAAGCTCCCATTGCAGACCAACTGTCAGACACAAAAGAAGAAACACACTTCCATCTAAATGACTCTTATTTTGTTAAAATAAAAAAGCAATCAGAAAGAAAATGTGAAGTCTACGGGGGAGAGAGAGAGAGAAAGATTCTCTGACATAACTTGCATCTCACAAAATAACATGGCCGGGTTAGAGCACACTGTTCTAATGTTAAAGGAGTGTAAAGAGCGTAAGAAAAACAGGGTGACATTCTCCCTTGCTTACTTAGTTGCTTATACCAAGCCTTCCAGTTCATGAGTTCATTCAATTACGGTGATTTCTTTTGACCCTCATCCCTCCCTCGTCTTGCAGAAATCTCTACTACAGAAAAGCGCTGCATGAAGGTTTAAATATGGAATCAGTTGTGTGAGGAAAGTAGATGGGGAATAAGTTTGTATCTTGCTGTCTCTGTACAGCATGTTCTCAGCCACAAAATGCCCCATAAGAGAAATAACACATGCTCCTAACTGAGCAACAGTCACTTATTTAATTGAAAATTTTCCCCATCTAAAGGACCAGCACATGGAAGGAAGAATGAAGATTTCTAACCTGAATATTTTGGAAGAAAAACACAAACATATTAGGAACATATATGAAAGCAAGGAGTTTTTTTGTCTTTCCCATACTGCTGTTAGTGTTATGTGTAAAGGATTAAAAATAGGGCATTTAAAAATTTTTGCAGTGAATATATAAGAATAACATAGCAGACTATTATTGATGGCAGATGGAATTAAAAAAGGGCCAGATCCTAGGTGAAATATAAGAGTCAAAGACTTGGTATGGCTTTCAGACCTTTTAATCAAATTTAATTACATTTTAATTAATGAAGACCTGGAAGATCGTTCATCAGATCATCTAGGAGGAATGCAAGAACAGTGGAGGTAAAGAAGCCACAGATTATGTAAGAGGGGTCAATCCTGATTTATTTTGTATGTCATGTGTATAGTTTTACTCATAAATAAGGACCAGTAAAAGTGAAATGTTTGAGGTGAAGGAGGTAGCACTCCAATTAGAGCAAACACTTAATAAAGTGACATTTTCTTTACTATAATTTTTTTTTGTTACTCTGAATATGTTGGAAATCTGTTTCACGCAGACCAGTTCATGAAAGTCTATTCACATTAAAAAGGGTCAAAATTTAAAAGAATATATTTCTAGTTACAATATCTGCAGCGTTAAGACTAGTTGAAGCAGGGGCATATCTTCCTTCCAAAAATGGCTTTGGAAAAAGACCCTTGGCCACAAGGTATCATAAAACCCACATCACCACATTCAGTTCAGAGCCCGAGATTCTTTATAATTTTCAGCTAAAACCTGAAACTGGACATGCAGAACTGACTGCTGAGGCATGCCCCTTTGAGAAGATCCAGAAGATCATAAAGTTGCACTGGTTCAAATTTTCACTGACTTGTTCAAGATGAAGACCTTATCTTCTGGAGTCATAACTTCAGACTAGAAAATAGATCACATATATATATATATATATAAATATACAATACATAAATACATTTTTTGGCAGAGATCTGTCTATGAAGAGAGATGTACAGGACCCACTCATATCAATGCAATCTGTGAAGAGTCATAACTGTATGTTCCTACATATTGGGGCATTTTCTTGACAAATTCTGTATTTCTCTCCCTGCCTCCCTCCCTCCTTTCCTCTCTCCCTCCTTCCCTCCCTCCTGCCCTCCCACCCTCCTTTCATCCCTCCTTTCCTCCCTCCCTCCTGCCCTCCCTCCTTCCTTCCTTTCCTCCTTCCTTCTTTCCTTATTTCTTTTCCCCTTCCTCCCCTCAAAAAATCATTCTCTTTTTTTTTCTCTGTTATAGGTGATGACAAAATTCAGTGCAGATTCTAGAAGGGTGCTTTTGCTCACTAATATCCCTTTTGTTCTTGTTGTACCTTCTACTTATATGTTAGTAGGCACATGTCCTGACAGTTTCCTCACACTGGCAAATAAATGACTTCTCTTTTCCATGCAAATACCACATTTACCTAATTTTTCAGTGTTTTCTCAATTACAGCACCTCTCATCCAAGTAGATCCTAAAACACTTGCCAGCTTCACACCCCCTGAAGTACAAATCACTGCATTTCTCATAATGGTAACATAGGTTTTTAACTCTCTCTCATAACAACCTTGACAAGGCAACTTTGTTCTTTAGTTAATGTCTTTAATTGGGCACACACTAGCTGTTAGGGTAGGATTAATTGTGAGCATCTGGGCATTTATTTATTTACTGTTTTTTTTTTTTTTTAATCCTAACAGGGAGAGTACTGATGTCTTTTCTATGAGAAAATACACATAAAGACTTGGCACACACCTTGAATTTATAAAAGCCTAAGAATCCTTGAAGGAGGATTACACTTTGTGTTTCTTTAAATTTGTGCAATTTATGTACATCAGAAAACAGTAGCTTTGTCTGATGACAAATAAGAATGTGAACCCCCATCCAATGTCATATAAATTTGAGAGAAGGGAAAAAAATAAAATCACCAGAATACTATAACAGTTAATGTTAGTTTTATTAAAGGGAAGGACAATGTTCTGAAACTGAAGGTTGAACAATTGTTAAAACTGTGACTGAAATTAGTATGAAATTTGCAAGGAGAGTTATGTCTCTTGAAGGCTCTGTACCCTCCAAGGTGTCACAGAAAGATTGAAGTTCCCCTACAAGAGTAAAAGGAGACCCATGAAAGATCTGAGTTTGCAAGGAGTCTTAGATCAGAAAATGAGGTATACGTGCATTGTTTCCAGTTATATTTTGTCTTCTATTCATTGTTGGCTGCTATTAATGGACTGAAGACATCCAGAAAGAATCAGTGAAGTACAAACACACGGCATCAGTAACACTGTAGGGTATGAAGAGGTGACCAGAACTATGAAGTATTAGGGAGTTTTTGGTAAGAGCAATGAGAAGTACAAGTCATGAAAAGTACATGGAGAGAAGAAATATCTGTGAGACAAGGACATCTGTGTTGTCTTTTGAGTGTTGGTAAGGATGATATTAACATTTTGCCCTTGCAAAAAAAAAAAAAAAAAAAAAGAAAAAGAAAAAAGAAAAAGTAAAAAATAAAAACAAAACCCCCCAAAGTAGAGAAGTTTCAGATCTTATTTTCTTCATCATGGACAATGTTCTCAGCTCAGACTTCTCAAAAAGGGGATGCTTTAGTGCTAGTGGATAAGGAAAAGCTCATCTATCCTAAGCTTCTGGTTGACATATAAAGGGGACTGCTTCTGTGTCCCAGTCTAAGGGCAGTGACACTACGCAAATGTCCATATCTTGGCTCTCATTGCATGCTCTAATCTCATCATCTGCAACTACAGATAATTTTACTTCATGGAACTGGTGGAAACAATCACAGAATCACAGAATCATAGGGATTGGAAGGGGCCTCCGGATATCATCCCTGCTAAAGCAGCCTGGCCCTATCCTCTTGACACATGTCCTTTAGATATTTATCAACATTGATAAGATCCCCTCTCAATTTTCTCCTCTCCAGGCTGAACAGTTCCAGGTCTTTCATCCTTTCCAATAAAGGGAGATGCTCCAGGCCTCAAATCATCTTTGTGGCCCTCTGCTGGCCTCTTTCTTGAAGTTCCCTGACTGTCTTGAACAGGGGAGCCTGGAACTCAACACAGAACACCAGATGTGACCTCATCAGGGCAGATTAGAGGGGGAGGAAGCACCATGTAAGTGATTATTTTAAATATAAAAAGTATTTTAATTATTGCTTAGAAAGTGTTCCAGCTATGGATAGTAACGAGTCGTAACAAAACACTACTTACTTTCTGTACCAAAATGCCCATATACATTTTGAAAAACATGCTATTTGGCAGGCAATCATGGGCCAGGAATATGGTCTGTAAAAGATGGCAGAAGTCCTTGGATGGAAACTGTCTTGAACAAAGCTATTTCAGGGAACCCTTGTCCTTAGCTTTCTTCTCTTAGTGGAATACCAGAGAGAATGGGGGCATTCAGAACATGGCTCTCTGGTTCAGACATGCTTCAGAAAACCTCACTTATAGGTTAGAGACCTCAGTAAATGTTTCAGACACAAAAACAATTTGTTTCCAGAATAAGCTAGTTAATGAACATATCAATGAAAACCCAACTATGCTTCTTCAGTACACTAACTATTTTTAGTTTGCAACCCATTGCTAAAGGATGGATTGACACAAAGGTTGGAAATTCAAAAAGAGGAAAGATTTCTCTAAGTGTGCTATGGGCATATATATCTCAGTCTGAAACAATGGATAAAATTTCCTTTTTTTTTTTTTTCACCTGCACTGTGTATTCCACCTAGTTCCTTCCCTTTAGAATCCCTTAGCCAAAGCAAAGCCTATTTAAACACATGTATACATGCAAATAAGTTTATTAAGGTAATTAAAATTACTTAGGATTAACGGAACAAACCACTTAAGCTTTCAGGAGAGGTTGGAGGGCTTTTTTTTTTCTTATTTTTTTTTTCCTGAACAAAATATTTAACAGTTTTATAAAATGAGAGATTATTTCTCTAAAGGTGGCTTGGTGCATGTCCCCTGTATTTTAATACTCATTCACTTTGCATGGAGTGTGATATTCTCCTTTCTGATGAAACTTGGAAGTTTTCGTTTGAAAAATGATGTGTCTTATAGATAGCATGGACTAAGCAATTTTAGCTATGGCAGAGCAATAAAAAACATTCTTACCATGGATTCATTGAAGGTGCAAGGACAAATATTAACCTTGGTAGGTCTATTATAACACTTATTTAAAAAAAAGAAGAAAGGAAGGAAAGGCATTCATATTTAAATTGTCTGTGTCTTCATATGAGGAAGCAAATTTATAAACTCAGTAGAATAAAAGCTTAGAAGTTGTTTTCTGTTAATGTGCTTAAAAATATTCTAAAATCAAAATAAGGAAACACTGAACTGCATAACAGCTTGCACAAATTCTAGAACTGAAATTCTTGACTGTTTTTAGCAATAAAATATACATTCATTTGCATATTTAGATAAAGATACAGTTTGTTATGATAATTTGCTGATGACCAAGAGATTAGAGATTAATAAAACTGATTCTAAATAAATAATGAGCATGAGGCACAAGTATGATTCTTTTTTTTCATATGTACAGTAGGAACACAGTTAATTGACTGTATCAATTGTAATACAGAAAATCTGTATCTACTTGTACAAATGACAAAAAGGCAAATCCTGTTCATTTCAAGCAAACAAGAAACCTATTGAATCTGATGGGAATATTCCCACGAGTAATGCTAAAAGGATTTGGCCCATGCACATTATTTAGTCTCGAACAGAACCCTGATGATGTGGGCAGAAAAGAGAAGTAGGCGCTGTGAAATAGAGAGACCCTCTCCGTACTTCACAGTTCTGAAACTATTATTTACTATTTACTTTCCACTTTTTTTGAGGGGGAAGCAGCTTAATGAAAACTTGAAGCTATGAAAAGTGACTGCCCCAGCTGCAAGGGGAAGGTGCAATGTCAGCACGGGCAGGGCCAGTGCGATTGGAATTTCTCAAGTGATAAGAACTGATGGGCTACGACTTCAGATTTATTTTGCTAGCCCGAATTCCAAGTTGTTTCCACTTTTAGAACTGATGTGCAATATTTAGAGCTTGGCAAGGAGCCAGAGATATCATTAAATCCTCTCTGCTCGCTATCGTGGAGAGCAGTTCCAGGCTAGGAGCTGTCTTCACATCAGCACAAGTTCTTAAATACCCACAAGATGGAAAAGGGGAAAGTCAATGAATTATTCAGTAGTAAGTTTTTGGTAATCAAAGACTGAGAGGTTTTATTAAAACAGGAACAAAGCACTTGCCATCAATTAAAGCACTTCCTTCTTCATGTAAACGCTTAACAAAAGAAATGAAGCTGTTTCCATCCCTTCCTGCAACGCATGGTGGGCTTGGTGATGAGTGCACTGAGCCTTCAGCCCTGCCCAGAGAGTCCATCTGCCCCCACTATGTGACCACAACAGAATTCTGGTTTCAATACTAGGCTGCCAGTGAGCTGGTCGCAGAGCAATCCTCCATCCCCAAGCCCAGCTCTGCTTCTTCCTCATCTAGGGGCAGCAAATGGACGTAAGCATCATTTTCATGAGGAAAACAGATCTATTCATTGCAAAGATGCTGAATCTGACATCTTCTCTTGCTCAGTGCTTTCATTTTTCTTGCTGTGAATTAAGACTGATACATTCAACTGTTTATTTATTTATTTTTTTTTAATTTTTTAGGGGAAAATATTGCAAGAAATTCTTTGTTTGCCCATATTTTCCATACATATGTGTTTGAGAATATAAGAAATAATGGGCTAGTTTATCACTATACACAAGAACTTCACTGACTGCACTGAATTATTGGTTTCTCAAGGAAATAATATCATCAGGTCACCATAATGCTAAACACTATTACATTTTATCTGATAATTTCTGAAAAGTGCTTACTTTTGAAATGGGAAAAAAAAAAAAAGGAAAAGGAAAAAAGCCTGCAACAGTGCTGACTGAAAAAAAATATTTATATTTATATTAAACCCCTCAGCTAGATTCTCAGACACATCACTGCTTAAAATTCAGTCACCTGACAAAAACAGTTCTAATTATTACCCCCTTGGGCTAACATTTTTCAGAGTGACTGGCTAAAATGCACTCCAGCTCATAATTTCTATCTCTGACAGTAGAAGACATAACCTAGTTTCCTCTAATGTAAAAGTCTCTAATCTAGAGGGCAAGACCCTGTTCCGTATAACACTGAAGGGAGAAAATGCAATTTGAGCACAAGGAAATTGCACACATAGTTTGATAGTTCCACCATTCTCATTTTTTTTTTTCTCCGCAGGATTAAATGTCTTGCTTTATTTTATGCTAAATTATGACCTGGCTCGGACTTGTATATATTCTTCATCATACTCTAGAAATTTTACACCATAAAAACAAAGGGAAGCAGAAACGCAGTGCAACTTTCTCATTTAATTTCAGCCATTAAAAAACTCCAGATTTCCATATATTGTGGAAGGATATGTTTTCTTAATGGATAGTTTTTGCTCTGGCAAGTGGCACTTGCAGACACAAAGCTTCATTCACCTCTGGGTTAATCCAGTTGTATATCAGCACGATGTGATTGATTTCATATTGGTGTAATGCAGTAGTGAATCAGGCTCCAAGGTTTGAAAACAGAGCACTTACATTAACATGTACATTTGTATACTGAAACACTGGGGAACAGATTTTCAGATGGGCTTCATCCCAACATCGCTTCCTTGCAGCACGTTTTTCATCACCAAAAATAAAAAAAGTGTCCATAATTTTGTACTCATGAACACCACAGGGAACAAAAATTAGCAAGTCTCTTGGATAGAGAGCTCCCTGAATTATACATGCACCTGCCTGAATTATACATGCCATTGAGTAGTCAGATGCTTAACTACTAATATTTGCAATAGAGGGTACCTGCCAAAATCTGGGCCTCGATGTGCAAACTGGACCACTAACAGCCTCTCAGCTGACAAAACGAGCAGATTTAGTGGGTTACACAGAGGGAGCTGCCTTACTCCAATTAGCACCACCCAAATGGTGCAGCTTCCCGCAACGACATCAGGGACACTGTTGCCTCTGCCCTGGCTGAACCTGACTGGGCAATTCCTGGTAGAGCTGGGAGGGCCAGATTCATGTTCACATAGGCAGAGGCTGAATAATAAATTGACCTGAGCCTGATAAAGACAAAAATGATGAAAGAGTTTCAAGGAAGTGAGCTAGCAATCCAGGAAGAGATGTGTTTTGTACAGGGGGGTTATTAACAATTATTTCTCCTAGTCTGAGATCCACTTCCCTTTGCAGTTTGACAGTTGATGTTTCACACCTTTTCCTTCCAGCTGGCAGAGCAGCTGGGTGAGTACATTCATGGTTAGAATTGTTGTGTTGTCTTTGTAAGCAGTGGGAGCATCCATTCCCTCCTGGAAATGCACGTTCACCCCTATGCACCTTCCACCACTTGAAGAAAATATTGATGGCGAAAGTACAGTTCCAAAAAAGCAGGATCAAAGCTAAGAACTGAAAACTCCAGTTGCTGACATGTTTATATTTAAAACTCTACTTAGATTTGTGCACCTGCTCCACCAAAGATTACTGCCACGCTTCCTTCTTTCAATTGGACTCAATTTTATTTTTTTAATACCAGTGCCTGGATGATTTTTCTATGAATTATAGAACTTTGTCCTGGGGAGTCAGTACTGGATGAGCTGCCATCTTTTTCAGGGCAGAGGAATGGTGAATGTGAGTAGTGCAAACAAATGCCTGAGACCATAATCACTAGAAAGCCTAAATCTGTGAAAATCATTTGGATTCGCGCTATGGACAGAGAGAATGTTTTATAGACACTCTCATCAATGTGTGCACATCTGCTTGCAGGATCTTGGCCCACACTTGCAGAGAAGACCGCAGTTGGTTTTTAGTGATACCCACCCTGCAAACTGAAACTGTAAAAGAAACGCAATTACAAAAGGAAATTGCGTGGTATGTGTTGCAGGAGTTACTGCACGGGGCCATGAAATGTGAGATGCTCAGTGGGTGGATCCTTGTTTAATTGAGCTTACCCTTTTCAATCAGAAGCGACAGTAGAGGTTTTGAGTACTGAAGAGCAAGCCTGGGTTTAGCTGATCTATGCAAACCCTGTAAAATGCCATCTCCCCAGATATTACACATTATTAGAAGGTTTCCCTGTATTTGTGTAGTTAGTGAGGCAAGGAGGGAGATATAAAGCAAACTATTTATTTGCTACTGTCAAGTATCACACTATTAGCAATTAATCTCTAAATTACCTGGTTTTCTACTTTTTTTCTGCCTGTGAGGACTTTAGCTCATAAAATATCAGCAGAATCATAAGGGATTTCCAAGGAAACTTATATTCTGGAGTAATTCTGTCAATATTGAACATGCCTTGAAGTACTGCAGTCAGTTATATTGGTGTTCCTCACTGTGGCTGCAGCAGACTTCCTGCAGATGTAGCAGGGTTGGTGATGTCAACCCAAAAGAACAGACCACTGGCAACCTGCCAGACCTACACTTGACAGTTTGAGTAGGAACAGCAGAAGCCCAGCCTCTGTCAGATACTGTGGGACAGAATTCAGAGCTTTCAGTCACCTTACGAGTGAGATTGTAATCATCGAGAAAGGCTCAACACCCAATCAGACAAACTTCTGTCCTCCAGAAGCAGGGTTTCAAAAAAGCCCACTTTTTCATACAGATTGATTGGTGGCTTGACCTTGAAAAGCGGTGCAGGGCAAATATTGAAGGATCCACAGAATCACAGAATCGTAAGGGTTGAAAGTGTCTTCTGGAAATCATCTAGTCCAACCTCCTGCTAGAGCAGATTCCTTACTGTAGGTTCCACAGGAAAGCATCTGGGAGAGTTTTGAATATCTCCTGAGAAGGCGACTCCACAACTTCCCTGGGGAGCCTTTTCCAGTGCTCCATCACCCACAAAATAAGGAAGATTTTTCTCCTGTTAAGACAGAACTTCCTGTGTTTGTTCATTGTCACTTGTTCTGTTGTTGGGCATCATTGAAAAGAGCCCAGCACAATCCTTTTGACACCTGCCCTTTAGATATATGTAGATGTTGATTAATCCACTCTCAGCCTTTTATTCTCCAGACTGAGTAGTCCCAGGTCTCTCAGTGTTTCCTTAGAAGAGAGATGCTTCAGGCCTCTAACCACCTTTGTGGTCCTCTGCTGGACTCTCTCTAGAAGCTGTCTCTCTCTTGAACTGAGGAACCCATAGCTGGATACACTTCCTTGAAGATGTCATCCTGTGTAAGCTGCTCCATCACGTTCACAGGAATGGAACTGGGGCTGACTGGCCTGTGCTTTTCTGGGTCCTCCTTCTCACATTTTTTGAAGACTGGAGTGGTATTAGCTTTCCTCCAGTCTTGAGGCTTCTCTCCTTTTCTCTGTGACCTTCTAAAGATGGTAGAGAGTCTTTGACAACCACTGCTACCAGTTCCGTCAACTGGCTGCATCCTGTTGATGTCCATGGATCTGTGAACGCTTTGAGTTTGCCAAAATTATGTCTGACCAGGTCTCCCTCAACTAAAGAGAAGTCAGTCCTTTCCCAGGCTATTTCTCTAAACTGCAGGGTCTGGGATTCCTGAGGGTTAGCAATAAAGACTGAAGCAAAGAAGGCATTCAGTAACACCACCTTCCAGAGTCCTCCATTACCTCATTCAGCAGGGGGCCCACATTTTCCCTAATCTTCCTTTCGCTATTGATATACTTGAGGAAGTCTTTCTTGTAGTCCTTTAGCTCCCACACCATATTTAATTCCAAGTGGGCCTTAGCCATCCCTGTTGCATCTCTGCACATCCTGACAATGTTCCTACATTCATCCCAACTGGCCAGATTCCTTTTCCACATTCTGTAGACCTTTTTCTTTCATTTGAGTTTTTCCATGAACTCCCTGCTCATGCATGTGAGTATTTTGCATCTTTGCCTGTTTTCTCACTCTTAGGGATGCACCAATCTTGAATTTGGAAGATGAGATGCTTGCATGTCAACCAACTCTTGGGCTCACTTATCTTCCAATACTCTAACCCATCAGATAACTCCAATTAGGCCCTTGAAGAAGTCAAAGTTAGCTCTCTGAAAGTCCAGTGTTGCAATAGTGCTTATTACTATAGATCTTATTACTTACAGATCTTATAAGATTCTGAACTCCTCTATCACATCATTGCTGCTACTAGGATGCCCCCGGCCTTCACACTGCCAACTAGTTCTTCCTTGTTTGTAAGAAGATGGTCCAGCAGTGCATGATTCGTTGTTGACTCATCCACTATTTGCATCAGAAAGTTATCTTTGATTCTCTGCAGGAATCTCCTGGCCTGTTTGTGCCTGAGATTCCCTTTGGTATTTAAATCCAGGCTGACAATAGAGTCATAACTACTACCAGAGTGAATAAACCTGCAATGGATCTCATGCAGCCAATGAGTTGGTGAGGCAAGAGCTTCCTACATGCAGTTCATGCAGCTATCATATTCTAAAACACAGGGTCTAAGCAGTGAACAGCTGACAAACAGCTGATACAAATTCTAGGCCATTAAGATCTAGGAATGCTCATGAGATCAGTTATCAGCATTAACAAGGATGCAGAAGAGCTGCAGTGATACTCTGGAAGCCAAGGGTAAGGGATGAGGCAAACTAGGAGCAGGTGCCATATACATAACATTCACAAGGAAGATGTTGTTAAAAGGCTCGAAAACATAACCCCTAGCTGATGGATATTTTACTTCCTGCATTTCATAAAATACTACTAGTGTTACCTTTCTGCAAGTAGGCCAACAGTTTTGTTCCCATCTCAGCCCAAGCAGGCCTATTCACATTTCAATTACTCTTCCATTATCTTCGGTTAGCTTTTATGTTGGGAAGCAGTCATCACTTTATCATCATCATCATCATCAGTTGGTTCATATTTTGGATATAAATCCTAGGTCTGTGGACCTATCTACTGAAAGGACAGTTGCTTTTCCAAATAAGTATGGTTCTAGGAAATTGTAGTCAGTGCATCATCTCTTTATGTTGTACTAGAAAACCTGAAATCTAATGTCAAGAAAATGAAAGAAATGTTTTCTATCTACCCTTAAAGATGAAATGAGGTCATTCTAGCATGGAGAACAGAAGACACAAATCTTTCATACACAGGAAAGCAAGAAATTACGTTTTTTCAATAGGAAAACTTATTTTAAATATCTGCTTTGTGTTTCCTAAACCTTCCCTCCGTCCTCCAGAAAGCAGGAGTAGAATGCAACTCTAATGTTTATACCCGAATTACCAGTAAAGTCCACAAGGCTATTGCACAACAGAGTATGGGACATACCACTAAATGCATGTAAAGAGCAAGTCACTTGTTGTGACCACAGTTGGATCTTGCAAGAATTTACGGTATTGCTTGGAAACTGCAGCTAAAGATGGCTCTGTCTTCTTAAGATGAGCCCCACTCCTTAGCAGAGTCTCTACAGACATGAGCATGTGTAGATCTTGTCTTCTGATTCCCCATACTTTGGGCAGTGTTGTGCATTTTTTTGGTGCCACAGACTCTTGTCACTCTCCCGTCCATTATGAAAGATATCTTTTGTATTCCCAATGATCTGGCATTTAAAACCTGACCACCCTCTGGCATGAGGTTCTTTCCTCTATGCAGGAGGAGACATGAACAGTTCAGACTTAAGCTCCATGTAGATTCTTGGTAGGAAAAAAGATCTTAGCATATAGCCAATATCTTTATAAGGAAGAATCGCATTTTTCAGGAACAGTGGAAAAAAAACAAACAAACAACTTTTCCTTTTATTTATTTTTTTTTATTTTAATGAAATACAGGTAGACCAGGAAGACAGTAATTGTTATAAGTCAATAGGGCTACAAATATATGATGGATGATAAAATGATAGAATACTTTGGGGCTAGGAAGTGTTTTGAAGCCAAAACTTAATAATATGCCAATAAATGATTGCAGAAGAAAGTTGTGGGGAAAGTAAAATCTGCTGAAGTCAGTGGGAGATCTGCAGTTCACTTGCAGTCAGGATTTCATCGCAAGTCTGTGGATGACAACACTGTTCCTGATCATCTAAAATACATTAAAGTATTTTGTCACTGTTTAATTGGGGACTAAGTATGTGTGTGCCTTGGGACTAGTTCACAACATCATCTAAACAATTTAATCATCTTAGTTTTATATGTGTACTGTCAAGAAGCAGATATTGAAATCTGAAAAGGGCAAACAATCTAAATACATTTAAACCCCTAATGGAGGATACAAAATCCCCGTTTTTTTTCTTAGGGAATTCTTTTCAGCAGTACTGTTTTTGAACTGTAACCCTGTCTTAGTAATTTTCAGCCTGCTAGATAATGAAGTTCACCGTTGCAAATTTTCACATTGAAGAGTAGAAAACTGCAAGGAACTGAAAAATGAAAGCAGTAACAGTTTATAGGCACAGTACTGTAAAATTAACATATTTCTGCAGTAGACTTACTGATTTGATTGCCCTTCCTTTAACCACTTATTTCCTTTCCTTAAATACAAATTACATGCATGTGGAAAAAGTACGTGTGTTTCATTTTGGTATTTACTGTCCACATTGTCATAAAACAGCTGGAAAGGTCCATGAAGACACATGCATGAATGGACACATTAGGCCAACTGACTCCAAAACCAAACAGAAGCAAAACAAGGAGAAATCCCATTACCAGTGAAGAACAGTATGGTATAAACTTTTACTCACCTACTGCAATCCTTATTTGGGAGTGGTATGTAGATGACTTTATAACATGACACTTAAGTTGGTATTTATGCTTTATGGTCACTTCCATACAGACCGCATGAAACATTACCAGGTGGTTTTACAGTGCAATCTTGCGGACGGTAATTTTTGAGCAGTTCAGACATCCCCATTAAACAAATCCAAACAGGATTCAGAACATGTAGGATTCCAACACTTTCCCCCAAGATCAGAGTACCGCTGTGCATTCTTGCTCAATTTAAACAAAGCAAACTGCAGTTAGTGTACCCTCCCCTAATGGGCACCCCCACTGGGGACATTGTTCGATTACCACCACGGACATGGCCTCAGTGCAGCTGGATATGTAAACAAGGCCATAATCCGCCTGAAAGAGCACTCACAGTTTGGCGGAGCTCACCCTGTTGTTAGCATATTGTGCCAAAGCCATACCAAAGCCATCATGTTAAAGTTTATTTGCAGGCTCTTATTAATCAAGAAATTTTCTAGAAATTGTTTCTAAATGGAGAGCCTTCCAGAAGTCCGCCATGTGGGAGGAATGTTTCCAGATGACTTTTTTTTTTACTTATGTGTCTCGTGATTTTCAGAATAAACCACAGTTTAGTCCAACTTCAATTGAGACAGAAAACACATTGCTTTTATACAAAGTAAGGAAGCCTTCTGGGTTTTTGTTTTGTGTGCTCTCAATTTCCTGTGAAGCCAATCATGTTTTCGGTCATAGTTCTTCATTAGAGCAGAGATAGTCAATGTAGTGTAACTTGGCTTGCTAGCAATAAATGCAAAACATTATCAGTTTTAAATTCAATACCATTATTGTGTGCATGCACAAGGCAGTATTTCCCAGTTAAGTACTCTGAGGAAAGTAAGTATGTTTGGCAATTTTCCTAGATCAGCTTGATATTTTTTTTTAGCAGGTGGGTTTTTAACAATTTCCTAGTATATTAGAGGCTGCAATTAAATCTGGGAGGGAGAGTGTAACGCAACAGAAAAAGATACCATTTTGAAAACAAGAACTATAGGGGCCTTATGCCTGATGGAGTCAATTGTCAGGAATAAAACTGTATCCAGAGTTCAACAATGATAAGATTTGTTATGGGAATGACTACTCAGTAAAAAATTTTAGACCTGTTTAAAAAAAAAATAATCCAAGAACCCTGATCTTAGAAAGTAAGGACAAAGATGTTCATGACGTTTTTAATGAGAAATAAAACCAGGATAGTGTAGGATTTACATTTCCATTAAAGGTCTTTGTTGTAAATTAGCAGAAGGGACACGCACATTGCAATTTTTTGTCTTTTTTAAAGTTGGGTAGTTTGGAAGATGTATTTATTATCTTTTCAAACTTCTCTTATGTTTGCAACATGTTTTGTTGACTCCAAAAAGGACTTGCTTACTTATACAGCATGTATTTGGCTGTGAGTGATATCTGTACAACCACACCTAACACCTGTTGTTAGACACTTTCTTATGAGTAAACTCTCCCTGCTGATGCCCTCTGGCAGTGTTCAGCTGGACTGTGTCTCCTGTGCTGCACTGGTTTTTGTCCCATGCTGAACTAACAGCATGTTTTGTTTAACAGAGCATGTCCACGAGGTCCCATTCCTCCACTTTGTCACACCTGTTGAATGTAGTATGTCTGTGCTTAAGCTGTTTTTCAAAAGAAGTGTAGCCCTATCCACCCTTTTAATGAAATTGGAATGATGAATGGATTATAAAACATGCATTTTTCTTTTGCCTGCCCTTGATCTTTTTGCTGGAGCACCTGAAGTCCAGCAGACTGCAGATTTAGCATGACTCTGTTTAGTAAAGGTCTGCAGGTAGTGTTTGCCTTAAAAGCCTCTCAGATCTGAAAAACTTCTCCTTGAAGATGGTTGTTTTTTTTTCAGAATAGAGTTAAAATGCCACAACAGTCCACACTTTTAAACCTCTCTAGGAAGCCAGGAGTTTACAGAACTCTCAAACATATTGCTTTTGACTGGGTGAGGTAAAACCAGACCAAAACCTGTACCGACTCACATTTGGCACCCTTCTCTATCTGCTAAGGCTCATATCATGTCTGAGATTGATGAATTTCAAACTATATATGTAGACAGGATTGATTTTTATAATTCTCAGATGTGAATTTTTTTGGGCTGCAAATTAACCTTCATTATTCTGGTCAAGCACCCCCTTCAAACAAACAAACAAACAAACAAACAAACAAACAAACCAAAAACCAACAACAAAAAAAAAAACCCAGATACAGGTATTCTTTTTATTGTCTACAAAGTTTTCTCTGGTTATCCCAGCCTCAAAACATAGATATCCTTATGTTGCAGTCATTTTCTGGCTGTGATGACCATGAGAGTTTTGCTACAGAATGAATATGTGTAATGACATGTGTCCTTTATGTGAAATCCTGCTCCAGGTGATGGCACTGAACTCAAATCAGTTAGTTACAAACACATCATATCAGAAGGAATACTTTGAGCCCCTGGTTCATTAGTAATAAATTATTGTTTTAAATACTAGATATTACTATCATTATTACTACTTAAACAACACAATATTTGTAGCGTCTCTGACAGTTTCCTTTTCCTACTAAGGTTCCTTTTCCATTATGTGAAATCACCTCATAATGTCATTTAGATACCAACAGATAAAGCTGAGTGAAAGCTGTTGAAAGCCTGAAACCATAAACTTTAGTGGCATGAAACATGATGTGTAGGTAAATGAACATCCAGCACAATGCTGTTGTAGCTGTCTATATATCTCAGTGCTGAAAAATACTTCTTGGTTGTGGTTGAAGAATGGAAAGTGATGGCTCAACAAAAAATAGCCTTTCTCTATGAGTGAAGAACTTGAGAGCCGTCAGTGAAACATGTCACACAACAATGTTCTTTCCTCCCACCTGCAGCAACTGGATCTCTTCAGGATGTCTGCATTGCTGCATCAGCCATACTGATCTTTCTACACTTTGGAGGTGGAAAACATATCACATGAAGAAGAGCTGAAAAAGACGAGGGCAGAAATATGTGTTTGAGAGGTCTGATTTAATGTCTTCCAAATGAGAAACAGTCAAACAAAAGAATTAGGAAAAAATGAGTGTGTTCAAAATGTGCCTTACTGTTCTTTTTAAATTTTTTTTTCCAGAAAATGGTTGGTAAGCTCTGAATCTACACATTTTATCTCCAGCTAACAAAGAGAACAAAGACTGACAAAAAACCCCAGTTTTTACTGCTAAATCTCTTCAACCACTAGTGTCTGAGTAGAATTGAGGTCTGCCTGTTTGGGATCTCTAAAATGGAATATTTACAGATGACACACACAGGATCGTATAATAGGAATATGCAAATATGCTTTTTTTTCTTTTTCTTTCTTTTTCTTTTTCTTTTTCTTTTTCTTTTTCTTTTTCTTTTTCTTTTTCTTTTTCTTTTTCTTTTTCTTTTTCTTTTTCTTTTTCTTTTTCTTTTTCTTTTTCTTTTTCTTTTTCTTTTTCTTTTTCTTTTTCTTTTTCTTTTTCTTTTTCTTTTTCTTTTTCTTTTTCTTTTTCTTTTTCTTTTTCTTTCTTTTTCTTTTTCTTTTTCTTTTTCTTTTTCTTTTTCTTTTTCTTTTTCTTTTTCTTTTTCTTTTTCTTTTTCTTTTTCTTTTTCTTTTTCTTTTTCTTTTTCTTTTTCTTTTTCTTTTTCTTTTTCTTTTTCTTTTTCTTTTTCTTTTTCTTTTTCTTTCCTTTTTTTTTCAAAAATTAAATGCCAGGAGAAAGGCTTTTAAACTTGCCTTCCCATTCTTTGAAAAGGGGGGCCACACATATATTTTAGAAATATACCAAATTCTGTTGCCTGTTGTTGAGACTTGCATTGTGTTGGTATTGCAGAATTGAAACAGTTAAATAATTTTGCCTTCTGTTGAAACAATATATAACTTCTTCATTATTATGCATAGCTTTCATGCATACTATTTGAAGATATAGTGATTTATCCAGCTGGTTTCTTATATAATCTTGAGGTATAAATTTATATAGTGGGAGTTCTAGTGTATTTATGATGCATAGTAAATTGTATTTAAAAAGTAACTTGTGCAATATATTATACAGTTTTTCTTTAGACTGTTCACTCAACACATACACAGAAGCTTAAGAACTGATCCAGATTTTCTGTTCTGAACTTCAAAAATGAGTGGAAATATAAGACATGCAAAAATCCCTAACTTGCTCCACTGAGCACTTACATTGTGAAACATTCTAGTTCTAAATGTAAAAAGACTTTTTGGGGGACCACAGGAGCAGAAATTAGTGCTAAAGTTTGAGAATGACTACGCAGTGATAACATGCAAGAAAGAGTAGTAGAGAAGAAAAATCTGGTTTGTATGCATGAAAACCAAAGGACTGGTAACCTAGGAATATGGCTTTCGAATGAATTGACGTTCAGCAGCTCAACATCTTTTCTCAAATTTTCTTTCCTTCATGAACTCTGATATCCTCTGGTGTAATGATGGCCAATTGCTAGATGATCTACATACATTTCCATAACCACTAATTTGGGAAGTTGTTTAAAAATCAACTGAATTTAAATTACCAAATCTTGTACATTCCATTCTTTGATATGATTCAGATTTGAATTAAAAATGTCTAGAGTACCATTTTACACACAAGCAGTATTTAAAAATCACTGAAGACATAAAAAAATATAAATAACTACAGTTGGTCCATATGTTAAGCTCACATGCATCAATCACCACTAATACTTTATGCCTTGATGCAAGCCAAAGACCCAGGTGACAATCTTTAACAGGTATCACACTGAACAGAGTGAAAAAACTCACCCCAAATGAGCATGGATTACCCTGACATTAAACTATATACTTGCAGATTTGAATGTGGAATCAAATCCAACTTGAGATACAGTTTTGGGGTGCTAATAGTTTTGTTAAGTTTTAACAACGTATGATCCATGTAAATTACTATATGGACATGCAGAAGTGTTGAAACCCAACATCTATAGGCTCTTAGTTATATGCAGGTAATTTACTTACAGCATAAATGCTGCAGACAGGATTTGCCATAGTGCCTAGGAGCAGCAGCACCCATACTCTGCTCTTCAAACAGCTCACTTCCTTGAAATTGGCAAGGCTTCAGTGGTATAATCTAGAACAGAACAAAGCAAAATCTAGTCTTAAATTATATGTGTTTTCCATCCAGTTGCTTATCTAAAAAATTCAATAATGTATGTTCAAAAAAGAAAAACGAGGTAGGCATTCACATTTTAAATTTCAGATATAAGGATACCAAGTCAGCAAAAATACTATTGCTAAATTACTCCAGTATCATTCTTGCTAGTGAAAAAAACCTGCTGATATACTGAGAAAAGTTTCTTATGTTTGACAAAGATTTCTGTTGCCCTTCACTAAAGCCATGCTATGGGACTGTGACTCTTGTCTCTGAGCAGAGATATCAGTGAGGACACGGGTTCATATTTTCATATACACTGAAGACCAAGTGAAGGAGTGAAATTAGCAACTCCCGAAATAATGGTTCAGTGCACAGAAGACATCATTTATAGAATCACAGAGTGACAGAACTGTTTATAGCAATGTGCAGCTCGAAGCTAGACTCGGTGAAGATGATGGCCTGGAAAAAAAAAGATGTCTAATCACACACAACCAAATGAGCATCTGCAAATAACACTGATTTTGTTTTAGGAACAGTTAGGATAGGGAGCAGTTAGCGCAGTCAGGCTGAGACTCTGCTTTGCCTTAATTTTCACAGAATCCCAGACTGGCTGAGGTTGGCAGGGCCCTTAGAAGCATCAGGCACAACCTCTGCTCCAGCTGGTACATCCAGAGCAGGGTGCTCAGACCATGTCCATATGACTTTGGAGATCTCCATGAAGGAGACTCCATAGCTTTTCCAGATCTCTGTGCCAGTGCTCCATCACTTGCACAGCACAGAATAGTTGATTGATGATCAGAGGGAACCTCCTGTGCTCCAGTTTGTGCCACTGTCTCTGGCCCTGGAAATGGGCACAACTGTCAAGAACATCACTGGCTGAGATTAACATTTGAACAGGACTGGTCACATGGTCTGAGGTCCTTCCTTTACCCTTAATATCCTAGGGAAAGAGTCACCAAGGATGACTGCAAGTTGCCTGATTATAGGATGAACAGAAATGGAGACTGCAGGGAGATGGGTATCCTCAGTGCCTCAGCAGCAAGGCAGAACCAGTTTAGTCTAATATAAGAAAGCAGATGCGGCAAGAACCTCATGTATGGAAACCTTAAGATTGTACAGTGAGTTACAGTTGGTGCAAAGGTCGCAGCAGTTTTTGAATTGAATCTCAGAAGGAATTGTGAGTTAGAAGCAGCATGTACCTCTTTTAAGCCTGCTACCCCTGCAGAAAGAATGGAAGGGGTAGCAATTTTTTCTTCACGTGATGTTTCTGTGAATGGCATTGCAGTACAAATGATTACTAAAGACTAGGAATAACAAAGTAGATTTTTTTTACATAGTGCTTTCAGCACACTTAGAACTTCTAGACTATGCCTTTGTTATACTCCATCCACCTAAAGCTAGGATTCTTACTAATGAATTTTGCAAACATGCACGCTCTGGAAATCACAATGTATTTGTCTGAAAAACAAGTGAGTAAGCCCAAATCCCTCATTTGGTATAGAAGAATATTTGGAATCATGCATATGATTCATTCTTTCTCTGTACAGATTATACAGCTGTTTTATTTTAAGAGTCATATGGGAATAATTGGATATACAGTGTCATTATCTGTTCCAGTTTGGGCAGGCATAGTCCTAACTTGGATAAATATGTCTTGAGTACTTGTATCAACAAATAGAAAAGGCCCCCAGCTTAGTAAAATGATAAAGATTCTTAAGCTTCAAAGATTATGCTCATGAAGTACTCCAGTACCCCTCTTCAACCATGCAAATAATTTTTGAAATTGGTGATAAATATTTTCATCTTTCTGTGCTGCAACAGCAGGGCTGAAAGTAACAAGATAAGCAAGTTCTGCTGCCAAATCCCAAAAATAATTAATTTATTGGGAGTCTTCTATACCTTCTGCAAAGATCTGTTTGACCACCTGTCCTGAAGTATAAACAAATGTAAATAAATGCACAGGAAGACCTCCCACTAAATAAGGCTTGTGCTAGGTTACCGCTCAGTGCTATCAGCAATGGTAGCTGGCCAGAAAAATCTGTTTCAACGTGCAGTATTTAGAATACAGAAATATATGCTCTTACTCAGTGTACACCTGTTGGAAAATGAGTAGAGTGTTAATTTGCAATCTATTTTTTGTGTCAAAGGAGGTGAGATGTATGTATGTATGTATCTGCCCATCCATCCATCCATCTATCCTATCCATCTATCCTATCCATCCTTCCATCCATCCATCCACCCATACCCCTCTCTCTCTCTCTCTCTCACTCTCTCTCCATCTACCTGTTTATCTGTGTATCTAATGGCTCACTGATTTCATCCAGGAGAGAGATGTTTAAGTCTTTAACATTTTTAAAAGAGCTAAGTTTAACATAATTGTAAGCTGCCAATCTCATCGCAAAAGCCTGTTCACATTCTGTTTGGATGAGACATTGTAGCTTAAGATAAACAATAAGTGGAAGTTACATAAATGTTCACAAATATTAGGAAATGTGGTTATGAGCCATTCTTTTTTTTTTTTCTCATTAATTTGTATTAAACTCAATACTTTAAGTGCATTATTTTTCAGTAGTTTTGAGTGGGGAGGAGGACAGATAAACACTGCTTGGTCCATTTCTAATTTCTTAGGACTTGCTTTTACAGGGTCAGTAAAATACCAAGAACAGAAAGCAAGAACAGAGAAAACCAGGAAGATGGGGTTAAGGAAACTCCACCATTTGGAATTCTCTATTTTATTTTATTTTATTTTATTTTTTTAACGTTAGAGATTTCTATGATGAAAGTATGTGGCCACAAACAAACTGGATAGTTTAAGTGACAGCTTATCTGATTTTTATAGCCTCAAACATGGACTTAACCCTTGGTTTCTGGTATATAAATACATTAGGAATTCTTTCCTTTTGAAGAACTGCTTGATTTAAATTTCTCATTCACATTTCCCAATTACAGACATTAGGGTTGCTACTATCTTGCTGCTGTATAAGCATTTATCGGTATCAGTATTTCCCTGTAGAATGGTTCTTTACTTTGGTACTTTTGCTTCTCTGTGTTTCTCTGCTTACCTTCTCTGCTCTTTTTTTTTTCTTTATATTTTTAAAAAAATTTCTATTATTTTTTTCCTGTGAGAACAGAAGGGCAAATTATTTGTTATTATTAACACCACCCTAGATGTTGGAGGTTATACTACACTGAACTTCTAGCACTCAACTATAAGAGATTAGAGTTTTTAAAATAAATATTGAGAAGGCAGTAAAATCATAACTCGCTTTTCTTAAGAGTTATGTAATATTGACTGTACAAAGTCAAATTAAATAGAGACATGAACACACACCCCAGGATAGATAGAAAAAAAACAACACCTAAACCCAAAACAAACAGCATCCAGCAAAAACTTCCTCCTTTCTTCTCTGTTAGCTTCTCCCTGTCTTCTGTCCTCACCCTGTGTTACTACATAGGATATAATAATCTTTCCACATGGGGTGATAGTTAGTAAGGCTTTTGCATTGAAATCTGGGAGATATGGAAAGATTTGCAGAGCTGGTTTATGCTGCTATAGCCAAAAGTGTTGGCCAAGGTAGGAATCACTTCAGAGCCTCTCCTGTAAGATATGTCTCTATGCTTCTGCTGTTCCTATATTCCCATTCAAAATATATTGTTTCTGGTGCTTTCATTTATCCTGGCTCTTCATGAGCAAGTAAAAATGAAAGGAACTGAGACACATCTACCAGTCCAAAGTCTGTTATTTTCTACTCCATTTCATAGTTGCTCAGGTGCCATTTAGTTGATGTTTTTGAATGTGGTAATTGTGTCTTTTTTTTTTTTTTCCTTTTCAGGATTTTTCTCTTTTCTTGTGTAAAAGTTGATGTACTCAAATGTCATTTCTTGGTTTAATTACAATTTCTGAACCTACAATTGAAGCATTAGCATTATTTCCTTGTGGGAAGTGACACTGAGTCATGAGCCTCCTCTTGCTTCCACACACATTATAGAGAAAAAAATCTGTCATAACTTCTCATCTCCAATGCATGTACCCTGTATTCACAACATTTAGGAGTGTACAAAGCAACCTCTCCAAGCACACATTCCTATCCTCCCATCCTTGACCACATCCACAGTCCCCTCATTTTCTTCTGGCAGACAGACACCGCAGTGAAGGTTAATGGGTGGCAGCACCAGTGGGTCTTGACAATTCCCATCTTCTTTGGTATCTACAGTCTCAAATAGGAATACTTCATCCCTAACAGGTTGCCCAGCAAAGCTGTGAATGTCCGCTGGAGGTGTTCCAAGCCAGGCTGGATAGGTCATGTACTTGTGACTATAGTGGAAAACATTAATTCAAAGAATATTTAGCTTCTGCATTGTATCACTAACACCTTGCCCAATGGATTTAAAGGAAATCTTCAAAAGTTTTCTATTTAAATTATTTATTCATTTAATTCCCATTAAATGTAACCCAGATTTATCCTAGTTGCACTGAATGTCCTCTCTACTTATGATAAATTCCATCTGTATAAACATACCTGTGCAAGACGAATAGCTAATAGAGGACTACAGATGTTAAATAAAGTATAAAAGGAAATGTTTCAGGTGTGTTTTATCTTGATGAACTTTATGGCAACATTGCTCTCTCCAGATGGAGTTCAATGCCAGCTGAATACTTCATGGTTGAATGTTATTTCTGTAAGATAGGCCTTTTTCTACTCAGCTTTTGTCATATATACCTCCCACACATTTTTTTTTTTTTTTTTGACCTTTTGGTAAAATGTTGACAGCATGGAATCTCAAGATTTTTTTCACTGAGATGACATCCTTCTTTCTATCTAAAGAGGGGCTGTGTCTCTGATCCTTCTTCATATTTTGTGTGTGTGTGCGGGGGGGGGGGGGTGAGGGAAAGAAGAAAGGCTCTGATTCACAGTAGTCACAGCAAATGAAAATCAGAAATGTTGTAAAATACATTATCAATGTAGAATGATATTTCATAAAGACTCTTGTTCACCATAACTTAACTCAGTCTTGATGAGATCAATCTGCTTGGCTCTCAGGTAGGCGGGGTGTACAAATACAAGACCTGTAGATGCTGTAGTGGTGGTGGTAGCTGTAAAGACCAAAGGGAGAATCCCACATGTGGGCTATGAAATTCAGAAAGATTCTTACTTAGTACAAAGCATTTTTTTTTTTTGCAAGAGGATAATTTTAATTTTTCCTCTCAGTGCTATATTTGGATTACTTTGTTATCATTCTTAGAGCAGGATCACAGAACAGGCTCTATCTAAAATTTTAGCCAAAAACATGCTAAATACCAAAGGTTTTCTTTTCTAGGAATTGCATAATGCATCTTTCTTATGACAATTTAAATGACATTATAAAAGCAGTTTAAAATTTCACAGGTGTAGAAAGTCTGCAATTCTCCCACGACTGCTTTAAGTCCTTGAGGACCCTAACTGCAACACAAATCATGGCAGCTTCTTTTGAAACAATATACTGCAGCTGAAGAAGAAAAAAAAAAAAGTAATTGTTTTTAAGCTGCTCTGTCCATGTCAAAGTTTAAACAGATGGTCATAGAAAATAGAAAACTTTTGTAAAGGACAGAATGAGAAGTGAACATACTCAATAAACAAAGAGAAACCAGTCTGCTGCTTAGTGTAATTCTTAGTCAAACATAATTATCTATTTTGGAAAGGCACGGCACGGACAGAAAATAATCTGATTACAATTTCTTTTGTAATTTTTTTTGGTAGAAATAGTTTTTCATACTTGACATTTATAAACAATACTATCCGGCATCTAAACATAAAACACAGACTTGAAAAATTTGTTTTCATTGAACAAACAAATTTTTAAGGGTATAGATTTTTATAAAATTTTATTACACTGATGTTTTCAAAGTTTTTTGGGGAAAACATCCCATACATTTGTATGCAGCCTTTCCAGAATCATTTCATATTCAGAGACTCAAGAGTGTTCAGTGAATATTGACAAAAATAATTTCTTTAAGATCAAAATTTCAAGCTGTCGATGAAATTGTAAAATACGAAGAACTGCATAGGTGTCAAAGTATGCAGGTTACCCCTTCAAATAACTGTGCCTTTTTTTTTTTTTTTTTTGCAACAAACTCACATGTAATGTGCTATGCAGCAAAGTGGAAGTCAAAGTTTTGAGCAAGAGCAGGCTAAGATCTCAGAGCACATCAGACAGCTGATGTTACTTCAATAAACCAAGAAACAGATGTTCAATATCCAGCTCCAGTTCCTGTGCTTACCATCAGTGTGCAACTTACATGAAAAAGGTGGTACCCCAGAGTGTAGCATTATTTCTCTCCTGTGTGACCTTCCCATATATCTCTTTTTGCTATGTGCCTTGTAAACATTCAAGTCTGTGGACATCTGTGAGCATTAAGTGACATTAGCCATTACAAATTCTATTGTGATTACACTGGATACCTGTTGTTATGTATAGAATGATCAGAAGAGAATGTAAGAACAGATTTAATTCTCTAAATTTTCAAATGGAGAAATACAGGAAAAAGATGGGAGAAGAAATTTCCAAGTAAGATGTACTTAATAATAGGACGTGTTTGTCCAGTAGCATCTAATATGCATCCAGTAACAGGACGCATTTGTGATGAAAATAGGTCTGCATCTTCACTACAAACATCTACTTTTCCAGAGCTGATGAATGCTTTGATTTTTCACAAACCTCAGTAGAAGCAGAGAAAATCCAGGCCCTTTCAAACTCAGTATCATAGGAGTAGAATCATACCCTCTAGAGGAACTGAAAGCCACATGCGTACTTACACTATCATCATGTATTGTATCTCTAGCATCAGCTTTGTTTAGAATACATATTGCCCTTATTTTCTGAATAAAAATAATGATTAAGAACAATATGAATATGTTGTATTACACAATATACCATTTCTATCCTTCTTGATTTGTTAAAAATGACAAAGGTTTATTCATTGAAAATGCCAGATGGTGATTTTCTAAACTGCTCTGGACTTCTCTATTCTCTCAGTGTTTAATTCATTGTCTTTTTGATGGTTTTAGTTCTCTTGTTACAACTCAAAGCCCCTGTATGATCAGCCTGGACTTCTCAGATTGGTATCCTACTAAAAAAATAACCTACACTTTTGGAATTGTAACTCTTCTACCTCCAAACTCCATTACATTTCCCACTGATATTTTTCTTAACCTCAACAGTGATTTCTCTTGAGATGTGCAAAACTGCACAATCACAGCCCAAATAAAGCCAGAGGCTTTTTTTTTTTCCAAGAAAATACTATCTGATTTTTCAATTTTCTCCTTCTTTCCACGTTGCCCATTCTTCCTGCCATGTTCTGCAGAGCACTTAAATACACCATACACAGTTGGGTCTGAATTCTTCTTGTCCAGCAAGAGTAAGAAATGAGATTTCCCTACAGACATGTTCTCCTGCACAGATGCTAATAGGAATTTCATTGAGGTTATAAGTCCTTGCTAGTTTCCCACATTACCATTAACTTGTGCTTGACACAGGTTGGGTCCATGGCAGCAGGAGAATTACCTGGCTAAGGATTACCTCCTCAAGGATGATTTAGAGTTACAGCACTATAAAACACCTCTAAAAATTCACCCAAGCTACAAGCCAGCCGCACTGGAGATACAGCTCTTCCACACCAATTTTCTCTCTCCCTCCAAAGGATTATTATTTACTAATAGATGATCTAGCATAGTCTTTGAATTTACACCTAGTGCATACTGTACATAAATAAAATATGCATCAAATTCTGCTGTTATGAAGTTGGCTTAAAAAAAACCCCAAAACCCAAACCAGAAAATGATCTATATTCTTACCATACTGACCAATACCTTTTATACTGAATAAAGAAGATAGGGATTATGTAAAACCACATTTGATCAGACAAAATTGGTTCAACTGAAAAGAAAAATATAAATGGTGAGGCAGAATGCTAACATTAATAATCTTATACAGGGTTGGATACATCCCAGGTGGAGAATGTTACTCTGAAACTATGACAGTATATGTCCATCTCTATTTTTTTTTTAATAGAGAAGATAGAAAGGAAGGAACTGATGAAAAAATGCCATAGTTCATAAAGCAATAGCACATTTCTCTGGCTGTATGTTATTTCTTGAATACTTTTCAAACAAATTGCTAAATGCTGAGAAGAATCAGTAGAACATTTATTCAGTGTATGAATATGAGCACCCTTGAGACCATGATATAGGTATTTGCAACTGTAGATAACATTAAAAAGCAGTAAAAGAAGCACCATATGAAATTCTAACAGAGAAAGGGACTGAAGTCAAGGTGTCAGGGTGCATACAAACCAAAACCTATTTCCATGAGGTATTCTGTCAAATTTATGATTATGATGATACCATTGTGTATCTGATTATAGCACCAGTTCTTAGTTATTCTCAATTCTTCTTGTCAGTTCAATATTATAAATGCCCCAACAATTTCTGCAGAAGGGTAAACCTTCTGTGATGTAGCAGAGCAAGAAAATATTATCTTTGATTTTAACTCCTTCATACTGAGTGCCAAAGACTGATTCAGTAGAATGGAACATTGCAAGAAAAACAGAATCAGCAGTGTTTTAGCTTGGGTTCAAATTAACAAATATTTTTTAAAACCCATAATGAAATCTCAAGTCAGAAGCATAAACTTCAGTTACGATGAGCTTTGTGCAAGATTGTGCTGCTGAAGTATGCACAGTTTCAGCAAGAATTACTGGCTGACAGTAAAGTGTTGAAGACATCTTCCCACACCAATTGAGTTACTATGAAGATTAGTCTTATTTTCCTTCCTGACCTTGTCAGGAGAAAAGGAAGAAAGAACCATGACCTAACTCTTCAATCTGTCCTGTGTTGCTATCACTGCTGTATAAGTGTGGTAGAGAAAGTTCAGCTTCTATGCAGTGATAGTTTTGTCACATACTTTTCTCTCATGGAAAAGGAGCCACAGTGGTTGGACACTTGTAGCCTGATATGTGGATATTCTCACCACTTTGCAGTGTCTAGGAGTGTTTTGGTACTATGAGTGACTATATGGGTCCAAGTCGAACCCTTTTTGTAAGACAGTTGGCAATCAGCCCCAGGCATGTTGGGTACATATTGAAGGACACTCCACACCATTATTACCTCTTCATCCCCAACATGACAGGGGAAGCTGCCCAAGACAGTGATTTCATTCTGAAGGCCTTACACATCAGACTTGAAAAAACGTAGTCGTAGATTCATAGAATCATAGAACCACAGAATAGCCTGGGTTGGAAGGGACCTCAAGGATCATCAGGTTCTAACCCCTCTGACAGAGACAGGGTTGCCAGCATCTAGATCAAGTAGAAGATCAAATTGCCCATGGCCTCATCCAACCTAGCCTTAAACACCTCCAGGGACAGAACTTCACAACCTCTCTGGGCTGCCTCAGTTTCTGCACCTCACCACTCTCCCAGCAAAAACTTCCCCCTGACATCTAATCTAAATCTCCCCTCCTTGAGATTGCCTTTATCTTCTAAAACAGCAGGACCAGAGTGGCCACTGAGAAATACAGGAGAAAATATCCCTAGGTAGTTTAATGTAGCTCACCAATAGCTTTAATTAAGTTAAACCGCCAAATGTAGACTTGCCACAATGTCTGGGTTTTGTATGTTTGTATCTGCATCCATTTTAGTTTAAAATAGAAGTCACTGTTTCCTAACAAGTGTTTGAAATAAAATGAAATCAAAAGCTAAACATAGGTTCAAATTTTATCAAGTAAAATTATCCGCAGTAGAGATTTTCAATTTTTAGTTCAAACTTCGCATGTGCGTTAAACTTGTGCCTTAGGTTTAAACTCAGTGCAAGGAGCAGGTAAATGCTGGAAATCAGGATTTGTAATGTTCAATCCAAGCCAGCCTTAACTACCTACACCACTATAATGTCCTATACTGGCTATGCAACTGTAGAAATACGCTTAAAGAAGTAATCTGTCCTTTTAGCTAATAACATCAAAATGAGACCTTTTTCTTCACTTTGCCTGGACCTCTAACCTTTAAAGGTGAGTTAGACAGCTGCAGAAAACCTGATCTCATTTTCTGCCCCTGGCAAGATTTTTTCAAGTTCATCTTCTTTTTTTCCCTTCTCTCAAAATCTGATGAAAAATGAAATGTCATGAAAACAGGCTCTGAGGCTAAAAAACCTCTGTCTGTCTTTGTGACAGATGTCAGTTTGAAAGGTTTCAGGTCACCTGTCAGAAGTATGTCAGTATGATCCATACAAACATCTACTCAACCTCTAACACTAACATTGAGTTCTGCTTTTTAAAATACCTCTTGAAAAAGAATCAAATGATTTCAAGTCACTGCCTTTTCCCCTTTCTTTTAACTCTGATTAATGAGCCAAACTCTTAGGCAAAAAAAAAAAAAAAAAAAAAAAAAGGAAAAAAAGAAAAAGAACTAAAAAAAAAAAGAAAAAGAAAGCGCCTTTAAAAAAGGACAGCTTGACCTTTTTGTGCCCCTGGCAGTGAACCAATCAGCATTCTCGTAATCCAAACACAGATGCCTGGAGCTAAACAAATCCTATACTTGTGAACAAGAATTCAGTTTGCTGTCAAAATACAATGACGAGCAGCAAAGTGCTGCTCTTAAGCAAAATATCCTGAATTAAATTAAAATATTTTTGATTAATAAAAGGAGTAATGTGAGTAATGCCGTACAACACTAATAGCATCATTTGGAAACAATTACACTGAGATATTTATGCATATATATTACACATGTACATCTAGAGCACAGTAGCTCATCTCTACGTGAGACATAATCGTCTAATATTTTATGCCATGAGAAACATTGCTCATCTAACATTGCCATTCAGTATTTTGTAGTGATTAATTAACAGGCTTGAATGTTATTTTTTTCCTGGCTTGGTGTCATAATGTTTGCATTATTTCTCACAACCGAGTTTTGCCCTTTTGGAGGCCAAGCTCCTATTTGTTAAAAAAATTAACTGCAGTCTTAACATGAAGATCCCGGCGGCATGACAGTTTTTATCAGTGTGTTGTTCTAATAGTTTTCAACAATCTACCCAACAGATATGCTGGGATCTTTCTGACAGTGTCTGTTTTCAAATGCCCTGAGCGGATCCCATCAAATATTTTCTGGATGTCACTGAGAAACTTTCTGGTTATTTCTCAAAATCCTTTAAATGCCAATTTTAGGGTCCAAAATAACTGCTGGGAAAAAAAAAAAAAAAAAGAAAAAAAGAAAAAAGAAAAACAAACATGTGGACACCACACTGATAAACCGCAGATGCACCAGAGCCAAATTTCAATGTCACTGTAATGTAATTCAGAGCTAATTTTTATTACAGGGTTAAACACATCATTTAATTAGTGCAAGAAACTTCCCAGAAGATGTAAGTGGTGTTTTTAAGCTATGTTTCTGTGTTTCTCCTCAGTTATGTAGCTCTCCCGTTAGTATTTTTTAATGCACTGAGTGCTGCTGCTCTCTCAGTGTCCATAATTTCTCATTTCTCTGTAAAACACATACGCCAAATGTAAAAACAGGGTGCACCAGATTTCAGTATTTTTTCCTTATTATTATTATTTTTAAATAATTAGCTATGGCATTGTGCACCTCTCCAGGAGTTAAATTCATTAACACTTAAACTGATTCTTACAGCAGGAGAACAGTCAGCTTGGTACCAAAGGGTTCCAGCTCTTACAAAACGAGCACAGACTTCATTTCAGGCTGTCCTATGGAGACCTGGGGACAGTTGCAGACAGAACCCTTTGCCAAAGATGATTAGTGTTGTTTAGATGATGACAAACAGAAACGTCCAGAAATACCTGTACACTTCTAATCTCTCACTGACTCATGTTTACATGAGTTCTTGCTTTAATATGGATCTCTTTTTCATTTTTATTTTTCTTTATACTCTTCCAATTGAACATTATTTTTTAACATGGTAGTAGAGCAGAAAAGAAGTTTACAGGTCACAGTGTGTTTCATGATGGACGGATAATTATTTCAAGGTAGAGATGTGCACTGGTGGCTGAACAAAGACACAGCCATGCCAGTTCTCTGGTCTAAGGGATGGAGATTCAGACCGACCTGCACTTCCTGAAAATCTACTTGCTGATGCAAATCCAACTCTGCTTTGCACGAGGGGCAAACCACTTCAACAGGCAACACTCCTTGCATCTGCAGGATTGTAAATATTAAGTGGTAATTACAGAAATTTCCTTCCCAGTCTTCTCATAACTTCAAAGTTTGCAAATAAATCTGCAAGATTTTGGCACTTTTCCTTGTGCCAAAAAGCTTATTAGTCCTATGGGTTAAATGCTAAGAGTGTTTAAACAGATGATAAACCATTTAATGTAATTTTCTTGCCTGCAGTTATTTTCAGCACTTAGGCTGTGACACTGCTCCATTGAATAAAATCATGAACTCAAAGGTATATGCACCCCTTATCACATCGTAAGCCCTCTTAGAACCTAATAAATTAATTACTTAAGAAAGTCTTTCCCTTGCTTCTCTCAGTTTGCACTGCCAACTACATCTGGCCAGCCAGCCATGCACTGAGAGGGCATTACTGCAGATTACAATCAGAAATGTTGAAGCAGTTGTTGGTGTCACACTGGAATAACATATTAATATTGCCACAAACAGTCTTTCCTTCATAAGAACAGTGCTTTGATGTTCCAAGCCCTAGCAAGAATATAAGGAAACAAGAAAAAAAAGGAAGGGAGGGTGAAAACAGCAATGATTGCGAAGACAGATTTCCTGGCTGAAATTAATAATTCTGAGCAGCACTAAAATTAATTACTCTGTAGTTGTAAGCAGGCAGCGGATTTATGGTAAATGACAGAGTGTTTGCAAATTTTCCTGACTACTCGATTAGAAAATGCACCAAGTACAGGCGTCAGCCGAGCATGCATTATTTAAGTGGTTGGTGTCTGGCGACAATCTGGAAGCTGCAATTGTTGTGGTTGCCTGTAGGAAAATTCGCACTTTCTGGGAGAAATTCTTTCACCTTTGTGTGCCCACAGCATGGATCTCTCCTCATGGCAGCTGTAGGATACACTGGAACTTCGTGACCTGGAAAATGTGGGACAACTGACACAAGGTGACCTCCTGAATGCTGGGGTAGGCCCAATTAATTTAAAATTTTGCTTGGCCTTGTCTCTTCCAATTTTCTAAATCCTCTGGAAAAATGATTAATGCGTACACTGCCAATTCGAAAATATTTTTGACCCTATTAAAGTCGACCAAGGGTAAACCAAGTGTAGGCTGGCATTGTATCAAACTAGCTTTATTAAATTTGATTGGAGGTTTGTATGAGGAAGGGACAGACAAGGACGTTATTTTGTACAGCAACTCCCTTTTAAATGAAAATATGGGGAAGAATACAAAGTAGTGGTGTATATTGCTGCAGAGATATATTTAATCAGGTAAAATGTTACCAAAAAAGTGTTATTTCAGAGAAAGCTTCGTATTGCCTCTGTGTGAAACTGATTTGTCAATAAGGTTGATACATTATACAACAAGCATTTTTTTCTTTTGCAGAGGAATGAGAAGGATTCAGACCTCGCCTTACTTTCTAGATTTCTATTCCCTGCTTGTTCCTGCCCTGCTGGCAAAAGAAGTCCAATTCTCTCTCTTTTTTTTCTTTCGTGTCAGCAAAGTGCCCCAAAGTTTTTCACAACTCAAAAATCAGTAAGCTTCTCAGCATTTATCCTGCTCCATTACTGATTCTCAGACACAAGTGTTCTTAGCTTCCCAGAACCTTTTAAGGCTAAGAAGGTCACACTGTCCAAGTCTGCTTCTTCCTGGAGATATGACAGCCAACTCAGGCATTAAAAATAAATAAATATAAAAGAAAACTTCTGAAAAGTAACAAGGCTTTTTCATTTTCTGAATTAGAGAGATAGCTGCTTCAGTTTTGAAAGGTGCAGTAAAGGTGCCAGGTGCCTTATGGCTTGAGCTATGAGATCCAAAATGCACTTTGAAATGCTTCTCAAACCTCTTCACCTTAACACAAAATTTGAGATATCATCCCACCCTTCTTGTTGTCCCGTTTATACCCGTCTCGCTGGCATGCTTCCCTAACTATACATGAAGGAGGCTCTTGGTTATAAGTTTCTCTGTTCCCAGTCTACTCCTGTCTAAAAAAAATAACTTCATCTCTAAAACAGCACCTTCTCTAATTTATGTCAAGGATGGCCAACCTGATGACCAGTTAGCATAGATGATGACCAGTTAGCATGGAGTTGTTGGATCTCCAGACCTGAGATAGCTCTTGCCTGCCCAGTAACTGAACTGAGACACATATAGGAGCCACCAGCCATCATGGGTGCTGGCCATTGGGTGCAGATTTTTGAGGAATGATGTTTGTTAAATGGTCCTACCAGAGAATTTTTCTGCTTTATGTTGATAGAGAACAATTCACGAAAATAAACCACAAAAGTGGAAAGAAAAAAAAAACAGAACAAAACAACCACCAAAATCTTTTAAATGCAGTGGTCCAATTGATATAAAGGAGAACACTCAAAGCTTTTTACACTTTTTTTTTGGTAGGGTTACTCTGGTAAGTACAAAATATTCTGTACTGACAACTTTAAGTAGTTTTTCAGTTGCTGAAAACAAAGCGAGCTCAGAAACTTCTGCCTAGGCATTAGCTTCTGAGGAGCAACAGCTTTGCAAAAGTAACCAGACTGTTTTGAGGAGATAGCCATAATGAAGCAAGTGATACCACGTTTTGGTCAGATGAAAGCTGCCTGGAGACTGCCAAGAAAATATAAATGGATATATTTTAAATGATATTAGTGAAATGACTGAAATTCTACTTGAATTAAACCTGATAAGCTATACTGAGAACTGAACTCAAAATCCTTATTGGACTTTCTCAAATGCAAATTAAACATCTTCAGGAACAAATTCTATCACATCTAGGTACAGTATACACATAAATGCACACACACAGAGAACTTTCTTAATTATAGAGATTTGGACAAATTGACAGTCTTAGCCAAATTATCTTGAGCCAGAGTGAAGTGTTATATTCCTCCAAAATTATTTGTAATTTAAAGCTGGCTAAAAAAAAATAAAAGTGATATGTAAAGTTTGGATCTTAACAACTACTAGCTTTTTTTTTTCCAAACTCAGAACTCTTATCTATATACCTCATTTCTTTAAATCTAAGCAACGTTTTATATAAGATATTACTGACTTATGTCTGCTTACTGACGTAAATTTAAATCAGCTGACTTTAACTGAAGGAGAATGTAAATCTTATGTGAATCAACTTAGATTTAGGCATGTGAAGAAGCATATTGGTAGCTTACCCCAGTCTAATAAATGAAATACTTACAAAGATTGTTGAAATGAAAAATACATATAGTAGTTCTCTATTCTTATACTGGAATTATTTCATAGTTTCTAAGCAAGAGAACTGGGTAGCTTCTTCACTAAATTAGTCTTCTCAAAATGTAGTGGACTGCCTACAGCACTTCTGAGAACAGTAGCAGATCCAAGAACACAAACACATTATTTGCATGATTCTGAACTACTTTTAATACTGAGACTTCAAAGATGAGTTCAACTAAGGGTGAGAGGACTCATGAAGTGTGAAAGTTTAATTTGCTGGAGATATGCAGACAGCTTCTAAAAGAAATAAATAAATTGTGATTCATTTATTTTTCCTCTTCTATTTTATCTCTGTGCTTTATATGTAAGACATTTATCATTTTGTACTTAACTATGAGGTAGATAGAATCAAATTCTCATTACAATTTCCTCTTAGTAACTGAAAAGAGAAACAGACACCTGAAAGGCAGTTAAACGAAATACTTTACACATTTGTAATCGGAACCTCTGATTACAGGGCAACATCTGTGATCAATGCTTGGCAAATGTTCTCTTGGAGATACATCAAAAGCGTCATGTGCTAGACCCTGGGTTTGGGCTGACTTTAGGGCTCCAACTCCAGTGGCCTTTGGAGATGTTCCAGAGAGAGAACCACCACCTTCTGAATCTGCTTTTCTGCTTAAGAACTCACACTCTTCTGTAACAAGCATCCCTACAAACTAGAAGTATGCTGTTGTGTGTTGCTGCTGTTGTTGAACTACATGCTCAGTGGTCACCTGTCAACTGAGACAAGTGAATAGGCTAAACAGGAGAAAAGGAGAGCATGAAGTAGTCGTACCCGTGTATCCAATAAGACACCTCTTTATCTTGCAGAATTATACAATGGTTAGCCTCAGAGAAGACGGCTTCCTGCAGTTTGAATGCAGGCACAAAAAGATTTTGTCAGTACTGGCACAGCACTGTATGAACTGAAACGATAATAAGCTAACAAACAATACCATGTGTTGAGGGACATGGTTTAGTGAGAGCTATTGGTGATGGGTGAATGGTTGGACTGGGTGATCTTACAGGTCTTTTCCAAACTTGTTGATTCTGTGATATGGAGAAAACAGGCAATGAAGCATCAAGTCTGATATTAATTACAGTACCAAAATGAATTACTTGCCCACAAAACAGGCTCAATCTCTGCACTAGATGGCTAATTACAGCCTTGACATCATTATCTTAAGGAGAAAATGAGAGAGACATTTTGTGAAAGTCATTTTGTTGTCCATCTCATGATAGGATTGCTCAGGACCCATGCCAATTTAGGGATCACTAAACAGAGTTGTATTACCCTTAGTTCTGGTGACATCATGATGAGTTACAGAAGAGACGGTCAGGCACAGACAAAATGAGCACATCCACAATACTCAACATCAATAAAATCCCATTCTTTTGATCTGTCCACAAACCTACTGGAGCTGATACACAAGAATTTTATCCTTCAGACAGTTTAAGGAGTCTTAAAACTTCGGACCGTATATTTTCTAATTTTAGTTCCTTTCCATGATTACAGTTTATGGGACACTTTTGATTCACAACAGCACCAAGCTTTTCTTTTTTGATCCAAAATCCAGGAGATTCCTTTTTCTCTACTTCTTGCCAGATGAGGGAACCAGGAACCACTTCCTCGTCAATATAATTGCTATCCCTTGTTTCAGTCTTGTGATGACTATATCTATCAAAATACCCCTACCAGTAATGGCTGTCTCTTCCCAAATTAAGTGTAGCCTCAGCTTCTACAGGGAAGAATTTGTGTGGGCTCCATTATCTTGACTGCTAAGAACTAGTATTAAATGGAAGTTTTTTGGAAGAGTATGGAGAACAAAGTAGGGAATGGGGTTGAATATCATTTTGCAGAGAAAACAGTAATTTTCTTGGAAAAATGTGGTAATTGCTTATTTCAGTACCTGGTTAAATGTAGAGTCGGATTGCCAGCAGGATGAGAAGTTAGAGACAGGTTTGTTCATGGATAACTGACCACATCCATTGCCTAAGTGGGAAGGTATTCACTTCACATCAACAGCTGCTGTAGGATGATGTGAGACCTACAGAAGGAATGATAAGGAATGGGCTTATGGTGCATCTACATTGAAAGGCCTGCCAAGGGCTGTTGTAATCTTGAGTTCAGTCCAGTTTAGTTCCTTTCCTGTTTCAGTAATTTTTCAATGAGATACTAAAATAGCATCTGTAGAGTAGATGAGTGTAGATAATTCTCCCTCTTTTGTTATGAAATATACAAATGTAATTCTCTGTTAAATACTATCATCTGCAATACTGTAGCTATAACAGGAGATTTCCTGTTTGCTCCTATTTAATGTTTGAAAGTTCTTCAGCTGAGTAAAACCCTCACAAACTGGTGCCCAATTAGTGTAGTAATTCGCATATTTCCAAAATTAAGTATAAAGGTTGAAGTAATTAGTAGCTATTTCCTGTACTAGGTACAGTAGAAATTAAGTCTTTCATAACACCATGATTCCTAAGTGACTGAGGATTACCTCTTATGCAACACTTCCTCCCAAGTTTGGCTGTGCTTCATAAACTGTGTGGTTCAGTCAGGACACACTTACAGTCTCTGCATCCCAGAGATCTGATTACAGTTTCATGAACATTGCAAGGCCTCGGTTTATCTGCCACAAGAGGCTGTGTAGTTGGGCATTCAGATCTTGCTCAGTACAGGAAGTTTCTGAAAGAGACACTGTCTGGGATGTCGTGTTACTTGGAAGAGACCTGGTTCACAGCATTTCCTTTTTTTCTTATGTTTCTCCGTACAATTGTTATGACTTTTTCAATTTATTTTTGTGTATACTCAGTGGATGAACAGGTACTCTGATCATGTTTAACAGAAGTGTGCCAATGTCAGCATTACCAGCTGGCTACTTTTCACCCATAGTTATTGGTCGGGACCTCTCCCTGTGAACTATTACCCACTTATTTTAGTCATCCAAAGATAACTCAGCAGATCAGTAGAATATAATACTCTAAAACTTTGTGTTTATTTTTGAGCTACTGCACGTTGCCAGCACACTTCTATCATGTCATATTGTGTTACGCAGACTTACAGTGAGAAGAAATTTAACGGGAAGTGACATGGTGTAAGTGATGCACTGACATGTATAATTTAAAGACTATACTCTTATTGGAAGCAGACACCTGCAATTAATTCAGATACTGGGAATTCAAAATGAAGCTGATGATTAAAGCCAGAAGGGACTTAAGATGCATATTAAGCTCAGGAACTGGTAAATTCCTCTGTTTATCAAGCAGAACAGCACAGTTACTGTTACTAAATTTGTTCTGAGAACTCATTTGTTGAGTATCTTTTCTGCTGTTTTGGTAAGATATTATCAGTACATAAAATAAACAAAAATTCCAGTTTCTTCTATTGTGGTCTTATCCATGAAGTCAGAGTTTGATTTGAAAGAATTTTAAAAAGGGTGATGTTTATGGTTTTTATAGACTCATATTTTTTATAAAACCAGTCTCTTAATTGGTGATTCATTTCATCTGGGAAACTTTGGTTGCTGTGGGTGATGCACTGGATGTCAAGCTGTCTGTTCAGGGATCCTGCTTCACAGAAGTGACCACCACTCATAACTTTGAACGAGAAATTTTGCAAACATATTATATAACATCTCATAGATATCTGCTTACAATTTTAAAGTCTCAAAACACAATGGCCTTGTAGTGTGCCTGCACAGCCTTTGGATTTTTTTCTAAAGTTACATACCTGTAACTTGAAATTAAGCATTTTGATAATCTGTGATACTGAGAAAATACTTTATTTAGCTAGGCAGTAGTATGAAAAGTCTAAATGAGCCAATAGCTTGAGACCTGCATGCTAATAGAAGTGAACGTGTGATTGTAACACTGAAGGAACATGCGTGGCATTCTAGGTATTGAAATCATCCAACATGTGAATGGTGTAGACATCCACACATCAGTTTACATAAAAAGATGTTTAAGAAAGCTACTGTATCAGCTCTGAGGTACACACATCTTACATCAGTAGTTTCCACTGTACATTTATGCTTATTAGCTTCATGGATATTTTAGCAATGATTAAAAGCTAACCTGTATTTATCTGCAGCTTGTCTCCTATTTCCCACTGGACTACAGATCCTTGTTCAAAAAGACACCAATGACAGACACCTAAATTAGTAAACCAGAGACAGGGATCTTTGTGTAAAAACAATCATCATGTGGATATTATTGCTTACAGCTCTTTAAGAAGTTTAGAATTTTTCCTTTAAGTGTAAACTCTTCCTTTCATGAGATTACAAGAGTTGACAGGGGAAAAGAAAAAAAAAGAAAAAGAAAAGTAAAACTTTTGAGTATGACCTGGAAATATAGGAGTACTCTGGCACTGAGTTCTTACATTCATCTGGAAACCCAATGACTGCGTCGTAGTGTAGGTGAAGGCCATGCATGGCAACCTCAGGGGAAAGCTCCAGGTAGGCTAAACGGGCCAAAATCACAAATCACCATGTAATCGCTGTACAGCAAAGGGGAGGTATCCTTGCCAGGATCCTCCTTCCTGAGCTCAGACAGGACCTTGCTTTCCAAACTGCTGGAGGATGTACTTCTCTGTCAATTAAAATAAGTATATGTATTTCTAACAAATTTTCTAAGCGTGCAACCTGTCTGATGATCCCCAAATAGCTGACCATTCATTTTTCCACATCCTGTCATTTCTGGGATTGTTTGATAAAGCAAATGTCTTTTTTTTTTTTTTTTTTTTTTCTAGCTAGACTCCTATCAGTCAATAAAGGGGTTTGAATTGTGAAGCTGGCCAGCCTAGTACAACCTACTTGCTTCATTTTCCCTGAAGAGTTTGGCAGTCCTGAAAGACATGCTCAGTGTAAACGAACAACTGAGAATGTAATTAAGAGCCATGTTAAACTATAAAAAAGGGGTAGTAACCACAGTATGCTTTCATTAATTAAAGCATTTTCTAATATCAGCCAATTACATCAACCTCCTCTGGCCCTTATATTTCTTAGGCTTTGTGTAACTGGTCCCTTTATCTCTAATGGGATCCTTATAATGCTGACCATGTGGCTTTAAAACAACACCAAAATGCTAATCTAATCCCCAGTGTTGCCCAAAGGCATTACATGGGCCCTGACATGGATCCAAGATTGGTGGCACCCTAATTCAAATAAAAGCAGGAATTAGGGCTGATCAGGTGTCTCAGTGACAACAGTACAATGAGCTATGGGGGGAAGGTGGGGGCAAGTTGGGGAGGGGGGAGATGGCAGCAGCAAACGATCAGGCACATTTCAAAAGTAATTGGTCTCCAGGGAGGGAGCGGGTTGCTTCCTAGACAACTTCTACAGAGCCCTTTGCACCTTGCCAGCTGGAGGGAAAGTGCAGCCACTTCCAGAGAACAGAAGCAGGGCTAATGGTACTGCGCGTATGTGTGAAAGTCTGAAACTGAAGGGGCAGATTAAAGTGGTAATTCGTTTCAGTTTTGCCTTTTTCTGTTATTTCACATTCAACGTTGTCGTTATGCTGATTTCCCAGATAGCTAGGAAAAACGAAGTAAGTTGGGTTTCCTGAAAGAATCATTTTAAAATATGAGTTCAGTCTCAGCCTTGCTGCCTATGTGGTATGAAATGAAATGTTTCCAATGGCAAAATAAGGTTCCTCCATATTTTTGTTCTTTTTTTCCCCTAATGCACTGAGTTTTGTGAAGTGCTTCCATTCTGGAGATCTCAAAGCCCACCCTGGTTGTCTGAGTGCCCAAAGCCACCCAACATTTTCTCTGTGAATGCCTTCTTGCAGGTTCACCCTGCTATGTTTCAGGCATTTTTCTAAAAAAACCCATAAGAATTTAAAAAAATTTAGTGCAGCTCTAAATGGAGCAGCTGAACAGGGAGTGAATAACAAACTGCATAAACTGGGAGGCAATTCAGTAACTGTAATTCCCAGGAATTTTCTCCATCAGACTCACGCTCTCTTTTTGCTCTGCCAAGTCAGGTACCAGCAAGTCTAACTTCAGCCTATAAGAGCCACTCAGGCATGAGTAAGCATTTCAAGTGTGACTAGAACATGGCATTTAGGGGGAGGAATTTAACACTTCCTTTAAATATCTATCTCTAACTTGCCAGGTCCTGGATAGCAGTCCTATCTGATTTTTCCTTTTGGGCATTAGGGCAGAAAATTTCATGACTTCTTGGGAAGGTGATCCTCAGATTTCTCTCCAGAAGGCTGTAAGGGACCACAGATTTCTACTACATTCTTGTCTCTCTTTTTATTGCTTTGCAAGTAAAAGAAACATGTGCAAGAGATGATTCACATTTTTCCATTTGATCTGCTCCAAAAGCAAGGGAAGATTGGAAAGAGCATTAGTAGACTGTTCTACCTAATACACTGGAGCAACTTCAGAAAAATCATTTTTGAATGGATAAAGTAAATGCTGAAACAGGAAGACTCGCAGTTTTTGTGTTCTGACCCACCATCTGCAAAGCAAACTACCTCATGTTGGGCAACCTGCTGTGCTGGTGAGCTCTATCCAACTTGATCCAAACTGAGCTTCACAAACTGATTTATGGAGTGTTATATATATATTTTCTTCTTCTGTTCCATACTCCTCTGAAGAACATGCAGGTAAGTGATTTATACATCTTCCTTATCTCCAAGGCTTGGAGTATGACTGCCACAAAACTATGTTCTTTCATTAATCCTGGTAATAACGTGGATTGATGGGTAACCCTTGGTGCAGTGCAGAGCCCCAGCCTAGCACACTGTCACCTTATTCCTGTCTTTTCCAGAAGATGACATCCAAACTGGACGCACGGCTGAGAATCAGTCACATCCTCATCTCACATAGAACTGTCACCCTGCTCCTGATAGATTTAGTGGAATATTACCACGCACATGATGCAGTTCTTCTTTTGTCCTTGGTTGAAGACATTGTCTTGTTAGTAGAAATATATTCCTTTATTTCCAGAGAGTGTAACAACTCTTATTATATTTTTAACTTCTTTGCAGATCACACAGCAGACCCATAATACATGTTCTCAGAAAGACAACTAATTTTCATTTTCAATCAGCTTCTCCACAAGATTTTTCACATAGCTTCCCTTCACACCACTAATTTCATTTTAGAACTGCAATCATATCACACATCCCTTTTCCTGCTGTGCTAACATGTTTTCACATGCTTATCCCTCATTACCACGAGGGAGGAAGAACTCAACAGCATTCACTTCCACGCTTTGCAGAAGTTCTGGGGCAGGACCCCAGCACCACAAAAACAACAAAAGAAATCAGAATGAGAAAAGATTTAAGGATATGTTAGAAGAGAATAAATTAGTTAAGAGTAATTGAAGTCTCTAGTCTAAACTGTTTTGCGGTGACTTCAGCAGCACTTAGCTATCACCAAGTGTAACCTGATATTTCTTCAAAATGTATGTTCTGAAGCTTGGAGGCAGCAGATTATTTTGGTTCACATTGTTTTTCAGGTAACACTCCTTTGTTACAGTCCATTCAAGTGTGTATTTTTTTGAACTGATCATACTATCTGCCCTACGTGACCATACAGAGAGAACTGCCATGTTCTTGGTTGCAGTAAATGCTAGAGAGTTGAAGTTACATGCTGCCTTCCCCAGCTTGCTGCAGAACAAACGAGTCTGGCAGAGGTGGAGGGTTTTGCAGCCAGGCAGCTTCTGCCTGCAACAGGTACCTTGCAGTGGGCAATAGCAGTGAAGAGTCTTGCTCTTCCCACCTTTCCACAGCAGCCATGCTGCTGCTTTCAAGCTTTAAGGGAAATACTTGTGGAGTATATGTTTCTTTTTGTTTATCAGAGATTTCAGAATTAGCTTTTACCATCATCTCTGAGTGAGCTGCCCTGTGGATTTCAGCATCCCTGGGCTGAAACTGCAAAGGGAGCACTTATGGACTACAGGTTCTTGCTGCAAATTGAAGCTGGTTTGTATGCTGGAGATGAGGTCCCTGCGTCAGGTACTCCTGCATCTGACCTGAGATCCTTTGGATCAAAGGCCACCGCTCTGTCAAGCCATAGTTGGGCAAAGAATATGTGCTCCAGTTCTGGTGCTCCTTGCACCATAAGTGGTGACACCCTGCTCCTGTTACATGCCCATTGAAATGTCTGGCTTGTTTCTTTGTGTCCAAGTGGCCTCAAGTAATCAGAAACAAAATGCAGTACCAGGTCACTGTGGTAAAATATGGATGCAAAAGGCATTAATGTGTCACACAATGGGGACAGAAAGGTGAAGAGAAACAATCAACTGCTTCAGCAGAAACACCAGAATTAGCTGGAGTGGAGGCCCTCTTCTGCTCTCTGCCTTGACTCTGAGTTGGAAAAATCTCCCGTGCGTAACCACTTCTCTCAGCTGAAACAAAATTAATCCTGAAGTGGGAACGAACAGAATATTTTCTTCAAGTTTGTTGTTAATTAAAAAAACAATTACCAAGGATTTCTAATTACTTTAGAAGTACACTATAGCCTGTACCTGCTTCACAGCAAATTAGAGAGATAATACTTGAAACATCTTATTAAACAGAATTGCTCTTCCTCCAGATTCATTCACATTTCTACTTAATAGCCATTTTGAGCAGCACCTCTGTGAAACATTTATTTCCACTAAGATACCTTGCTGTTGTTAATACCATGAAGAAGTTTCTGTGTTTTCCTGTTCAGAATGCAATGAGGTGGCAAGGGGGAGCTAAGGGGCAGTGTTGGAAAGACCTTCGGATATGTCTGTTGTAACAGATGGCCCAAGAAAAATGGCTACCTAACATGTTAACTGCTATGGTAGGAAGGTGATAATCACTTCAGAAATTCTATAGACAGGCTTGAGAGACAAATACCAAACACCATGGTAAAGAGAGGGGATGACTGGTTAAAAGTCTCAGCACAGTCCTTAAGAAGAAATTAATACAATTAGAGTCTGATCGGTATTGCACTGAATAGGAAATGACCAAGGATCTTGCAAGTGGCAAAGCAACAAAGAAGGATCCTTGCGTTGAGGCAACAAATACAGAAGCACTGCAGTTTTGCCCTGATTAGCTCTGAAAGCTGCAGTTAACTCCAAGCTACCAGTAACAGAATAGCTGAGACGATTTTAGAATTCATCAACAGAATACCAGAATCAAAGGGATAGTAGTGGCAGTGAGAGTGATTAGCACAAAGCTCAGAGAAAATATTTATTAATAGGTAGGAAACTTTTAACAGTAATCAACAGAGAATATCGCTGTGTGATATAAAGAACTATACCATGAACTTAGAAATCATATTGTTATTTATAAAGTTCAAAACAAGGAAAAAGATAAAAGAAGGAAGAAAAAAATAAAAAAGGCTCCTGACAAAGATGTTTTAGAGTTTGGAGTGGTTTTCAAAGAGAAGCAATAGAGTCCCGTTGATTTAAGTACTGGACTTTAGTTAAAGGGCAAAGCAATAGCTAGTAAAGCATATAGGCCGTCTTCCTCAGGACTTCTAATGATCTTACATTCTTTCCCAAATGTCAATGGTGTATTTCTTTGTTTCATAGCCTGAAATCCTCAGACATCTCTCAATTTATAATGAAAGCAACTGAAGTGAAAGAGAAAATAAGTACTAAAATTTCACAGTGGTGTTTTAGGGGCTTACCATCTTCAACTCAGTGCAGTGTGGATTTGCAATGGTTTTATGATTTTTGTTGTATTACTGATATTCCACATCATAACATCATGTGGTGTATTGGGAGTTAAAGAGTTAATGCTCCAGCTCTGTGGATTGTCGATAGTTCTGGGTGTACCTGTCTCAGAAGAGAAGAACTACATTCCCCAGAGGACTTCGCGATGCTTTGCATTTTTACATATTTCCACTCATAGGGAAAGATAAAAACTGTCTGCGGTCACGGGACTCTCTCTTCCCTTCGGGACCGAGCTTGGCAGTGGTGTTTGTTGCAGCCATCCATAGCGTAAGGCCTTCGGTTTATTGGACACTCTCTCTCTTGTTCATTTTATTTGATTCATTAGCCTCAATTCCAATTATATTATATTATATTATATTATATTATATTATATTATATTATATTATATTATATTATATTATATTATATTATATTGTGTTATATTGTGTTATATTGTGCTATTTTGCTTTCTGATATCTTATTTAGTAAATTAGCTTTCCTCCTCAGATCGTTGCCGCTGTTTTGTTCTTAGGCCCATCTCCCTTCTCCTTTTTCCCTTTTCCCCTTCCCCGGGGTGTGGGGCCGTGGGTCTCCTGCCTCAATTGTCACAGTGCCGGGTCAAATTGTCCTGCAAACCGGTGACATTTTTGGCGCCCAACGTGGGGCACAACTAGCTGCCTTAGCCGGGCAGAGACATACTTTTAGAGTGAATCTCTATCTTTTGTTAGGAAGCTTATCTGTACTGCAGGTAGTGTACGGCAAAACACAACCTTGAAGTCCAGGCGTACTGCCAGTTCTTCTGGGATATTTGTAAACTTTTTGGGTGCTGCCAGCTTGTTTGAGTAACAGAAAAAAAAATGCTTTTACTGTTTCTGTTAAGACTGCCCTTACAGGGATTGTATTGCATTGTTTTTTTCCCATTTAATGCTCAAAACGTACTGGAACATGGTTAAGCTTGCCATTGTGATTCATGGAGTTTGGTCCCTATATGATAAACTAAAAGCAGTGACGGAGGCACCTGCCAGATACCTGGGCACCCCGGCTAATGTAACAAACGATACCATGTTAATAAACCAGACAATGAAAAGATATACACCCTGTTCACAGATGGATCGTGTTGTGGGTAAGCACCGCAGATGGAAATCTGCTGTGTGGAGCCCCACACGACAAGTTGCTGAGGCCACTGGAGAAGGAGAATCAAGTCAATTTGCAGAGGTAAAGGCTGTCCAGCTAGCCTTAGATACTGCTGAATGAGAGAGGTGGCCAGTGCTTTATCTTTACACTGACTCATGGATGGTGGCAAATGCTTTATGGGGGTGGTTACAGCAGTGGGAACAAAATAGTTGGCAACGGAGGGGTAAACCTATTTGGGCTGCTGAACTGTGGAAAAACATTGCTGCCCAAATAAAGAATATGCTTGCAAAGGTGTGCCATGTAGATGCTCATGTTCCTAAGAGCCAGGCAACTGAGGAACAACAAAATAACCATCAGGTAGATCGAGCTAAGTTAAGGTGGCTCAAGTAGACTTGGACTGGCAACACAAGAGTGAATTATTTCTAGCTCGATGGGCCCATGAGACCTCTGGCCATCAAGGAAGAGATGCAACATATAAGTGGGCTAGAGACCAAGGGGTAGACTTAACTATGGATGCTATTGCACAGGTTATCCATGACTGTGATACATGTGCCACAAATAAACAAGCCAAGAGGATGAAATCTCTTTGGGAGGAAGGGCAATGGCAAAAGTATAAATATGGGGAGGTGTGGCAGGTTGATTATATCACCTTGCCACGAACTCGCAATGGTAAGCGTTATGTGCTCACCATGGTAGAGGCAACTACTGGGTGGCTTGAAACATATGCAGTACCCCATGCTACCACCCGAAACACCATCTTAGGGCTCGAGAAACAAGTCCTATGGCAACATGGCACTCCAGAAGGAATTGAGTCAGATAACGGGACTCATTTCTCCAGGGCAGAGTAGTGGAGGAAGATCACCTCCCTCGACCATGCTCTTCTTAATGCAACCCAGGATCCCATTGTTCTTCCAGGCACAGCGCTCATGGCCATCCTGTCATCCACCAGGACACCCACATCCCTCTCCTCAGAGCTCCTCTCCAGCAGTTCATTCCCAACCTGTACTGGTGCATGTGGTTGTTCATCCCTTGATGCAAGACTCTACATTTGCTCTTGTTAAACCTCATCCATTTCCTTTTTTTGCCCAACTCTTCATCCTGTCCAAGTCTCACTGAATGGCAGCACAGCCTTCCAGCATGTCATCCATTCCTCCCAGCTTCGTATCATCAGCAAATTTACTGAGGGTAGACTCTATCTCCTCATCAAGGTCACTGATGAAGATGTTGAAGAGGACCAGAACCAGCACCGACCTCTGAGGTACACTGCCAAGTACAGGCCTACAACTGGACTCTGCTCCACTGAGCTCTGCCAGTCAGAAAGTTCTCAACCCACTTCACTGCCCAAACTACATAACTATGTATTATATTGTACATAAAGCATGACCACATAAAGATTTAACATCTACTTTACACTTTATTAGAAAAAAAAATGAAAAATCAAAAGAACACACAAACTCAAACTGCAGTATCATAGAACTACAGTTTTCCTCACCTTCTTTCTTACTTACTACATCTTTCAAGACTGCAAAATATGTTCCATGAATGCTACTCCCTCTATATTTAAAACTTCTTGTTCTCTGTGGTTATTTATTTATTTTAATTTTTCCTGTATTGGTTTTAATATACTTTGTCAGGAGAAAGTATCCTTGCAAACAAAAAGGTCAACTTGGGCTTGTAAAGTACAACATAAATTTCGGTTACTCCAATATACTCTTTGCTTATGAATTTCATTTTACCTTTTATGTTGTGCACCATTTCATACTTACATTCAGCACATGGTAATAGTAACTCCACTTATGCAATATACAATAAAAGGTATTTTCCTGAAACAACCAGTTTGCTTTAAAGTTCCTATACGATTTCCCTCTTGAGTAAGTAATAAGAACAAAATCACATATTGAGTGATATTCTTGGGAACATATGTTTTAATTGGTTCCTGTGCACCATTGTGTTTTCCAAGATGGTAGTACCACGAAGCAGCATTAATATCTATTCAAAGTAAAGTATATCACAGCTGGCAGGTAGATTTTATTAGAGACTTATGAGGATGAAATAAATTAAGCCACAAGGGATAAAACCAAATAGGTTGAGAACTGACTTAACCTAGAATATTATCCAACTGCCTATGTCAAATTTATCTGTTTTGCAACCTTAACTAGGTTATCCTTAAAAAGTACAAAATGATACACTCTGTTGTGGAGGACCTCTCTTCCACAAGTTGTAAATGGCACCAAGTCTTGGCTTCCTGTTTCTGTCAAGATCCTATTTCACTGGTTCACCTCCATGTACCAAGGAAAAAACAAATCTTCATCCATTTAATTTTGCTATAAATCAAAATTCACTCAATTAAATCAAGCAGGTGACCTTGTTTATGTTTTATTTATATTTATATTTATTTTATTGCTATTACTACTGAGAAAAGGACCTCTGTCAGATGCTCTATGACACTGCACATAAAAGCTGATGTAAGGAGGATTGTTTGCCAGAAGATCTGATAAAAAATCAAGGAGATTTCATCTGTTGTGTTGTTCTAAGGAAAAAAGCTAATAGTGAAGAATGTATTGAATATCTTTAAATATTGAATATTGAATATCTTTAGTTCCTACAGATGAGTAATAAAGGCTACTTCAGTACTACTGAAAGAAAAAATACAATACTGTCAAAATAAACATTTAAAAATTTGATTTTAATGCAATTTTTAATACTTTTTCATAACTTTTTGCAAATCCAACTTGAATAGAAATAGAACTGTAGGATGTGAATGTTCTCCCTTGTTTCTTTTAATTCTGAAATAGTGATACATCTATCAATTTTAAAATAGGTAAGACAGTGGTACATTTGCATCTAACAGGAAATATACTTAAAGAAATATTCAATAATTTATCCTCTAAGAAAATTATTGAGATTATTGTAATGAAAACATTTTTTAAAATTGTCTACTTATGTTTTCCTTTTTTAAAGATCTGAAAGCATTTTGTGTTTATTTAATCATCTCCCTCTAACAGGAAACTCATTTGTCAGATTCACCTTCTTTTTGTGCAGAAGTGGAGGGAGAAACATTAACCCACCCCCCCCCCCAAAAAAAAAAAACCAAAAAACCCAGCAATGTCTGTAAAGAAGTGAAAGTTGATGGTCAGCTTAAGGGACATATTTGATTTCAATTAGCAGCATTAAAATTATTCTTCACAATTGATTATATTTTGAGTTGCCAGCATGCCTTAAACTTTCAGGGTCTTTGTAAGGACAGAAGTGTTTTATGCAGAATTTGACCTATATTACTATATTTTTAATGTATATTTTAATACAGAAATGTTAGTAACATCGTAATATGTTTTACACTGTAATTATGACATAGTTTTATTTGTGTAGTTTCAAGGCAGATGCACTTTTTTTTGATGTTGTGCATGAACCAGTTGCCTTCAGTGAGAACTGAAGTGACCTCCTTCTTTCAAAAACTATTTATTACAGTTGCAAGACCTACATATTATATTTCCATATGCACTGCTGCTGGTTCCTAGAATATGCCAGCAGCAGGCTGTTTTCCTTTAGCTGTCATAATAGTTGATACAAAACAAGTACTACTATGTGTTCATTAACCTGCAAATAAGAATTAATGAAACTGGATAAGAATGAGTTATATGGACACTTAAAATTGTGAGAGAGGGCTTTGAAAGTTTAGATAGGTCGGTTTGAAGGTTTAGACATGAAGGTTCCAGATATCAGGTACAAGGACATAAAAAGCCAAAGAACAGAGAAAGCATATTATACAAATGTTCCTGTTGGAACAAACATTTTTGAAGTGCTTGTGAATCTAAAAACTTGTCCTTTTTATTCCCAGTCATCTGCTCAACACCTCCAGTTTTCCACTAGAACATTTGAGAGTTTTCTTACGTTTTCTGATTCTGTGCTGTTCCAAAAACAAACATTTATGCACTTTTTTTCCTTTCTTATAAATTTAAGGAAGTTAAAAATAAGTGTAAAATTATTCAAGAGAAGGAATGTGGTAGTGGTAGACGACTCTTGGCCAGGCACCCATCACTCTCTTGCTCCCCTCCCTCTGCAGAACACAGGGAGAAAATGTGATGAAGAAAAAGCTTGTGGGTCAAGATAAAAGTAGATTCCTTATAAAAAAGCAAAAGCTGTGTGTGGAAATCTCATCAACAACCAATGTATAGCCCATGGGAAGCACACACTGTGTTTCAGTACACATCATAGTTTCTTCTAAAGACCCCACGCCAGCTGCCAAGGAGATATCCTGTGTTTTTGTAAGCTATATTGGGTACTCAGCTTTTATTTCCTGCACATCTAATATCCTTTTCAACCAAAATGGACTTTTAGTAGCAGATATCACTCCAGAGGTCAGATCCTTCAGGGTCAGCATGTCTCAAAAGCACTGGAACCTATTTTTATATCTGGTGTGTTCATAACTCCAGGCTGCCAGTCCATCTCTTACCTCCCAGTCACCTGAAAGATCTTTCAGCTTCTTGAAATTCAAAATGTCCCAATTAAACCTTCTCTTTTCATGAGCTACCACTCCTTCTTCAGTAATATTTCTATATAAAAGTAAGCAGACATAAACAGAAGCTTTAGGAAAGCAGCCTAAACACCAATTTCACCATTTTACAACACAAAAAAGACTTTTGAATGAAACAAGGTTTTTTTTTTTTTTTTTTTTTGTTATAATACAGACTTGCCAATAGCGACTATTTTTTTTTTGTATATTTTTTATTTTTAGTATAACTTTTCTGCTGCAGTCATGACATATTGTCTAAAAACTGATGAGGTTTTACATCTTTTTGGTCACCCTAAGCTGTGATTCATTGATGCTGAGGTCAAAAAGAATCTTTTCAAGGCTGTTTCCTTGAAGAAATTCAATGCTGTCCTTTTGAGTATTCAAGACTTACAGAGATTTGAGTAGAATTAAATGAGTTTTTACTGCATTTTGTCTATGATTTTATATGGTAGAGAATGACTCACGTCACTGGGAGAAGAGAGTTCATGGCACAGTGGTGGACTTTACTGAAACACTTATACATCCCTCAAAGTGACACCACTACTCAGGCTGTTCTAGGTGTTTTTTAGTTTGAGTGCGTCACGCTCCAATATAAAGGAGGGCGACGAAGGTTCTTTGATTATGTGGATACCCGGCGTGAGATTAAGAAACAACGGCTCAAATGTTGGTCCGACCAGTTTATTACCAATATTGATCAGGGAGATGGGGAAGGTGGACACTGTTAGGGTGATGGGGAAGGGAAGGCGAGCGATAGGAAAGATAGGAAAGAAGCAAGGGTTTGTACAATGCGGGGAAAGTCGCCAGCCAGGATCCCAGGGGCGGTCCGGTTGCAAGCGGCTCCGACGGTCCGAGGCAGAAGAGCAGGGGCGGCAGAAGCGGGGAGAACAGCAGCAGCGACGGGCAGCCCTGAGCAGCAAGCAGCTGTCCTGGAGAAGCGGCACCGGGTCAGCACAGGAGAAGCAGCACGGGGAAAGTCCAGGAACAGCGTCAGTCAACACCGGGGAAACAGCCAACAGTGATCAGCTCGTGAGGGTTCAGATGGTAGAACACCTCAAAGGAGTGGCGAGGTCCAGGAGAAGGCAGCATGTCTCAGGCAGCAGGCCCAGGAGGGAGTTCAGCAGCAGGGATCAGCTCTTGAGGTTTCCGATGGAAGAACACCAACACAGCAACAAAAGCACCAACAAAACCACAACAATCTCATGGTGGTCGATCCCTCTTTTATCCTTAATTTCTCTTGCCTACGTGACAAATCCCGTGCTAGTCTGCCAGGCAAGCATCTCCTGAGATGGCTATCTCCCCAAGGAGATGAGTACCACACAAAAGTGTTAAGCGGCCACTGAGCTGCAGCTTATCTCTCATTGCCCCAGGACATGCCCATCTGCTTGTCCCTTAGACAAAGGATTTCACAACCCTTGCCCAGGACTACCTTGGACATGTTCGGACGTGTTCATCAGCAAACTTTGAGGCAATTATATAAAATATTAGTCTCTTACAGAGTGTACCAGGAAAACAAATCTCTAAACTCAGAGCACACTTGTGCTTCTTTAACTGTAACACTCAGGCAAGGCCCTACACTACTGTGTCCAGCTCTGGGCTCTTCAATATAAGAAAGACAATAAACTGGAGCAAGCTCATTAATGCCAGAATGAGTAAGTATTCACTTTCTCCAGGAGGTGAGGTTGAGGGATCCTAGATTTTGCAGCCCAGAGAGGGTCATTTTGCAGCCCCGTAATTCTAACAAAGAGATCATTGGGAATGTGATGCCAGGCTCTTCCCTGAAGTAAATGATAGTATGAACAGAGATAGCAGACTTGTATTGAGGCAAGAGGCGTTCAGATGGAATGGAAGGAAAAACTCACTGCTGAGGACAGTTAAGCACTGGAATTGGTGGCCTGGAGGAATTCTCCAGACTTTATCCTTAGTTGTTTTCAAGTCCCAGCAGGTTAAATCCCTGAGGAACCTAGTGTGACCCCATAGCTGACCCTGAGTTCAGCAAGTTACACGCCTTCCAGCTGGAAATACCTTATGAAAACCCATGAAAAATACTACAGAAAATGCCTGTCACATAAGTACTCATATCAGATGTTTCTCTGAATGTCATCTAAATCTCTGTAAAACTGGGCTGGAAAAGTTACAAAACCACATCTATGTAACATTCAAAGGTGCTGAAAACTTAAAAATAACTGCCCAGTTTTGTCCCAGATCTAGAATGGAGAGAGAAAAAAGAGAAATAATGAAAAATATTACAGAGACATTACAGCTTCAAGGAAAATTATATGTTTGAACTCAAGAGAAAAGTTTAAGGAGACTTTTTCATTCCTAAAAATGCTTGATTACTCTTAGAAATACTGGATTTGGTGAGAATGTAAGAGGTACATTTCATAGTCTTTTCTCAGTTTTGTCTATGTCTGAATAAAGTTCCAAAAACCCTATTTTAGACTGTCCTTGATAGGTATACGTGATGTGAAAATAAATCACCTTTGTTACTTTAAGTTTTTTATACCTAAAATCTAGTAATTTTCCAACTACTAGGAGTCATTGCTACTGTAAAGTTTCTGCACAACAACTTTAATTTTTAAAATGTAAATAATGAGACTGTTCTAGGCTCTAACCCTTCTCCCACAGAGCAGTGATCATCAGGAAGAATTAGGCTATATATGTTATTTCCACAGATCCTCTAAGAATTAATGATATTCAGATGTGGAAAAAAATGACCTTATGATCTCTCTTCTTGATTGCCATATGATCCTCCTCACTTACTCGCAGATCATGAAGCTTCCTAAAATTCTAAGCCAGAGAGCTGTTGGATAGACAACAAGCAATGATGTTCTTTTTTGGTGGACAAAGTTTTCAAACTGCTCTGGGGTCAGACAAGAACTGGAGCTGGTGTGTGAAAGCAACGGTGTCCTGCCACATGATAGTGAGGCGATCAGCTTGGTACTGGGAGGTCACTGCAATCAAGTTTCTGATTAGAATATGAACTCCTATGGAAAGAAAAGTTACATTTTGGGTTGTAATTTAGGAAGAGAAACAGATGTACTGTCATGTTTTCCAAATCTGTAGTTCATAATATCCAGCAGGTTTGTATTTGAGAAAGCACCATTCATGGCTAATACTGCAGTATCTGATATGTTTTGCTACTTACCTCCTTGCAGTTTCTTGAGCTTTACATCCAGGACAACAGCTTATTAGTCTGAGTGGGAAAGCTGGTTAGTTGAAAGCCAATGGCCTGTGCCAGGATCAGAATTGGATCAAATGTAAATGGAAGATGACCCACAAGTAGTAGTACCCTTTATCTCACTGAATGAGGAGTATGCAAAGTAGGAGGTAGACTTCCTCAACTAGTAAGGATAGCTAACCAGAGATTTTGAATTATTTTCCATGAAGTAATAATTGTGAGGGCTTTTGTTTCATTTATAAAAGTAGCAAAATAATATCCTCCTGTATTCATTACTCTACCCTGTAATCATGGCCCAATTAAGATAGTAACTGAAACATTTTTGAATTAGTTACAAACAATCCTTTGGATGGCCAGCCATTTATTGCCTGTACAAATAACGCTTATGCAGTAAAATTATGTAGTCTATTCTCAGAAACTTAATAAAATAAAAACATTTAATTCACCATCCTTTCAAAATTACCGTTATTTTAAAACTCTTTTAAATGGTAATCCTGTTCCAAGCGTAGAAATGAGAAACTGGAAAATTATCAAAGATGCTAATGTTTGGTACTAGGTTAGTTATCAAGTATTTTCTCTAAGACTGAGGTTTGTTGGAATATCAGATGTGCCATGATACAGAATTTGCAGGTAGTTATATCCTTCCATTATTTGGAAGTTGGAGTGTAATAATTTTCCCAGTGGGACTTTCTTCTCTAACTACAGCTTTTGCAACCTGCAGAATAAAGCAGATTTTAAAGTGATGCTTGACATGCAATATGATAGCTGTATATAATTATCTATGCTGATTGATTTTTACCAAAATGCAACATGTGTTTTGATCACATATATGAATTTTGAAATTATATGGTTCTCATCTGTCGCAGCTGTTGCCCTAATAGTTGCAGTCATCTGGCTGCTGTCACCATTGTTGCAGTGATTCAAAGAAATTTTGTCAACAACAGTCTGAAAGGACAGAAAACTGCCTCAAAAAACTCTCATCTTTAATCTGTATTTGTTCAAACTGAGGACTCTGCAGGGAAGAAGAAATTGTGAAGAACGAGTATCTGGAAAATTGTAGAATCATAGAAACACCAAGGTTGGAAAAAATGTCCAAGATCATCTTGTCCAACCATCCACCTGCCACCAATATTTCCCCTCTAAACCATGTCCCTTAGTACCACATCTAAATGTTCCTTCAGCATCTCCAGGGACAGTGACTCAACCACCTCCCCGGACAGCCCATTCCAGGACCTGGCCATTCTTTTGGAGAAGAACATTTTCCTAATATCCAATCTGAATCTTTCCTGGTGCAACCTGAGGCTTTTACCTCTTGTTCTGTCACTTTAACCTGGGACAATAATAGGCCAACCCCTTTCTCACCACCACAACCTCCTTTTAGGCTGTTGTGGAGAGCTATTAGGTCTCCCCTGAGCCTCCTCTTCTCCAGGGATGGAACTTATTTCATGCACATGTAATATATTTTGCTACCCTTTGTGAAGATTTTGAATTCTTCTAATGGAAAAAAAAAAGGACCCTAAAAGTAGAAAAGAAATCAATTAGATAAAGAGGGACTGAAAAAAAAAATAAATGAATAACTCTAAAATAGATGAAGCCAGTGAATAAAAAATATGTGGGTCATCTGAAATAAAAGCATTTAATCTCTATACTGTATTATTACTCCTTTTTCCTAGCCCTTTCTGGATCATATACACCTATAAGAAAAGCAATAGCTGCAGATAATAATCATGCTGCCAGCTGAGGTATCGTACCTGGGATTAGCCAGGGCTTAGGTTGAGGACAAGGTCATTGCCAGGGCTCTCCAATTACTAGTGCTATCACTACCTTTTCTAAAGTGTCAAACAATGACAAGTTTTTGAAGGCTAAATCCAGCAGCAGCTTCTTGATGGGTTAGTGGTAAATGAGTGACACTGAGTCTTATACTTTGATGTTCATCAAGATATGTTTACAATGAAATTGACTTTTGTTTCCAGCATAAGCTATCATAAAAGAAAAGATTTGCGTATATATATATACTGTGCTGTTAAATGCCTGACCCTGAAAAGAGAGATGAATTAAATAAACTCAATGACAAATTCCCACTGCTGTTTGGTATGAGCATTAATTGTTAATAAATTAAATATTTAGTACTCACAGATAAATTTACCTTTGATTGCTTTTTATTTCTGGAAGAAGTTTAGCTGTCAAAGTGCTGCCCTGGTTTGCTTCCTAGCAATGCTTTTCAACATATATACAGTGATATTCAGTGGGTGGAAAGAGCCATGTAACCGGAGGGCTCACAAGCTGAATGTTATTTGTTTACTCTTTAGCATAATTTGATTCCTGCTTCCCTGATAAACAAAAAATGACTTGATAATTACTCTTCGTCTTGGGAGCAGGGGGAGTGGAAGGGGAAGGAAAGGAAAGCTTGCACACAGTATGGCAGTTTCAGAAGTGCAATTCACAAGATCCTCTAGAATTTGGCTCAAAACACTTAAGGAAGTTCTAGGCTCCCTTATCAGTATGCCATAGTACTTCCAGAAATTGCATTTATTTCTCATTATTTATTTTGCATATGGGCTGCATACTTTTACCTATCCTTAACTCTCAGTTTGTGGAAAGATCCTAACGAGATTTACCTCTTCCCGAGGGTTGGTGATTCAATCTGGCTGCATATCTTCAATAGAAAATGAATTTATTTCAGGGCATGGGCTCCTTACCATCCTGGTCATGGCAGCATGCATTTCAGCCTCCTCCTGATTTTCATGCAGTCTCAGCTTCCTACAGTTTTCCCAAAATTTAAATGTCATTTACTCCTTCAGAAAACCTATGTCAGCACTGACCTCTCCCTGCCCCAGGTCTTGTTGTCCTCTGTTCAAAACACCGCATTTCTTTTCATACCAAACACACAGTAAATATAGAATGTATCAAAAAGTCTGCGATTAAGTAAATGCTAGGATTTATGTCTTGCAAGGACTTACTTTAGTATCAATACCTTTTGAAAATATCAGTCATTTAGTTACCTCTCATACAAATAATTTTGTTGTAAAAAAGATCTACTGAGTCTCCTTCTCTTTGAGTCTCCTTGAATGGAGACATTCAAGACCCACCTGGACACAACCTGGACTGGGAGCTGCTTTGGCAGGGGGGGTTGGACTCAGTGATCTCTGAGGTCCCTACAGTTCTGTGATTCTGTGAATACAACATTTTTGAAGATGAATAGCTATTAATAGACGAATAGATATTAATAACTTTGAAATAAGAATGACTTTAACAGTACATCTGACCCATTTAGTAAGACTTGTATGTGATGTATGTATTTGGAAAAAAAAAACTATTTCAGTTAATTTTACAAGTGTGTTTTCTTTGTGACCTACAAGAGAGGTTTCTGAAGTGAAATCTTAACCCTAGAGTTGACAGGAGACTTCTGATGCACTGGGATTCCACCTTTGGTATTTCTAGTGGTGAGCAACAGAAAAAACCCAGTTTCAAGTGAGAAAGGATAACATGCCAACTCTGCTAATTGTGACTTTCTATTACATGCAGTCAGTCAGAAGAAAAATCTGAATGGAAGTGTTTCTACTTGGCCTACATTGTCTCATCAGAAAATTAGTCTCAGACAGGGGGATTTGCATATCCTTGTGTAATCATCAAATGGTACAGTTGTACCACTGTATATTAGAAAAGTCAAAAGTGAAAAAATTAAACTATGTTACAATGCCATTATCCTCCCATTGTCAAAATCTAAGTTAATACTTTGAGAGCTAGTTTTCAGAGTTACCATGCTCCCAGGGCTCACCACTTGAACTCTTCTGCTGATGGGTTCAGCACTCAGATCCAGATTCAGAGATACAGAAAAACGTTAACTTCAGCTCAAGTTCCTGTGTCCTTGGGGATCTCCTGGATGCTCTCCACAGTAGGACACCTTTTAAGCTGTCCTGAGATTATTCTGAGAGAAACAGTATTTTTTTTCCACACACAGACATGGTAAAAAGAAAGAAAAATGTAGGATTTTTACTTGCACTTTTTTGCCTCTCTACTTTCAGATTACAAATTACATGAATTTACTGTACTGTTAGCAGATTCCTTATGTGACTGTGCCTCGTTTCCAATCATCTGAGGTTATTCGTTCTTCAAAACACAAAAGTGAGTCTTTCTCTGAGGGAAGAGAATATTCTTTACATTTATTCCTTATTCTTTTCCCCATGAATTCTCCCACATGCTCTAAAATTTAACTGGTTCTAACTGAGCTGGTACTAGGGCTGTGTGGATCTTAAACCAAACAAGAAGGTATTTGCAGGAGACCTGTGACCAGGAGGCACACAGCTTGAAGTCTTTGACTTTCTGCCTTTCTCAGAGATATTTTTACCCCAGGTAACTTTTTTTACCAGTAACTATACTGTTCTGCCATTAGTGATATCATTCAACCTTGGCATAAAAACAGATGTCTGGTCCAGAAAGCTTCTGGAAGATGCATCTGCCCTCAGTTTGCACTAGCTTTTGCATTTTTTATTTCTTTGAACACACACAGATCATTATATGTGCTTCATTTTACAGTTCATTAGGTCTGGGCGCATCAGCTATCCCTCTCCCAGAAACTTGCTTGTCAGTGTACACAGGTGAAGTTTACATAACAAATCAGAGAATGTCACAAAGATGCCAAAAGACTCTGAATATTTGTCCTGAATTTCAGTGTCCTTTAACCTCATCTAACGTTGGCACTGGTGTTTGCTTAATAGTTGTATGAGAAAATAAACTAATGATGTGCTTGGTAAAAGCTGCAGTAAGCTGATGCCTAAGTGAAACTCAACAGCTCGCATAAAAGATTAAAATATTTATATAACTCAACTGTGCTTAAGTACTTTTCAAATTGTCTTCAAAGGATTTATGGGCAGCTGTTCTGTTGTACAGGTCAGAAAAAATACCCACTTCCACTGCACAGTGATCATTATTTTAACAGCTTGTTCACCATTGCAGTTTCCATAAAACCTGAGCTGCTGCTTTCCCTCTTACATTAAACAATAAAAATAAAACCCTGCTCCATCTTCATCATGTTGACAACAGTGCTACAAAACTTTGAGTACCTCCTCCTTCTTAACAGCATAGAAAGTTTTGACCAGGAATGAGCAAGTCCTTTATTGTTTGACTTTGGGTCCAGGTTTAGACTTTAAAGGTCATATTTAATCCAAAGCCAACTTAATGAGTTTCTCATGATTTTCTGAATCTTTTCCTTCTTCTTTTTTTTTTTTTTTTTTTTTTTTTTTTTTTTTAACAACTTGGATGTTTCATTGCAGCAATTATTGAGTGAAAGAATCAAACAATATGAGAGAAAGGGAAATCAGAATCGCTGAAAAGTTGTGCTTAAACTGAAAACAAAGCAAAATAATGGCTTATATTGACAACATGAATTCTAAAATGTTGTGTGAAATCACCACAGTATGGAGAAGTGTGCTGAAGTGTGTGGTGGCAGACAAAAATATCAGTGTAATAAGTAAGCTTCTTATTTTTTAATTTTTTAGTCTGGTTTTTTTTTTTTTTTTAGTTGTACTTTTCTTTTTAATGATTTTAGAGCAGTTAGATTCTGTCCTTGTGGAAAGGGCACAATTTTCACATCTTTTTTCATTTGGGTTTATGTAAGCTGACATTTACAGTGCCATTTCTCTCACTCTTAGCTATTTAAAGGAGCTTGCCCAAAGAATCCTTTTGGGAACTGGCTTTCTAGACTCGGGGCTGATGTTGCTTTCTGGGTGAAACCTTCTAAACTCTTCAAAAACAAGACAGGTCTGACCCCAAAGCCCTTATTTATAACAACCAGTCACAAGGTGACCATCCTGCATGACCTGTGGAATATACTACGCACTATTTTTAGACACCATAGAATGCACTCAAAGGCAAATGACACAGTCTATGATTAACAAAGAATTCCTGCAGAAGTATTATTCAATATTAAGCTGTATAAATGGACCCAAGGAACAGAAAAAACATAAAATGGCAGATAGAGTCTGAAACAGTGTGTGAGCTCCTCTTGGACATCTTGAAGTTCTGATTATTTTTCCCCTCTAACTAAACAAAAACAGATCTAAATTAAAGGTTAAATGAAATGCCTTTGTTTCAAAATTATAAACACGTGCGTGTGTATGTACTTATATGTAATAATCTTCAATATTCAGTATTATACGCACTAAAATTTCATGAATACCTAAATATGCATATTGTAATTTGGACTTCATTTTTCCATGGAGAATGGTCATTCATATGCAGCCACTGAGTGATAATAGATCTGAACAAACATTTACACACCAAAATTTAGTGGTTCAAATGGAAATTGAGCACAAATGTGTAAATAAAGGCATATAGAGAATAAATAATGATAATAAAAAAAGCTTTCTGCTTAGCCACACATGGGTTGAAAAGTTTCTCTGTAAATGGTTCATAGGAACACATGTTTCAAAGAAAGCAAGACTGCTGAGTCTGAGAACACAGCAAAGAACATGAAACAATTCCAGTATTTAAACACAGCTTTTTCTTGACTGGCAAATCACTTCATCAGTGGAATTCACATGCCTTAATAATTGGATAAATGTTAGACAAAAGTACTAAAAAAAGGTTAAGTACACAAAATGGTCTAGCAAACTTTTTTTTTCCATGAGATTGTATACATTCCAAACCATATGTAAAGTCTTTTGGTATTAGAAGTATTAAGCAATACTTTCATGATCAAATGGGTGATGAAGCACTGGAGCTGCACACAGAGGTGGTGGAGTCTCCTTCTCTGGAGATGGTCAAGACCCACCTGGATGCCTTCCTGTGCAGCCTGGGCTGGGAGCTGCTTTGGCAGGGGGTTGACTCAGTGGTCTCTGGAGGTCCCTTCCAACCCCCACGGTTCTGTGATTCTGTGAATGCAATACTATGTGGCTGTTTCATACTAATAAGGAACCTTAGTGATTGCATAAAGGTTTTTGATAGTGAAGGAGTATGTTAGGTCTTGAAAAAATTGCTTCACAAACACTGGTGAATGCTATTTGATACAGTTCTGCAGTTGACCATAGGTACAATCATTAAACTTGCATTTATTTTTACAGTTCAGTGAAACTGGATTTTTTTTTTTTAAATCTTTTTCACTTTAGCTTATTTTAGTTTTCAAAAAACCTTGAAATCCTGGGTAGGTGGGTAAGTTCATAAGTTCATAAGTTCGTAAACACTTTCTGATGAGTAACAGCTCTTCTTTGTGTCCCCTCAAAGGTTTTAGCATTTCCATTTTATATATGCACATTTGAGAATTTATGCACAGTAATAAAATACATTTCTTATACTGAAATGTGGCATTAGCATCCTAAACCAAGAAACCTGATAGGTTTTCGTTTTACATACAAACGTGCATACATACTGGTGTGTGTACACAACATAATGATTAATAAATAATGCATACACAACTACATAGATAAAAATTGATACTTTTGAGTAGACTAAATGCATGAATACACCTCTAACAATGTATGTACATAAAGAGAAGGGAAAATCTGCAGATTTCAGAAATCTACCTATAAGATTTGAAAGCCAGCACATACAGATTTCTTCCTCTCTATATGTACTTCCAGTTTTCTGACTTTTATTAATTATTCTTTCCTCAGCTGTAATTGTTTTGGGTTGTGTTTTTTTATTTTTCTGGAAGTTTTTAGTTACACTGCCCTGTGCCTTCAGCAGATCTCATCGGTTAAATAGGGTCAGTTCTGTTCTCGCTATGGCAAAGTAAGAAATAATGGTGCTGATTCACTCTTCCCTCTGAATCAATATTAAGCTCAGTGGAGTGCTTTAAGTGAAAGTATTCTTTTTAAGGAGGTCAAAACTGGATTCTGATTGCTTCTGACTTAAGGAATTCTTGATGTCCTTTGGATGTAGAGGGCTGTGTCTCAAAGACAGATTAGAAGCTGGTCATAACTTTCTGCTGCTCTAAATTACCCTTATGGTATCCATTAGCTGTGGTGCTCTGTTCTAAAGCACTGCTATTGCAGGCATGTGCTCATATGCATCTGTTATGGTTCACCCTTAGAAAATCCTAGAAATGCCTTTTTTCTGGTACTTGAAGCATTAGATTTTTTTTTTTTACCCCAGTTGTAATGCACTGAAAGTCAAGCACCACTTTCCAAGAGTAAAGGGAGTAGTGAAATAATCACATTTTAAGAGGGCATGATTTTTCTACATTTATTAACTCTTTCAAACTTAATCACTTTATATGGGTTACCCTCTAGGAAACAGCTTTCTTTGAAAATCTGTCAAAATTTAGATATAGTCAAATGAAAGAAAAAAAAAAAGTGTTGCTCTGTGTACTTATAATAGTTCTCTAAGACCTTATTAATTCTTGCCTTCCTCCTTAAAAACAGTGAAAAACTAGCTCGTCCATGAGAACTAAACCTTTCTTGACCCTGAAAATTTCTTCCTTGGTAAATTATTTTTCATTTTTGATAAGAACATGATTTATTAGAGGCATATCATATTTAGATAACATACAATATTGTAAATGTGTGCAGGTCTAAATGCAGAAGACAGAACTCAAAGAAAGTAGAAGTTGCAGTGAGCAACACCTTCCATTTAAGAAGAACTTCACAAGAATGAGAACAAAGAATAATAGACTGTTTTTTCCCTTTCATCCCTTGTTTGCTACCACTCTGGATAAAGCTTAGAAAATAAACCACAGCAAGTTGTTGTCAATCCCTCTGTACATGTGCAAGTACAGCCTCAAAAGCTAGCAAGATATCAGTATGCACACTGTGTGAGTAGGATAACTGTGAAAAATATGTGGTAAAGCCACCACACATGTCATTAATGCAGTGGGGTTGTGAATGTCACACATAGCCTCAAAAAGGAGATAAGGATGTGAAAGGGTTCACAGAGGAGACAAGAAAACAGGCCAGTGTTTGGTAAAACTTAGTGGTGAAGACAGAAATAGATGATAAATCTTCTGACTGGAGAACTGCCTTCCCAAGAGAAGGTAACCTCTGATTTTTTGTTTCTGTACTTCTACAAAAGAACAGGGTGAAAGTGAAACTGATTTTGAAGCAGATGATATAAATGGAGTGAACCTCAAGGTGAGTATCAAAATTATCCATGCAGTGATTAAAAAAATGCAAAAAGATTTTGCAAAGCCTGGCACTTCCATTTGCAAGCCAGGTGCCAGGTTGAAAGGTGAGCATCTTTCTGTGGCTGAGCTCTCACATCTTCACTTAAATCTATGCTTCTTCAATGGCTGATGTCACTTCAAGGGGCAGAAAACAGGGCTTAAATACACTTCTGGTGTAATCTGGCATGACAACATCTACTCTCTCTTCTTGAACACCCTCCACCACGGTAAACAACATTTCTGAAGGTGGTATTCTATTCCAATGATTTCCCTGAGGTACAAGGAGCAGAACGAATATATTGTTTGAAGACAGAGCTTCACTTTTCATGCTTAGAACATAGAAACTGAGAAAACCCCAGATCTCCATTATTTTTTTTTTCAGTTCCATCTCTATGCAACTGGAATTACTGAAACATTTTTTCTTCAGTAAATATGAGATAAAGCTGAAAAACCATGTCACTATTTAAAATGTGAGGGAGAAAATTCCCCTCTAGAGTTACTGGAAATATACCACAGGAACATTTTATAATGTCTGTTTAAGGAACAAGAACAGGACAGGAAGAGAAGAGACTGTGTTTTTCAAGGTGTTTTATTCATTCTTGTCTGTGAAGCAGAGGCAGAAGCAATGAGAATCTGTGGTCTGTTCATGTTAAGTTCACAGACTAGATGTGAAAATACCACTACTTTATGTAATGGGTGCTCTGAATTTGTTAAAAAAATAATTGCTGATCCACATCAAAATCCAACCAAACAGGCTAGCATGGGTCTAAGGTGCAAAAAAAGGAGAGTTTTGCCATCTTCTTTTTGCTTTCTGAATTAGGACAAGTAATCCTGACTTATGCCGAGGACTGGTTGTTGTGACAACGCTTGTCTTCTGTCATAAAAAATCCTCAAGGATTTCAAAGAGAAATCAGTCCCACCAGAACACACACAAGCATCCATTTGTGCATAGCTCACTGTGCAGGGGTTTCACCAAGCAAGCAGGCTCAGCACCTTGCAAGGCCCAACCTCCCTCAGGATAGTGCTCTCACTGCCTTAGCCCTTATCTTTGCAAGCACTTCTTGCAACGTTTCTCAGGGTGACAATACGGTAAAAAAATCACAGCCAGCAGTTATATTTTGCATATGATTCTGGGGAGCTGCTAATGAGCTATGCAATTTATCTTTGGAAGAGAAAAAAAAAAAAAAAAAGGCTCATGAAACATTTTTGGCAGCTCCTTCAAACTATTTTAGAAAAATGCAAGGAAAGGTTAAATGCCTTAAAATGGGTATTTTTGACATTTGCCCTTTTATCTCGCTGAAATTCCACCAACAGCTTTTTCATGTTTTTAACCTCATGTGTCAACCGTGCAGTGGGAAGGAAAAAAAAAAGCCCTGCGACAAACTCGAGATACAGCAAAGCTGCAGTTGTGGGAGCAGCCACTGTTTGGAGGCGGAATGCAGTCCTGGAGTCCTTGGGAAGTGGGATAAAGCAGCGTTCCTCCTGTTGTCAGCTACAAGCTGCCCGTGGTGCTCCGTGTTTTCCTTAAGTGCGATTTCAGCGAGGTCTGTGTTCTGTCTGCGCTGATGTATCTCAGCGCAAACAGCTCACTGTTAGCCATTATGTACCTATTAGCACTGATTACCTTCTGATAGCTCCTCACCAGTTGGTTTCACTCACTTTGACAGATTTGGTGCTTTGTTTAACCTTTAAACCAGTGGGGCAATAACACTGCTGACAGAATTGGAGAAATAATTAAGGAAAACTTAGCCAAGGCACAAGAAAACAACTGCAACAAGACAGGTCTTTCTGGTGGGTTTGAGGAGTTGTCAGAAGACATGCAAGAAGAGGATGGAGCACCAGTGCTAATAGTACGGCGTGCCATAATTATGGCTATTTCCAGCTTAGGCTACAGGAATGCTGTTTAGAGAGATTATTAGTGCTTTACTAATGTTTTTTTTTCTTTCTTTCTTTCTTTTGTAGCACATACTGCCCAGGCCAGGAAATCATTTGTTTCTGCAATTGTTATGGAATGTATAGCAGCAGTGAGAGCACCAACAGTTTAGAGACAGCATTCCTGGTTTGATTTATAATGGGAAAAGGAAAACTCAGCACCTCAGAGCACTGTCAGTAAAGCTGCTAGAAGAAATGACGTAAAGTTAAAAACACATTTTATCTTATCTCCTAACGTCATAAGCTAGCGTGAGCGTCACCATATAGGAAAGAAAGCAGAAAATAAAAGTAATCTTCCATCAAACTCTCCACCCACCCAGTTTATCTACTTGTGCTCGTCAGTTTGTTGGATGAAATGGCTTTGGGTGAAATTTATTCCACTCCTACTAAAACTTCACAAGGAAGTGTGGTGAGAAGACTCCTGCAGGAGTGAAATGCCCTTGGATCACAATGGCCTGCCTAGGGAGATGGTTGAGGCACCATCCCTAGCATTCAAGAAGCGTTTAGATGAGGTGCTAAGCGATTTGATTTAGTAGTTGGGTAGGGATAGTGATAGGAGGATGGTTGGACTAGATGATCTTGTAGGTCCTTTCCAACCTAATGAACCTATGAACCTATGAACTGAGTTATTAATGACTCGACCATACACAAGGAGCATCTCCCAGGATGCCTCCTCAGTTAGGAGGTGGTTATACTACTACAAGCAGGCAGTTTGCATCTCTGCACCAAGATTGGTGGCTTCCCCTCTTTATTTGTAGCTTTCTTTTTGTTTGGAGGAGCATTTAGCATAGCCAGAGGGGAAAAAGCCAAGAAAATATGGCTGTGTTATGGTTTTATGATTTTTGTTGTATTACTGATATTCCACATCATGACATCGTGTGGTGTATTGGGAGTTAAGGAGTTAATGCTCCAGCTCTGTAGATTGTCGATAGTTCTGGGTGTACCTGTCTCAGAAGAGAAGAAGAACTACATTCCCCAGAGGACTTTGCGATGCTTTGCATTTTTACATATTTCTGCCCAGAGGGAAAGATAAAAACTGTCTGAAGTCATGGGACACTCTCTTCCCTTCGGGACTGAGCTCGGCAGTGGGTGTTTGTTGCAGCCGTCCGCCTTCAGCGTTAGCGTAAGGCCTTCGGTTTATCAGACTCTCTCTCTCTTGTTCATTTTATTTGATTCATTTGCCTCAATTCCAATTATATTATATTATATTGTGTTATTTTGCTTTCTGATATCTTATTTAGTAAATTAGCTTTCCTCCTCAGATCGTTGCTGCTGTTTTGTTCTTAGGCCCATCTCCCTTCTCCTTTTTCCCTTTTCCCCTTCCCCGGGTTGTGGGCCCGTGGGTCTCCTGCCACAATTGTCACAGTGCCGGGTCAAACTGTCCTGCAAACCGGTGACATTTTTGGCGCCCAACGTGGGGCACAACTAGCTGCCTTAGCCGGGCAGAGACATACTTTTAGAGTGAATCTCTGTCTTTTGTTAGGAAGCTTATCTGTACTGCAGGTAGTGTACAGCAAAACACGACCTTGAAGTCCAGGCGTACTGCCAGTTCTTCTGGGATATTTGTAAACTTTTTGGGTGCTGCCAGCTTGTTTGAGTAACAGAAAAAAGAAGTTTTTACTGTTTCTGTTAAGACTGCCCTTACAGGGATTGTATTGCATTGCTTTTTCCCTTTTAGTGCTCAAAACGTACTAGAACTTAGTTAAGCTTGCCATTGTGATTCATGGAGTCTGGTCCCTATATGATAAACTAAAAGCAGTGATGGAGGCACCTGCCAGATACCTGGGCACCCCGGCTAATGTAACAAACGATACCATGTTAACAAACCAAACAATATTTGAATGGATGTCCAGGTTCTCCTCTCAGTTCCTTATGAATTTTCAAGATTACAGCTTAGGGACTATGTTAACGATTGGGATATCCTGAATGTACTCTTTGTAATAGGATTTTACATCGTGTGGAGGAAGCTTTTCCCAGAAACAGAGAATGTTGAATGGCAGGGAAAGTGGAGAGTTTTAGGAAAGAAATTAGAAGCATGGGGTCCCCCGGTGCCATGGGATTTTACTCCTGAACACTTGCAGGATCCTGAGGAGCTAGGCCTGTATCTGAGTAATGGGTGTTGCGGTTCAGAAAGATCTGAGGTGGAACAGCTTATCTGGGGCTTGGCTTATGCTTACCGAGGTATATATACTGTTCTGGAGAGAGAGAGTGTCCAAACTGAGGCTCAGACCAAAGAGGAAAACCTCCCAGGCACATCCGACCAGCCAAAGAAAGCACCAGTATCAAAGTCAGTTGCCCCGGTGGAAGGTCAGAAATGGAAATGTGTGTCCTCACGCCTAGAACGCAAAGAAGAGGTGGCAAAAGAAGAGGAAGATCCAGGCAAGGGGGAGGCCTCAACACCACCACCACCAAGAAAGGCAACAAAGAAAAGTGAGAGGCATGGACATAGTGATGATGAGGATGATGAGAGAGTCAAAATTACCACGTTTCGTTGACCAATGAAAATGTCTGAGATCCAAGGCTCAAGAAAGGAGTTTATTCGACGTCCGGATGAGAGTATTGTCACTTGGTTGCTTTGGTGTTGGGACAACGGGGCCAACAGCGTGTTCCTCGATAGTAACGAAGCTCGCCAACTAGGAAACATTGCCCCTGATCCGGCTGTTGACAGAGGGATCAGCAGGTATATGGATGGAATCGTCAGCCTCTGGCAACGAATGTTAGTAGCTGTGAGGGAAAGATATCCCTACAAGAGTGACCTGGCACCTAAAGTGAAAAGATGGAAAACTATTGAGGAAGGCATTCAGTATTTGAGAGAAACGGCTGTGGCGGAAATGCTGTATGATCCCACGTTTGATCCTGAAGATCGGGACCATGATCCAGAGAAAGTAAGGAGTACACCTGAAATATGTCAGAAGCTTTCAAAAACAGCACCAGAAAGGTACGCCGGTACACTAGTGACAACGTTCAACAGATATGAGGACCAAGACAGAAAACCCCCAGTTTTTGAACCAATTCTTACACTTCAAAACTTTGAACAAAAATTTCCACCATCACATGCTTCCATTTCAACCATATCAAGGTTAGAAGGACATATGGGAGATGTGTTAGAGAAAGTATCCTGACTGATTGATAGGGTTGAAATGATTGCAGCTATCAGAAGCAAACACCGTCCCGCTCGAGCAAAAGACAGCACTCACTTCACTAACTTCATGTCACGCGCGGCTCTGTGCAGTTACTTACGTGAAAATGGAGAAGATGTAAAGGAATGGCATCAAAAACCCGTCCCTGCACTGCAAGCACGAGTGAGAGAATTACAGCACAGACCAACGACCAGTGAAGTTGTTCCTGTCACTACAGGTAACCAATAGAGGGGCCCTGCCCTCAGCCAGAGGAGGGAGAGGGATAATAGAGTGTATTGGACTGTGTGGATTCGGTGGCCTGGCACATCAGAACCACAAAAATATGTGGCACTGGTGGATACTGGTGCACAGTGTACTCTAATGCCTTCGAGTTATAAAGGGATAGAACTGATCTATATCTCTGGAGTGACTGGGGGCTCTCAGGAATTGTCTGTGTTGGAGGCAGAAATAAGCCTCACTGGTAAAGACTGGCAGAAGCATCCTATAGTGACTGGACAGGGGGCTCCATGCATACTCGGTATAGACTATCTCAGAAGGGGGCACTTTAAGGATCCCAAGGGGTACTGATGGGCTTTTGGAATAGCTGCTGTGGACACAGACAACATTAAGCAGCTGTCTGTTTTACCTGGCCTGTCAGAAGATCCATCTGTTGTGGGGTTGCTACAAGTGGAGGAGCAACAGGTACCAATTGCTACAGAAATGGTGCACAGACGGCAGTACCGCACCAACAGGGATTCCTTGCTCCCCATTCATAACTTGATCTGTCAGCTAGAGAGACAGGGAGTGATCAGCAAAACCCACTCACCTTTTAACAGCCCCATATGGCCGGTGCGTAAAGCCAGTGGAGAATGGAGACTGACGGTAGATTACCGTGGCCTGAATGAAGTCACACCCCCACTGAGTGCTGCTGTGCCAGATATGTTGGAGCTGCAATATGAACTGGAGTCAAAAGCAGCCAAGTGGTATGCCACCACTGACATTGCTAATGCCTTCTTTTCAATTCCTCTGGCCACAGAATGCAGGCCACAGTTTGCCTTCACCTGGAGGGGCGCTCAATACACCTGGAACTGTTTGCCCCAGGGGTGGAAGCACAGCCCAACCATTTGTCATGGGTTGGTCCAAACTGCATTGGAACAGGGCGGTGCTCCTGAGCACTTACAATACATTGATGATATCATTGTGTGGGGCAATACAGCAGGGGAAGTTTTTGAGAAAGGAGAGAGAATAATCCAGATCCTTCTGCAAGCTGGCTTTGCTATCAAGCGAAGCAAAGTGAAAGGGCCTGCACAGGAAATTCAGTTCCTAGGTATAAAGTGGCAAGATGGATGTCGTCACATCCCAACAGATGTGATTGACAAAATTACTGCCATGTCTCCACCCACAAGTAAGACAGAGACCCAAGCTTTTCTGGGTGTAGTGGGCTTTTGGAGAATGCATGTTCCAAACTACAGTCTCATTGTGAGCCCTCTCTATCGGGTGACGCGGAAGAAGAATGATTTTGTGTGGGGCCCTGAGCAGCAGCAGGCTTTTGAGCAAATTAAGCAGGAGATAGCCCATGCTGTGGCCCTGGGGCCAGTGCAGACAGGACAGGATGTAAAGAACATCCTCTACACTGCTGCTGGAAAGGAAGGTCCCACTTGGAGTCTGTGGCAAAGAGCTCCTGGAGAGACCCGAGGCTGACCCCTTGGATTCTGGAGTTGGGCGTACAGGGGGTCTGAGGAGCGCTACACTCCAACTGAGAAGGAGATCTTAGACGCGTACGAGGGGGTTCGAGCTGCTTCCGAAGTAATCAGTACTGAAACGCAGCTCCTTCTGGCACCTCAACTGCCAGTGCTGAGCTGGATGTTTAAAGGAACAGCTCCCTCTACCCATCATGCTACTGATGCCACTTGGAGTAAATGGACTGCACTGATTACACAGCGAGCTCGGATGGGGAACCTCAACCGTCCAGGAATCCTGGAGGTGATCATGGACTGGCCTGAAGGTAAAAAGTTTGGAACAACGCCAGCAGAGGAGGTGTCACGTGCTAAAGAAGCCCCACCATATAATGAACTACCAGACAACGAAAAGAGATATGCCCTGTTCACAGATGGATCATGTCACTTTGTGGGTAAGCACCGCAGATGGAAATCTGCTGTGTGGAGCCCCACACGACAAGTTGCTGAGGCCACTGGAGAAGGAGAATCAAGTCAATTTGCAGAGGTAAAGACTGTCCAGCTGGCCTTAAATATTGCTGAACGAGAGAGGTGGCCAGTGCTTTATCTTTACACTGACTCATGGATGGTGGCAAATGCTTTATGGAGGTGGTTACAGCAGTGGGAACAACATAGTTGGCAACGGAGGGGTAAACCTATTTGGGCTGCTGAACTGTGGAAAAACATTGCTGCCCGAATAAAGAATATGGTTGTAAAGGTGTGCCATGTAGATGCTCATGTTCCTAAGAGCCAGGCAACTGAAGAACAACAAAATAACCATCAGGTAGATTGAGCTGCCAAAGTTAAGGTGGCTCAAGTAGACTTGGACTGGCAACACAAGAGTGAATTATTTCTAGCTTGGTGGGCCCATGAGACCTCTGGCCATCAAGGAAGAGATGCAACATATAAGTGGGCTAGAGACCAAGGGGTGGACTTAACTATGGATGCTATTGCACAGGTTATCCATGACTGTGATACTTGTGCCACAAATAAACAAGCCAAGAGGATGAAACCTCTTTAGGAGGAAGGACGATGGCAAAAGTATAAATATGGGGAGGTGTGGCAGGTTGATTATATCACCTTGCCACGAACTCGCAATGGTAAGCGTTATGTGCTCACCATGGTAGAGGCAACTACTGGGTGGCTTGAAACATATGCAGTACCCCATGCTACCGCCCGAAACACCATCTTAGGGCTCGAGAAACAAGTCCTATGGCGACATTGCACTCCAGAAGGAATTGAGTCAGATAATGGAACTCATTTCAAAAATTCTCTTGTAAATACTTGGGCCAAAGATCATGGCATCGAGTGGATTTATCATATACCCTATCATGCACCAGCTTCTGGTAAAATTGAAAGGTACAATGGGTTGTTAAAACCATGTTGAAAGCAATGGGTGGTGGGACATTTAAGCACTGGGAGACGAATTTGTCAGAAGCCACCTGGTTGGTCAACACCACAAGATCCATCAATTGCGATGGTCTTGCCCAATCCAGCTCTCTACCTACTGTAGAGGGAGATAAGGTCCCTGTAGTACATGTGAAGAACATGTTGGGAAAAGCGGTTTGGGTTCTTCCAGCTTCTGGAGAGGGCAAACCTCTCCGTGGAACTGTTTTTGCTCAGGGACCTGGGTCCACTTGGTGGGTGATGCAGAAGAATGGGGATGTTCAATGTGTACCACAAGGGAATTTGATGTGGGGAGAGCGCCCTCAGTAATTCTATTAGTATATATATATGTATATATGTATGTTGTATGTGTTTGTATTTAATGCTTGTTAATAATTGTTTCTTTATGTATATATATATTAAGCATGATGTAATGATGTTGAATAAGGGGTGGAATGTTATGGTTTTATGATTTTTGTTGTATTACTGATATTCCACATCATGACATCGTGTGGTGTATTGGGAGTTAAGGAGTTAATGCTCCAGCTCTGTAGATTGTCGATAGTTCTGGGTGTACCTGTCTCAGAAGAGAAGAAGAACTACATTCCCCAGAGGACTTTGCGATGCTTTGCATTTTTACATATTTCCGCCCAGAGGGAAAGATAAAAACTGTCTGAAGTCATGGGACACTCTTTTCCCTTCGGGACTGAGCTCGGCAGTGGGTGTTTGTTGCAGCCGTCTGCCTTCAGCGTTAGCGTAAGGCCTTCGGTTTATCAGACTCTCTCTCTCTCTTGTTCATTTTATTTGATTCATTTGCCTCAATTCCAATTATATTATATTATATTGTGTTATTTTGCTTTCTGATATCTTATTTAGTAAATTAGCTTTCCTCCTCAGATCGTTGCCGCTGTTTTGTTCTTAGGCCCATCTCCCTTCTTCTTTTTCCCTTTTCCCCTTCCCCGGGGTGTGGGCCCGTGGGTCCCCTGCCTCAATTGTCACGGTACCGGGTCAAACTGTCCCACAAACCGGTGACAGGCTGCTAGTCTCCACTAATGCAGAGAGCATTCACAGCAGCTGCTGTACACTTCAGCTCATTGAAAGAGGACTGTCTACTTTGAATTTTACAAATGAGTTTCCACATTGCCACTCTTTTACCGAGAGTGATTCAACCTGCTTTGGAAGAAATATAGCCCTCCCTTTTATGATCAGCATATGTTCAGGTTTATGATCAGCGTAATTTTACAAAAGCCTGGTGGAGAGGCAGAGTCCTGAAAGGCAGCCTTGTATGCTGCATCAATTACAGCTCTTGAAATCTGGGTCCACGTAGCCCGTAGTAGACAGGTGATGTCAAACAGAAATCCATTTAGGAAATGTTGGAGTCGTTTGTGTGTGTGTGTGTGTGTATGCTGAAATAGCTCACTTAAAAATGGATCTGGTCCTAACCTTTCAGTCTTCCTATGAGCCCAATCTGGGAAGTAAATCACAGAGCATGAGAAACATACTTCGCTGCTGCATGGAGATAATTAAAATCCGAATAATATTCCAATACAGTAGCCAAAAGAGTCTGCCTGATCATTAATAATTGAAGAGTTTGTAAGTCATTAAAATATAATACATTCATTATTTTCCTCAGGTTGACTAGTGCATTACAGAATGTGATGTATTTATGGTTCGTATCCTTTCTTGCTTTACTTGTACTTTCTTTGACCATGATTGTAACTAAAATAGGCTACTTACCCTTTTTGTCAGATGTAAGATACTGACATCAAGCAAGTAGCGCAGTTGTCTCTTAATTAAGTGTTGTAACCAGTCTAATTTAGTGTCCTTTCATCAGTCATTTATCATCACTTTTACTGCTCACAGTATTATTTCTTATGCTAATTGCCAACTGTAATGCTCCTAAACTACATAACTGCATCAATATTTCTTGGGAGAAGAGTTCAGCATTTCTCGTTGGAAAAAAAAAATTATACAAAACAAAAACAGAAAAAAACCCAAACCACATTCTGCCCAGAGCATGGGTTGCAAAAGCTGAAGTAATGTGATTTGTCCATGCACAGGTAAACACAGCACATTCTGTGGTTTCTGCGCTTTGACAGCTTCAGTGGTTGGAGAAGTCTAGAGGAGGGAAATATTACAGATGAGACAACCCCGGTGTCAATACAGAGGGAAAGCCTCAGTTCCCATCAGTCTTTTACCACATGTGATTTTTTTTTTTTTTAAGACTATCTGGAAGCTGGAAAAGCTTCTGGCATCACATTTTTCACCCCTGTGCATTAAGGGTCCCTTGACAAATACGACATCATGTAAAGGAAATGAGAGTGATGTTTCCCCTACTACAGTATGCGAATTTGAAATCACCTTTATCTCATTGTAAAGTGTACGACATGCTTGATACCTCAAGAGGGTGAGCTTATAATGAGGGTAGGGATAAACATATCAAGAACTGTGTTAATTAGGGGATTACAGAGCAGCGCTTGCAACAAAAAGCAGGAATATGCAGAAACGACATATAGGACTTTCTAAAATAGAGCCTGAATATAAAAGATGCAGGTGCTATCGCTTGTGGTGAAAAATAACAGTATTTATTTTGATAGAGCAGATCGGCAGTACTGCAGGAATAAATGGAATTGGGTCATTATATGTAAACAGAAATCTCCTTCTCTAACTGCGAGAGCGGAGCACTTATACATGAATTCATAAACCCCAGACCAAATGGATTGGTTAGAGATCAGCAGCCACATGAATTTCTCAGTAAATGTCTCTCACCCCATTGCCACTTTTTCCAGTGCTCCATATGCTAGATTGCAAACTACAGATTTAGTCCTTTTGCCCAAAGGCATCCGAACCTGTGAAAAGCCTAGCTGAAGCACTGTCTATTGTTCATTGACAACTTGTCAATTTACTTCCAGGCAAAATAACTCATAAACATGATAAGTAAGGCAGATAAAACAAGAATTCTTTCACACTTTGCAACTTTACTGCAAAAAAGCCTTATTTTTTATAAATGTGTGAAATCTCCCCTCAGAATTGTGACTGTGCATTGAACTTTAAAACTGTGTAGAAACCGTGCATGCATCGCATGATTCCTGTCTATAATAAGATGAATGTTAAATATTAAAGACGTATTAAAAGTGATAAAATATGAGATATTCAAAGGTTCAACAGCATTCTCCTACCACTAGCTGTTTTTCCTGAGTTAATAAGAGTTCATTCTGGGGGAAAAAAAAAACCTCCAAAAGACAAATGTTTGAATACCACTCTCCAAAGTGACATTTGTCTCTTCCTTTAATGCTTATTGTATAAATCTTTCAATTTCTGGAAACATATAAAACTCCTTTATTTCACAGAGAGTGGCAAAAAGCACTAAGCAGAAATCAATGACTTTGCCAATTTAAAATATGTTCTTACAGTTTGCCTTCCCCGCGTTCAATAACGACGTTGGTACTCTTCACAAAAGATACTTAAATGATTAATTTTTTATGCATTGCCATACAGACAATTTTGCAGGCACACACGCAGCATTTAGATGACTGCACATTTGGGCACGCAGATTAGTTATTTGCAAGAAATTTGGGACAAGTTGCCAAAAAGGAGTGACAGAAATGATGTTATTGCACATGCCATTAGGCTGAGACTGGGTTTATAATGCTGAAAATACCTTTTTTTTTTTTTATTTTCCTCTTTTTTTCTTTTCTTTTTTTTTTTTTTATTCCCTCCCTGAAGACAGCTAACCATCTCCTCTCCTCTTTTTGTTAAATTTCATTCTGTTTCCCAATCTGTGCTGTATTTGGGAGACCATGTGAAGCAGAGCATGCAGCACACCATGGTGCTTTAGGGTTCAGCCACAGCAGGGGCAACAAGTGCTGTAAAGCGAGTGATTAAAGGTGGGACATTGAGTAGCCCACTGTGCAATGGGTTTCAGGCTGCTGCTGGCTGGGGAAAATAGTGTTCCCATGGCTGATATGTCCTGCTCAGGTAATGCATATGCTGTGGTGGTCCTCACTGATTAGCTGGGTGGTGAAATGGACAAGTTGGGAAGCGATTGCTTTCCATATTTTGCTGCATCAAGTGGTCTTAAGCAGTGTTGCTGCATCAAGTGGTCTTCGGAAGACAGGTCAGAAAGCATTTTGTACTGAATTCCTGCAACCAAAGCCAAGGGACTAAAAACTTTATTCTATTTTTTTCCACTTGTTTTCCATCTATATTATTTCACCTGTGTCCATGAAATATCTCAAGCATTAAACTTTTATTTCAAGTAAGGAACCGGAGTCACCAACATTAAAAATGCAAACAAATATTTGTGAAGCATTTTCTCTTAATCCAGTCATAAGAAAAGACTCCAACTTTAAAAACAGTATTTGCATTATGCATATCTTATTAATATTAGATGATTCGTTGCCACTTATAATTAGAAGAAAAAAAGGAAAACAGAATTATGAACACATCATAATCTATTGATTCATTGCTGAAATTCACTTTCTGTTTACGCATCCTTTCAGGTTTTTATTACACATTCATTTTAACCAATTACAACTATAATTATAATTTACACAGCATAGTTAATACCTTGATTTCAGTTTTATCTTTGGGTGGTATATATCATTTGCCATTGTTTTTCAGAGTTTTTCACTTCATTACCATAGGAAGAATGGAAGAACGACTTTTGGGAGCTGTGCTTCTAATAACTATGATATATAGTATGCATAAAATTGTGGAGTGATCTAAAGTTTAACGTTCTCTAATGTACAAACATCCACACATATAACATTCTGCATATATATATTCACAAACACACCTGAATTATACAGTCATAATACTCATCGCTTCAACATTACAATACACAGAAAGTATACATACATATATATATATATAATTTTCTCCTTAAAAAGCAGAAATCAGACACAAAACCACAGTGCTGTGAAAAATTACAAAACCTCTAAAGATAATTATTCCTGTTTGTCCATTGCAGGCGCTGAAGTTACTGCTGACAAAAGTTCCAACCTCCTCAGTGCCATGCTCCTGAATATCTTTTTCTCCACACACCCTTTTATCAAGATATTTTCTCCCTTCTTCTAGTAATAACTCTTCAAAGGATTTGAACAGATCGTTTGGAACCACAACAAAATGTTGCATATCCAATGGCAGTAGTAAAGTAAGAAAGAATACAAATTTCAATTAGTTTGGGTCAGAGCTAAGGCAATAGTTTGTAACAGGGCACTGAATATTATACATGTGATCACCTATCATCCCCCCAGCACTGACTTACACATAAGAAAGTTAAATACTGTTAATTCACAGATTGCAGCAGCAGTCCTTGAGATATCATTCTGCATGAAACTGAGCTTGCTTTTCTGCAATATCACTGTGCTACTCTCATTGAAAACAATAATTTCCAGTAGGAATATCTTTATTGAACTATTTATATATGATTATGAGCAAAAATTCTTTTATTGATAAAAGGTGGTAGATTGTTTTTTAATCATTCTTCTCTTTTCACAAGTGATTAAAATACCTATCACTGCCACGGGCAAGTTGTAAATGAAAGCGTGCAATATATCTGTGAAAAATGGGAAACACAGTCTAATTTTATTTCAGAAACGAGGAAAAAATCAGTACCTAACTACTAAAAGGATCATTGATTCCCTTAAGAAAACACAAATGAATTTGAAAAACATTTGGTCGTTTGCAAGTTCTTTAAAGGATTCTGATGTTGAAATATTTTTGGAATACTTTAATTCCATCCTAAATGATGACAAGTTCTTAAAATGACTGGAAACTGCAAAATAAATGGGTAAGTTTATGTTGCTCTTTTCTATGAGATAAAGAGTAATGAGACTTTTAATTAAAAGTAGTTGATTTGACATTTATACTCCACCAGTTCAGAAAACAAATGTATGAACTGTGATTTAGAATAGGTGAAATTGATGACATTAATTCTTCTTCCCTTTAAGTTCTGCTTCTCCATGATACTATGCTGTTTAAAAATGGTCTCACTTTTGCCCAAAATGCACTTTTGATGTGAAAAAACCTACAATTCATTTAATTTATATATTTTTTTATCAGTCCATCTGTAGGAAATTAGGATATGTACCAATACATTCCAGTGATAGCAGCTGTTGGATAATTTCTATTAAAAGTGTAAGATATGGATGGAACAAAGGTCCTATCATTTTCTTTCTGATATGAATGCATGAGTAATATGAACTAATGAAAGCTTTGAACATCTTGGTTCTCCAGCATCAAGTAGTTAACATTAAAAAAGATTATAAAAATCATCCGAAGTGGGGGCTACCCTGGAAATATGAAGTATAGGAGGTATATCTGGAAGATGTAGAACCAAATTTCAGCAATAATATTAGAGGCTGGAAGTTTTTTGAAGCCATTAAAGCTGTGCACATCAGTGCCACCGCAGAGTTCTTCCTGGATTCTCAATGCTTATTCTGCATTGTTCTGTTACCTCTGCAATGGGTGGAAAGACAGACAGAAACATCTGAACTAATCACACTCAATTACTGCTTTGTGCATTGTCTTTCGGTGTTATATTTTCATTTAGTACATCAAATTATTAGACTGCCTTCTTGTAACTCCCAGTGTGAGCTACATGATATGTGACAGATTAAGTTTGGCTTGGTATCCTGTAGGAAATATGAATCCAACAGGAATAGAAATATTTCAGAAGAAATTTAAGAATTCCAGTTAATTTTAACAAGTAGCCGTCAACTCTATTTTTATACTGTCTGGAATACTGAATCTCAGAACAAATATCTTGAACACACTCATTCTTTTTTACACTCCGAAAATAATGCCTTGCCTATTATGACGTTGGCCCGCAATGTCAGAGGCAGATGTTGGTGGTATGGCAGTAGAGGTTGAACCTCCCCACCAATATCCGGTTATGTGTGGTTGCTGTGCGACAGATGGCAGCAGAGGGGCAGTCTGACAGAATGATGTCTTAACGTGGACCTGTGGATGAAACAAAGGTGTGTCACTGAATTCCCCCATGCAGATAAAATGGCACCCACTGGCATTCACTGATACTTGCTGAATGCTTATGGAGACCAACCAATGGGTGTGGGCCCAGTGAGGCAGTGTGTGGTGTGTTACAGCAGTGATGACAGTGATGTGAAAGACAAAATACGTTCTGGATGGCCACGCACAGCTGTTCGTACCATGAAATGAAGAGTGTTTCAATCAGCTCGTCCATTCAAATTGGTGGATTATGATTAGCAAACTGTGTACAGAGCTGAACATGAGCTTCAACGCATTGTAAATTATTGTGAAAACACTGGAATATCACCAGTTTGCACCAGATCATGAATGCTCACTGAGGAACAGAAAGATACAAGTTCATTGAGTACTATTGAATCAATGAGAGGCTGAAGGTGACAGTATCCTGGATCACGTCATTACTGATGAGAAGATATGGTGTCACCACTACAAGAGTCAAAACAGCAATCATGGATTGATGATATGTGAATTTCCCATTGAAGAAGAAGTCCAAGGTGCAGCCCTCAGGGGGTAAAGAGATGTACACTGTGTTTGAGATAGAAAATTCTTACTCAAAGTTGGTCTGGTCAACACTGACAGGAATATTACAGAAATGTTCTCCACTTAGTGTTGGCAAGGACAAAAGGCAAGATGCATCGATGCAATGACAGTTAATTGAATAAAGATGATGAGAAAGGGGCAAAGGAGTCCAGTTTTACCCTCTGTGTTTGACTCCGCAGGCAAACATCAGATTTGGGATTTGTTTCCACACCCTCTTGGGAACTGTCCATTCTTTCTAAGATGTCAGCATAACAGGACAGCTGTTAAATATCTCCTGCTAACTAAACAAATAGATTATTATCCACTGGTTAAGGTTTATTTCAGAGTAGGTATTATCAAAACTTTACCAACACAGTCAGCACTGCCTTCTAACAAGATACCTGCTTGTTTGAGTCATACCAGTCCTTCCATAGGCAGTCAAAGTAGGGGTGAGTATCTCATTTAATTTAATTTAATTTATTTATTTTGATGTGTTTTGTTGATGTGTGGCCACCAGTTCATTAAGGAGAGAACATTACAAACTGAACGTATTTGGGTTTTACTGTGTCTGTGGTATGTAACTCAGCCACTTGCCCCAGACTAGTACTGCTGTAGACAAAACACAATAAAATAGCTGTTTTTAATTTCATCTTTCCCAAGTACCTTTCTGTGCAAATTATTTCAATTTAACTGAGCTATTGTATTATATGACATCTAATTTTTGGAGTCACAGTTTAGTTTTCTGTATATAACATTAGATTATTTAATGGTGTTTTCAGTTGAAGTGTTTTTGTCAGACTTGTAGGAATACCTTTAATTATTTACTTCATAGTTTTTCTGCTTCCTACTCTATTAGTCTCCCTTTCAGTTGGGTCCATTCACAGAGGCTCTGCTGCCACATCCTCTATGCCCAAACCAAAGGCAGTGTTCATGACAGTACAGGAATGAGCCCCCAACCCATACTTGGAGTTTCTTGGCATATGTGTGAGTTGCACTGAAATGGCAGTCAACGAGAAACCCTTGCAATTTCAGCAAGTCTTTAATGCAACTAGCAGGTTAATGAACTTGCTGCTTTAAACACCCTCCAGGAAGTGGAGGGTACTCTTCCTCCACCCAGCTGTTCTTCATCTAGTGTGAGACACAGCTGGCTCAGGTCCCAGCATTTCTCCTCTTGCAGAGAGCCAGTAACAAACAAAGAGACTGGCTTGTAGGCTCTTCCAAGTAGCCAGAGTCCCTCTTATCTCCTGCTGGTATAAATCCTCCAGACCCTTTGAAGTCAGTGGGGTTATGAGGCTACTGCTGCTGAGAATATACCTCTCTGCTTCTGATGCTGTTGAGCTCGTGCAGTGAAGTAGCTAGAGATAACAGTGAAATGATTCCAAGTACTATTCCATGCCTTTGCTTTGTGCTTTTCTCCCATGCCCCTTGCGAGAACTAATGTAAATAACCAACTCTGTTGTAATCTCTGAGTTCTACATATGGATGGGTTTCAACCCACACCCTAAAAACTCCCTGCCTCACAGCTGTAATAGAACTGGGAGGCTGAAAAGAATTCTCTCCATGCCCCTGCCAGGTTCTATTTCTGTGTTTATTTTAAAAATAAAAATTACAACCTTATAGGTCATTTTACTTTTCTTCTTCTTTTAATACAGAACATGGCAGGTTAAAAGGGCTTAGCTGTGTTGATTAACTATCCAAATGTTTAATCAATATGGCAATAGCTAGATGCATTCTGGCTGTGAAAGACCTTGGAGAAATCCCACTTGCTGTATTCCCCACCCCCACGTGGGACATCAATGAACTATTACATGGTCCTTGCATATCAGTGTAAAGGGGCTTAGACAAATATAACACTAATGGATAATTGTGGGTCACCTTGTCAAAATATGTTAAATGCCCCCTAAGTATTTTTTCCTGTTTGTTTTTGATTAAAAAATAAAATGCCAGTAAGCTGGCCTTGCGGATATCACATAGCCTTTCAGGAAGTACACGGCACACATTCTGCAACCAGCTCATTGATTCATGGGTCAGAAATCCATTCCAACTAAATTGTAAAAGACACATCCTGGTGTGTTGATACAACCCACAGAAACCTTCTGACAAAGTGTTAAACAACTGTACTTCTTCGCGCGGGCAGCACGCTTTTGCTGACACCTATCCAGAAAACACGTCGAGGCCTCTGAGTGATTTGTAGGCAGTGCCCAAGCATCCCTGGGTGCTCTGGATGTTAATGCACCACAAAGTCAGGGAAAGTTCATCGCACAACTACGGCTGTTGGACACAGGCCAGGAACACGCCATTTGCAGCGATGGTATTAACTGGAAGAGGGCCGTTGTGGGATTTGGATTCCTGCCCCTGTATTCATCTACTCACAGTGTCATTAACACCCACATTGATCCCGAACTGCTGCCGGTGCTGAGGCTGTGTGCAGGATGGCTTGTTTTCTGGTGTCACAAATCACAAACCAGAGAAAATCGTTCTGATAAAGAAAGCAGCTCCGCGGCTTTGCACTGTTATAAATGAGGCATAGGAGCCCTCCATACCTGCTGGTAACGCGTTGTAATGGTTTCACTTAGCTATTATTTAGAAGCATTACCTTTTCTATGGCTGGTAAAATTAGTACTAGAGGACTGCGGCGTGATTTGCACTGAGAGTGTCACAATGCATCTGTCATCTTTCTCGTCTTGGTGTAGTGCCTAAGACAATGCTGTAGGTCATAACTGGCAAGAAGGACAAACCATAATTAATTAGCTAAGTTTGCCTTCATCATGAGGCTTGTTTCGAAAGGGCAAGAGTATTGCAGTGAACAGCATGATATTTATTTACTTTCCTATGTATTACAAAAAGACCACTTGAATCTCCTGCATGGTGGTACTAATTGCAAGCACGCATAGATGCATAAATAAATAGAGGTAAATAACTGTAAGTATGGATAAAAGCACATGTATAAAATATACATGCTGCATTTGTGCTTCCATATTTGTGCACAGGCATGAATGTAATATCTGTAAATAACTGGCTATTCTGCCATCATCATTACATTGGTTGCGTCAAGAAATCTTGCCAGACTTCCTGGCTTCGTGGCTGCAGCAGAGCAAGTAGGAGCACCTAAGGCAGCACCAAGTGAAATAGTTTCTGTGGCTGCTGTATAACGTGTCAGTCAAGGTTCACACAGAAGACCAGAGTGAAAGCACTTGAAGACACAGATCCTATAGAGCATTCCCTTGACCCAGTGCTACATCACACATTTTTCAATTAAGAAACAAAACCTGGTGATTGCAGGGGAGTTATGACTAGCAGCAGGTGTTCACCCTCACTTTTCTGCACCAGCTTCAAACAGTAGGGAAAACTTCTGAAACCTTTATGAGTAATAGCTAAACAGTCAATTGAGGCTTCAGAGAATCTGAGCCATGGGTAATAGTAAACACTAAAAAGCTTAAATATTAGCACATGGAACATTATGCACTAATATCCCAGCAAGAGAAAGAAATAAGCAGGCTTCCACTCTGACAGAGGGCAAACAGGATAATGGAGACTGGACCTTTTTCTCTGCTTGAGGCAGAAGGATAAGCCTCCCACTCCTCCCTGAAGTCCCACTATCCTATAGATATGAAGCTTAGGGGATGGAAAGATAAGATTTGGACAGTGGTTCAGAGCCAGAAAGGGACAACCAAATTATAAAGGCCCAACTATGAACCCAAATCACAATCAGTGCCTCTAATAAAAGGTGAAAGGTCTTAGTTATTGGAGACTGTATGCTAAGGGGCACTGAGACACCCATCTGCCACCCAGATAAACTCTTTAGAGAGGTCTACTGCCTGCTAAGCACCTGCATTCACCTGCATTCATGACATCCGGAAGAAGCTATCAGGTATGATAAAGCCTGAGGACTACTATCCACTCCTGGTCTTTCAAGCTTGGTTGCATGAGGCTGCAATTAAGATATTAAACAGACAAACAAACAAATAAATAAGACTTTACATCACTTGAAAATATGCTGAAGGGATTGTAAATGCAGGTAATGTCCTTGATTCTCCTTGGTGAATCCTGGAAACCACATAGAAAAAGGAGAACAGACCAGCTGAATGAATGGCTGCATAGGTGGTGCCATGTTCAGGGCTTTCGGTTCCATGATCTAGGACATACCTTTCATAAACCAGGAGTGTTGACATGGGATTGGACACAACTAACCAGGAGGGGCAAGAGTATATTGAGCAGCAAGCTGGTGGGGTTCATCACCAGGGCTTTGAATTTGACTTGATGAGGGGAGGGGATGTGTTGCTGAGTAACAGAGAAGGGCCAGAGAATGCTGTCACTATAGGAGGCTGTGGGGACAAAACTCAGATTTGTCCCAGAGGTTTTTTGAGAGGATTTCCCCAAGAAGGTAATGTGTCTGAAAAACCCAGCTGTAATGCCTCTACATCAGTGCATGCAGCATGGGAAATTAATGGAAAGAATTGGAAACCATGGTGCAATTGGGAAACTATGAACTTATTGTTAGCACAAAAACACAGTGGGATGACTCACATAACTGTAACACAATGACTGAAGGCTAAAAGCTTTTAGAAGGGTTATATGAGGTAGGAGAGGTGGGAAAGTTGTCTTCTATGTTAAGAAGTGAGCAGACTGCAAAGAACTGGCTCTGAGAAACAGTCATGAAAAGGGTGAGAGACTGTATGTTAAAATTAGGAACCAGTCCAGTGAAGGACATCCGGTGGCTGGAGTCTACCACAAGCTACCTGATCAAGGGCAGCATGTTGATAAGACTTTCTTGCTTTGACTCTAAGAGCTGTCACACTCATAGACTCATTGGGCAGAAGACACGGGCAAAGGAGAGTGTACCCCTCTGGTGAATGAAAAGGGAGAGCTGGCCTCCTCAGGGTGAGGTATTTACTCCTCAGAAGGCTGATGTACTCAGTGAGTTCTTTGTCTCAATCTTCACTTCTAAGTAAGGATTGTGGGGAGCACAATCCCTCACAGTGTAAGAGCAGGGCAATTCTGTGGCCACCTCATGAGGGTGAATGTTTACAAGTCTATGGGGTTGGATGATATATATCCCAGGGTCCTGAAGGAACTGGCTGATATGGTTGCTAAGCCACTCTCCACCAAATCCAAAAAACTGTAGCTGTCAGATGAAGTTCCTGGTGACTGGAAAATGGGAAACATCACTCCAATTTTTGAGAAAGGGGAAAGGAAGCCCCAAGGAACCACAGCCTGGTGAGCCTCACCTCTGTGCTTGAAAAGAACACGGAGCAGAAAAAGAACACAGAGCAGATCTTCCTGGATGGTATATTAGGGTACATGTGAAATCAGGAGGTGATCTGAAACAGTCACCATGGCTTCCCTAAGGGCAGATCTTGATTGACCAATCCGGTGGCCTTCCATGATGGAGTAGTGCCATTGGTGGGAAAAGAAAGATCAACTGATGTCATCTACCTGGACTAGTGCAAAGCTTTTGACATGATCCCATGCCATACTCCTATGTCTAAGTTGGTGAGATATGGATTTGAAGGATGGACTACTTGATGGATAAAGAATTGGTTGGATGGTTGTAGCCAGAACATTGTCATCAACAGTTTTATGTCCAGGAGGAGGTGGATCATGAATGGTATCACCTGGCATCTGTCCTGGGACCGTTGCTCTTCTACTTCTTTATCAGTTACACAGACTGTGGGATTGAGTGTACCCTCAGCATGTTTGCTGATGACATCAAGCTGAGTGGTACAGTTGACACTGTGGAAACAAGGGATGACATCCAGGGTCAAAAATGGGCACTTAATAATCTAATTAGGTTTAACAAGACCAAATGCAAGGTGTTGTTTCTGGACTGAGGTAATCCCAGATAGGAGTACAGACTGGGAGAAGAACTTGTTGAAAGCAGTCCTGCAGAGAAGGACTTGGGGATTCTGGTGGGTAAAAATCTGAACATGAGCCATCAGTGGGCACTTGCAGCCCGGAAGACCAATGGTATCCTGAACTGCATCAGAGAAAGGATGGCCAGTAGGAAGAGGGAGAAAATTGCCTCTCTCTACTTTGTCTTTGTGAGGCCCCATAAAATCACAGAATCATAGAATTGCTCAAGTTGGAAAAGAACTTCTAGAGCATCAAGTCCAAATGCAATCAAACTATACTACCCTCACTCTAACAATCCACCACTAAATCATATTAATGAGCAATATCCAAACAGATTTTAAATGCATTCAGGGATGATGAACCACCTCCCTGGGGAGCCTATTCCAGTGCTTAACAACCCTTCCTGTAAAAAAGTTTTTCCTTATATCCAACCTCAACCTGTCCTGGTGCAACTTGAGGCTATTTTCCCTTGTCCTGTCACTGTCACCAGTGAGAAGAGACCAACCCTGCTCTCACTGCAATCACCTTTCAGGTATTTGAAGAGGGCAATAAGGTCTCCCCTCAGCCTCCTCCCTCATTTTAAAAAGCCCCAGTTCCTTCAGTCACAGGACATATTCTCCAAGCCCTTCACAAGCCTTGTTGTCCTTCTTTGGACATTCTCCAGCACCTCCATGTCCTTTCTGTATTGACGAGCCCATAACTGAACACAGTACTTGAGGTGAGGCCTCACGGGTGCTGAGTACAGGGGCGGGATTACTTCCCTAGTCCTGCTCACCACACCACTTCTGATACAAGCCAGGATGCCATTGGCCTTGGCCACCTGGGCACACTGCTGGCTCATATTCAGCCTTTCCCTTCCTGCCGTATTATAATTCCAGCAGATGTCTGGGAAGTCTCCCACAAGAACAAGGGGTAGAGACCATGATACCACACCCAACTGTCTATAATGTGTCTTATCCACCTCACAGTACTCCATCTGGAGCACTGTGTCCAAGCCTGAAGCCCCCAGTATAGGAAGGAAGTGGATCTATTGGAGCAGCTCCAGAGGAGGGACTCAAAGATGATGAAAGGGTTGGAGCACCTCTCCTAAGAAGAAAGGATTAGAGAAGTGGGCTTGTTTAACTTGGAGAAGGATCCAAGGCAGATCTCATTGCAGCCTTCCATTACTTGAAGAACACTTACAAGTGGGAGGGGACCAAATTTATACACTGCGTGATTGTACAGGACATGAGGGAATGGTTTTAAACTAAAATAAGGGAGATTTAGGTTAGATTTTAGAAAGAAACTATTTACTAAGAGGGTGGTGAGACATTGATACTGGTGCCACATTCTTGGAGGTGCTCATGGCCGGGCTGGATGGGGCCCTATGATGTCCCAGCTGGGGGAGGTATCCATGCTCGTGGCAGGGGGCTGGAACTAGGTGGGCTTTAAGGTCACCTCCAACCCAAGACATTCTATAATTATATGATTTTCCATTCAAAATTTCCTTTTATGGAACAGAAAGAGAGCAAAAGATTGTTAACGCCTTTAACAATAGTTATTCAAAGCAGCTAAAACCCCACTTCAAAACTAAGTTTAGTCACAGATCTCTTCAGATCTACCACAGCTTCCCCTGTTACTTGGTCCTCAGAGCCAAAGATGCCGTCTTTCATCAACACAATGACCCTGGGCAGGAGGCAGGGAGATGCTGGAGTGTGAAGCTCTCCCTTTGGAAAGCTCTGAGGTGTCACAGTTCCAAAACAAGTAACTTCTAAGCACTACAGAAGATACTCTCACAGACTGGCTCTGTTGCTCTGAAGTCTGATATTTTCCTACCTTGTTTATTCTTTTTGAGATATTCTTGCTAGACCAAAGGTTAGCTTTGACTCAGTCAGTGATTTCAGGTTAGTATTTTTCCAAGTGAAATGATGTTTTGATGACATCCTGTATTTCAGACTTACTACTAAGACTTACTGCCTGTGAACACTTCTCAAAATGAAGGAAGACAAGGCGAGGTTACATCATACCTCAGAGCAGCACTTCATTATAAATTGCCATCTACAAGCACTGATCTCTCTGGAGTCTTCATGAGCTCAGCAAATGCTTTTAACTTCCTCTAAATTTTTGCTTGTGGAATGATTCTAAAGCTAACAGTTTCTCAAGTCATTCAAACTGACCAGGCACTGAGCTGCTGAATGTACAAACAGGCTCCTGTCTGCAGATGAAAATCTGTAAGCAAACACAAAAAGGACAAGCTCTGGTGTTGTCCTCGCAGCAATATCTAGAAGTTGCTACTTGAGCGTAACAAAATCCCTGTTTGTCTTCTGCTTATGTAAATGAAGTGTGTTTGACACTTTGAGGTTAAATGAATCCTTGTAGACAAACTAGGATATTCCCTTATGTTTCAGCTACCACCAGGTCTATGACAACAGTAGCAGTGCTAACAGCGGGAGGTGCACCCACCTTTACGACAGAAAAAAACCCAACAGATTTTGGATGGATATTTCCAAGTGGACACTTCACTGGTGGATACAGCTTATGGATATTTGATGAAAAGAAGAAAACAGGGACTTGATCTCCTTCAATCTATTTTGTGAATACCTCTATGGAGAAAAAAAAATCATCACCTTTCAGATATTCTGACTTCATACACTGAATGTGTGAACCAGCTCATGGATCTCTCTGCTTTGTCATTGCCATACAGCTCTTCCATTTGCAGTTTTGCCAACTTGCCTGCAGACTCTCAAGCTGATCCATTCTCTTCTGTCTGCCATATAGCAAGAATATGTAAAATCCAACACCAATCTGTAAAATGCTCTCATAGAGAAGTTTGTAGTTTTTATTTTTCCCAGTCTTTAAAGTATCTCATAGTAAGAACCTTAAGAGAGTACATCACATAAAGGAGTGCAAACACACTGTCTAAAATATTGTGAGAACTGTAACCATATCCTACAATGCATTGTTACCCATAGGACTGTTACACACAAAAAGAAAATTTGTAATTGCTGGAAGGGAGATCTATTCATTTTTATACTGAAAGAAGACAAGGTGATTGTTTGTCTTACTCAGTATGCATCAATATAGAAATGTTGCATCCTTTATCCCTTTACAAAATGAGAGAAAACAACATCAACTGGGTAGGCTTCAAATAAATGCCTTTGAAATGTTATTCACAAATGTTCCAGCCCTAGTTTGTCTAGTGTTCTGTCTGTCTTTTTTTTTTTTTTTTTTTTTTTTTTTTGCCTACAACACTGAATGCTCAGCTAGAGGGCTCACAAACAATTTAAAGACATACTAACCTATTCACATAGAGAAGGACATGAAAAATCCCTTTTGTGTTCAGGACCACTGGTTACCTACTATTGAAAAAGGGCTTTGTGGAGTATGTGACAAATGATCGACTCTGGATAGTTGATTATGTGGAAGTCTCACTCTACTGAAGTAGACACGGTATGGGAAAAGCTGTGAAATACTGCTGCTCACTGTGTCACACATGCACAGTATCATGCTGCGAGCATCTCATGTGATCTCCACTGCTCTCATGAGCAGCTTCCATCTGTGGATTCTGTCTTTCATGCAGGCTTGGAAGAAGTCAGAACTGGCAAAAGGATCACGAGGTGGGATCTCATCTCTTGATGTGAAGGTCTACAATGCAATTGAACTGTGTGCAATTGCACTTAGAGATGAGGAATCATATGCATAAATTTGAAGGATGTGCTATCCTAAAAATATTGCTGGTTGTCTTTTCTTTGGCGTCAGCCTCCAAGAGGAATGATTTATCAAGGCTTTTAAGGATTGCACCTGTACACAGTGCCAGCAATTACCTTTCTCTGTGGTTTTTATTAGAAAGAGGAATAGATGGTCTGCAGTAGATTAGGAAGAAAGTCTTTGAAATCTCCGAAAATAGCTCAACCCTTGAAGGTGTTGCTTTATTTTTCTTCCCTATTTATTCTCTTTTAAATATGCAGTTATAGCCTATGCTTAGTATTCTTCGTAAAGCATTAAGTCACAAGTGTGTCTCAAGCCACCATGTGAAACAAAACTGTCTCTGGAAAGACATTACAGTTTACCTTGAATCTTCCATGGATTTTTATGTGGTAAACGGAACACCAGTCATGCTTTCCAGCTGCTTTTCAAAGCACAGCCTTCCTTGGATACTTTACTGGCTTCTCAGCCTTGAGTGGTCATTTCAGTGCAGTTCCTACTGCAGCAAGCAGCTCAGTCCCTAATTATTAGATTTACCTAGCTTTCCTCTGGAAAAATAACATCCATAAGGACTTACTTTTTTTTTTCCTACTATTTTCTTCCTTCATATACTTCTGATATGAAAGCATAACAGTATGAGTTCCTGAAGGGCTTTCTTTGATGTTTCAAACTGTCCCACTGTAGTATTAATATTAAAGTGACTTTGTATGACTCTGTAGGTCTTATGTATCCTTCTCAAATTCCTTAATTTCCAAAAGCGTGTAGAGAAATTCTATGATAATGTCCTTTACTGAGAACTTTGGGTTATTTTTAAGGCTTGATTAAGTCACGTGCAGGAGGGCTTCCCATCTTTTCCTCTGCCAATTCTGTCAGACTGCTCTGCCAAAGACCACCATTTGCAAATGCAGAAGATTAGAAAAAATGCATGCAACTTTTGTATCTCATAAAATTTGTACAACTACTTTTTATTTGGAAACTTTTTATGGTATTCATGCATTTTTGTTCTTAGGAAAACATGGCAGAATTCTTTAAACTCATCAACTGAATTTAAACTGACACTGTATAGATTCAACAAATATCAGCAGGTTGTTTTGTGATGGGAAAATGGTTGGTATTGTTATGAACAAGAAAGGATCTAGATAGAAATGCTCACAGGTCTTCACATTTCTTCCCCACAAAATCAGGACAAACCAGTAGTGGAGGGCTTGCATCAGTAGCATTAGAGGGAAGGAGACAAATTACAGGCAGTAATCATAGCTCCAAAGTACAGCATATGATCGTTGAATCAGGAATTGACCATGATAGATCTCAGAAGGACGTCATATATCGCAGGAAAATAAATGTAACTCCTCCAAAGAAAACAGATTAAGCACAGAGTATATTTAACCATTGTGCACAGGGGTTTGGCCACAAAGCTTACTGTAGCACTGGTGTTTGAGGCACACTGTGCTGAGTATTTCTGATTCTGTTCAACAGAATTGAAAGGAAGAGGAGTGAGGAGAGTACTAAGGAAGCAAAACAAAAGTCAAGCAAGACACATACAAAAATGTTATGGGTCCACAGCCACAGTGAGGTTACTAAAAAGGTTGATATTTAGCAACAGTTGTGTCACAGAGTATGCGTTAGGACTTACTTGCTGATCTAAAAAGCTATAATGTTCATGAAAGTGTCATTAATTTTAATGTGAGCCATTCACATGCATCCAGAAATACCCTTAATTTTTAAGCAGGAACTGAAAACATGCTTGTTTGGCAATGTTTTAAATTATTAATGTATTTAACTAGATACTGCGATAGTTTCTGTGTTAATATTTTATCAATTTGTTATAATTGTATACTGGCCCAAGGCCTGCAAACAGTTATGAGGTACATTTTTACCTTATATTTGGGACAGTGTCTGCTATAGTGAGTTGAAACAGTACCTGGCCATGGAAATAACTTCATGTATTTCAGTGGAATGACTCTTGAGTCTAGGAAGCAGAACCAAATTTGAAAAATCTCTTCATTAAGAAAGCTACCCAGCTAGGGGTGGGGGGGAAGGGTGTATACTTTCTCCGTTATAATTTAAAACAAGCATTTTATCTGAGAAGTATTTTTTCATTCTTGGGATGTAACCTTTTCTGTAAAATATGATGTGGGAATACAAGAAAGTATATTCGGAGCAGGAGCTGTGGAGCAAGACAAACAGCATGAGAAAGGAAGACTGAGAACCAAGGACACTCCAGAGGAAAAGGGAAACAAATTCAAGTAAGCTGCGTGATGGCTGCATGATGATGACCCTGACTGGAGGAAGAGCGCGTGGCTTGGAACTATTCATGAACCTGACTGGATAAGTGACTGCATGCATGGGTAATGAGTGCTTGCGGAATGTTTTGATGATGCATAAAGGTGGGTGGTAAAGTTAAAAGAGAAAACTTGTCATTGTTTATAAGTGATGTTGGAACCTGTAATAAACAATTTGGATCGTCCACATTTGAGTCTGTGCTTCAGATTCTCCAGTATGATGTTCATGAAATACTCCTAGGAATACACTGAATTTATATTCTTTAACGTTTAATAAGAAATAAAAATAAGCAAAGAACCTACAAGAAGCCACGTCTTGATTTTTTGTGGCACAATCCCAGCCCAGTTGCGCATGTGAACACTATTTTCTAAGACACTGTTCTCAACTTTGAGTGATAATGTCTGGTAACTCACTGAGGTGAAACATTGCCTTATTCAGAAAAATAATTTGGGCTACAGCTTTAGAAAATGAATGCTACATTCTTTACACGGAAAAAGAGCATGGGATATGATTTCCTATACAAGAAATGCTCTTCTGCAATACATCAAATCTCTTTTCTCCTGTGTGTGCAAATGCACCTCCTTTGTTATATTATAAGAGGGTGCATAACTCCAAAAGAAATGGAGGTAGATGAAAAAGAGTCATTCCAAACTCTACTGATTAAAATAAATGTGCTCGTAAAAGAGACAGGAGAGTAAATTACTGCATCCCCAGAACAGCAGTAACTTACACACCAACAAGTTATTTTCAAGTTTGCCAGAGGAAATAATCTGCTATCAAGAAGGGGTAATTGCCTGAGCAAACTAGTCTTTACATCTCACACATGCTGTCACTTTGTGTAAGAAAGAAATTTACCACATATCAATTCAAAAAAAAAAAAAAAATTAAAATTAAATTGAAACGTTCCTTTAAAGGCTTCTCCTTTCAACTTTTTGAATGAGAGAGCATATACACAGCTAGGAACATATCTAATCTCTGCTCTTCTCTTATCACTGAAAAGTATCCAAACACACCACAAAATTCATAACCTAAGCAGCCTTGGGCAATATTAGAAAGGATCCATTTTAGATTGGAACAGGAATTTTAATCGGAGATTTACCTGTGGCTTTCACAGGTGAAATCACGTTAGCAGCAAAACCCTTCAGAAATAAATGAAGGAGCTATTAAGTAAAAGTAAACAATCTGACTTTTATACCAACACGGGCTGCTCCGAAAACTAGATTCACTTGGTGAATATTGAGACACAACTCTTTCTGAATTCCTGATGTACAAATATTCATTTCATTAAAATGCTCCTGACCCTGTAGGGTCACAGAAAAATGAGCTTTTCCCCCTTGCACAGATTAATTTTTATTAAAAAAAAGATGCAAGATTTGCCTGCGTGTAAGTAGTTAAAAGTGTACTTTGCCACGTGAAACTGATTGGGAGATGAATTCAACAACCATAAGCACAACAAACTGAAGTAGAGGAGTTTATTATTCATAAGAAGATCGATCCCTACTTTGAAAGTTGGCACCAAAAAGACAGTAACTTTTAAAAACAAAAACGATTATTTTTGTAGGTAAATATAAGTTACTTTCAGAAGTAGAGAAGAATATGTTTCTTTCTGATAGCGTGGTCCACTGCTTCATTTTGCATTATTTTACCTTAATTTGTTCTTAAGTTTTTTAACCAGAAAAACATATCTCTGTCTCTTTCTCTTCATCAGAGCAAATTTTTGTTAGCTTAATTTACTCCACCTCTTTTCTCTGCCTCTTATTTAATTAAATTAGCTCTCTCATCCTACTTGTAGCATTGTGGGTATGAGGCTACGTAGCCAACTGTTAACGGGAAATAATAATAATAGTAGTAAAAAGCTTGAGTCCTCCTGATTACTGTTTTTTGATGCTCATTTTTTGTGCCCTAGTAGGATTGCTTGAACAAGGCAGTAAACAATGCAAGAATAAAGTCAGAACTTGAATTTCACTAAATTAAAGGTTAGGGGACATACAGGTGGATTTCTGTCCTCCATACAATCCTTATGATGCTCTTCCAACAAAGAAAAATTGAAAGGTTTTTCAAAGATTTTTGTCAGCATTCTGGTAAAAGATACAAACTACTGTCAAACATAGTATGGAAGAAAAACCAGCTCAATTGACAGGAAGAACATGCTTCAGTTTATTCAGTTGGTGATTATTGAGTATTCCAATGATATTTTGAATTCAAAATTCATCGCTATGGCTATTGCAGAAAAAAGAATCCTGCTTTAACCACGGCAAAAGTCAGGAATGAAATTTGTCCTTGAAGTCAAAAACCAATTCTCCAGGCTCTCTGTCTGTCTGCTTGCACATATGTTTGGGAATGTGAGTCATGCCCCTGAAGTTTGCATCTGCTGAACCAAGCAGGTATCACACCATTCCCTGAAGACACAAAACCAGGAAGAATCCCACTGCAGGTCACCATTCCAGGTACTGTTACCAAAGAGTCAATACTGTATGCGAGCACGGCTTTATTTCTGGAGGGTTGATTTCAGCTGGGCAAGACCAGACAGTGTACTTATAATCCCCTCTCAGCTACAAATTAAATAAAAATCACATGATTTAATAACAACAAATGTATTCTAATGCAGAGTACATAGACTGTCATTTTTCACTCAAAAAAAAAAAAATTGCTGTGTTTTGTGACCCTGTGAATGCCAATTCATGTGAGTTTTGTGTATTTTATCAATGATACTTCCTAATGCAGGAAATACACCTATAATGGATTGCTGCACATGGGAAAGAAATACATCACCGACACCTGTCCCTAGTACAGTCATAAAACGTTATAGATTTCGGAGATAAAAACATCATAATAAAATATGCTCTGTATGCAAATAATAAGACTACTTTTTGAATAGAAACAAAGATGGAAACTGCTTTCCGAAGTCAAAAACTGGAGGATTAAAATTGAATCATTACCTGTGTCCCCCAAATGAATGAAAATAAAGGATTACAAATATCATTCAACTTTTATTAGAGTATAGCAGTCACTAGAAATGGAACTAGTTGCTCTGGGAATGAATTTGGTGATATTTCTTACAAGTGAAAAGTCCCAGTTTGTTGTGCAGCATTAAGACTGAGCTACCAGGACACCCTTCTCAGCTTGGTTTGAAGGCAGAAACAAAACTGTCTAGTCTTCCTTGCTGATGAAGAGTGGTGGTGGTGAGGGCTCCCTATCTCTACTTGCCTTTGGTAAGTTTATTCCTGACCATGACACCTTTTTGTGACCACATTTCATCTGTCCCAAGCCAAACACTTTTCTTTTTGGGACTACTTGCCACAGATCATTTCATAATGCAAAAACACCAGGTTGTTTAAAAATTGGTCTTACTGCAAAAAGATGAATAAGTTGCAATTGCTCTATCTAGCAACAGCCTTTGCTCAGAAACCTATGCCCAATAATGGTTCGGTTTCCAGTCTTGCTAGCAGCTTGCAGAACATAAAGGGAGTTTTCCTGACTGCAGTGGGTGATGGAAACTCACAGAAATGTGAGAGCACAGGCGTATTTGCTGTGCCACATCCCCTGAGAGGGAGAAGGACTTGCAAAAACTGAAGGGATACACCAAAGTACCTTACACTCTAAGCAGTTTTTCCCACATTTGTTTTTGCTTTCCATAATTCTTTCTAGAAGAGTGCACAAGATGTACCTAAATAATATACAGCAGTTATGGCTCTTTATGAAAGAGCTGGCATTTCAAAACATCTGAATATGAGTTAAATATACCATGATATATCCAGACAGAACAATAGATACAGATCAACCCAAATGGATGCCAGTGGGAGACACATACCACTTTTCTGATTGCTGCATGTCTCCAAACTGTGGTTCAAACATGACAGCAAGTGTATGTATATATCTATCTTTTTGCTGGAACTCTATTTTGTGTTTCTCTGCATCTGATCATTAAGACAGTCTTACTTCTTGCCTCACAGACGAACTACTCCATTTGGGCTCTCAACTTCGCGTGTCTGAGTTACAAAATATTTCGCTTTGACTCCAGCTCCATTGGGCTTCCTTCCTCAACAAGAGTAATCCCTGAGGATAGCAGGTTGGGAGGGGACTCCAAGAGGAAGGATGGCATAAACCAAGGCAACTGTATTCTCCTTCCCTCATTGGAAAAGACCTGCCATGTGTATCTCTCTTTCTGGGTCTCCAAGACTTGGGTTATTTGTTCTCCCTCTACTTAACCAGCTCAGAAATCTGCTGCAGCATGCTACTCTGTACAGAGCTTAAACAGGCACAATTATGTGCCCTCTCATGTCTTTTATCAGTAGAAAAGCAGGGAACATGACACAAAAGATAAATGGGGATGGTGCTTGATGATGTCAGTTAATCAGTCAGCTGTTTTTGAGTACAGACAGACTAGTCACCAAATTGCAGGCTAAAAAGTCCTCTCATAAAAAAATGTACTAGACTGACTGACACACTCCTGCTGTTGAATGCCATAGTATTTGAAAGCACTCAAGCACCCTATAACTAATTTAACAATTTTGGTCCTTATTAAGATTTTACTTAAAAAATTACAGGAAACATCATCCAGAAACTCAAGAGACATTGAAGTAAACATCTGGTTGTAATTCTGAAAATGTGCTCCAAAGGACTGTTTCAAAATATGAGGCCAGTGCACAATATTTCATTTTTACATCTAGTTTAAGCAAAACTAGAGAGATGTAAATTAAAAATCTGTAAATCTTTGCAACCATTACAGTTATTTATCTAGTTTCTAGCCCACCTGAAAAGATTTTACTCCCAAATTTGCTTGAAACAATATCAAGAGAGCTATAGACAACCATAATCCTACGAGTCCTACACACCCCTATTTATGAACTGTATGTCATAAATGCACATTACAAAAATATTACCAGTGGGAGGTGAAATATCAATATAAAAATTAAAAAGAAAAGTGCACGTTATACAAAAAAGACTTCCATGAGTTGAAATACCTTCTGTTAAATGTATATATAACATACATCACATATTAAGGCTGTTAATCCAATTTAACAACATTCAGTGCACTTACTGCTAAAAAGCACTAAATGGAATTTACCGAGATGAATAAAAAGCACAGTTACCAACTAGACTGGGGAGATTCCAGTTAGTAAATGAGACTGTGAAATTGCTTTGTGTTAAAAGAGTATTAATGGCTGTGCTAGAACTTGACTAATATTTTATGGCGCAGGCTGTTACTAAATTAGAACCTTTGCATACGTTCCTGTAAAGTCACTTAGTTATACTTGGAGCACATTTCTCTTTAAAGTGTTTTACAGAGTTTGCTGTATTTTCAAAGTTTCTGATCCTACAGGCTTTTCTCTGAGCTGAAATTACCTGTGCGGCCTGCTCCTGGCAGAGAGTGTGATAGCAAAGCACGGTTGAGGCTGAGCTCTCGTTTTGCAGGTGATGACAAATGCACCATTTTGGCAAGCAGTGGAGGCATCAGATAACACAAAGAAAATCACACCAGGTTACAGCTCATTCAATAACATAATCATGTGTTTTGGTCTATCAGCAATGAGAAGTGTTGTGAACTGAGAATCAAATTCAAGCTTGGGGAACTGTGAAGCGTAAGTTTTCCTCCCTGATTCTGGCTTCTGTCCAAGGCTGAGACTGCAGAGATGCCTTTTGACAGGTCTTCATTGACTAGCAGTGGAAAGGCAGAGAAGTATTTCCTGCTCTGAATGCTACTCGTGCTTCGCGCTTCAGCTTTGTCACTCATACACTTGCCTTCTTGCGGATGTCAAACTTCACTGGAACAAACAACATTAAGGAAGCAACCCTTATTCACTGTCCCTAATACTGGCTGTAAATGACAATTTACTGGCACTCCTACTTGGAAGATATTCAGAAATTAGAAACAGCTCTAATGGCAGAAACATGAGAGAATATTATTGTTACTATTACTGTTAATGATGGAATGTAGTATACCTTGCATCATTTGAAGCAACCTTCTAAAACTTTACATATATATCTCTCTGAGCAAATCTTTCTTTCTTTTTTTTTTTTTTAATTCAGGCACTCCAAAGTCCTGCAATGCTCAAATATACTCAAGTATTTAAGACAGAAGATATGAAATGACACATATACAGTCAGTGTATTTAAATAATTTATAGATAAAATTATTATCACAGCGGATAACAACAATAACCATTGTACCCTTAGGAAAAGTGACCAGCAGAACAAACATTCTGTGGATGAAGTCTATAGCATTCACTGAAGTTATAAGCCGGTACAATTTCAAAACCTTATCCTTTCCCATCATGCTCTTGGAGAAAACCTAGCATGTAATAGAGTACCTGGACACAACAAACCTGCGCCAAGCTGGGTGGAGTCTCAGCACCAGACTTCTCTGTGTCCATGCAGAGGCCAGGCAATCCAATATGTCATGTTAAAAACTATAATAAAAATTCTCTACTCAATTAACCCTGATTTGATGCAGTAAAATTCCACGGAGCACACGATTTTTGCAGTAAGGATGATGCGCAGACCACAGCAAGGAGAGCAGAAGGCAGAACAGAAAAACCCAGCTGTGGGCTATATTAGCTACATGACAGCAACGGAACAGGACTCGGGAAGAAATAAAATCTACCATAATGTACTGCATCATTGTTGGAAACATAGGCACAGCCCTTCTGTATCAGCAGTAGCACTGGTCTCAACTGGGGAATGGTGGGATGCTCAGAGAGCATCTTCCTGCATGCTGGGGAAATGATTCCCAGTGAGCACCCAACTGCTGCTTGGAACATCAGAAGTGCTGGTACTCGGATCATCTGAAGCACCAGTTACAAATGTATTACCAGGATGCATACACACAAAGCTGCTGTTATATGAATCATGTCATCTGGATAGCCCAGAGGAAAAGAACTAAATTGTGCAATTCTCGTTAGAAATGAATGGATGTGCTGATGCTTGGCACTGAGCAGGGTGAAACACGGCAGTGAGTAGTCAGGAAGAAAATGAGCTCTGGCTTTTCCCTGTCCCCTTCTGTACCCTGGAACGGATGCAGATTGCCACCAAGCTGGCTGCAGTGTTGGAGCACTGAAATCCAAGACCAGTTGAACTGGTTGAATTTAATATTAGAAATGTTGGTAAATAAACCCAACATCATGGGGGTAGCTGAAGCTCCAGCTTTCCACTACAGAAGGATCTTGCAGCTCTAAAACCTCCACGGCTGGAGCCGGCAGTGTGACTCCCGGGTGGGAGAAGTGCTCTTTATTATGTTGCATGAAATCCCACTCAAGTTTGGCTGCCATGTGAATAGATGATAACTGCTACTTCCCTTTTGGCTGGTAGCCCTGTGGGCAGCAGCAGTGGCAGCTGCAGGCAGCTGCATGAGCATGGGCATGTGTGAGGCTGCAGCAATGAGCTGGAGAGCATTGGGCTCTCAGAGGTTGGGCAGTGTGCTGCTGACCTCTGTCCATCCCACTCCATTGCTCCTTTGTGTCCAGCAACTTAAAGAGCTATTGAAATCTTCAGTCACACTTTTCAAGAAGTTTCCCCTCTGCTTTAAGTAGATGCAGTGAACATGTCAGGAGTCCAAATTGAGTCGCATGGGCATCCAGCATTTCATGCACCACAGCTTTCCTTTGCTTAACTGAATACAATTTCATTTGCAAGGCTAACATAGGGGGATTTGCAATTAATATATGTATTTCCATGTATTCGCACCAGGCACAAATAGATGTAAATGTTTGGATGAGCTTAGACTATAAACAGTGCCTGCTGTGCAAAGCAGTGGAAATGAATGGATTACTCTCTTCACTAGGGCAGTTTTTAAAATAGCTTAGTATAGATAAAGAACAATGATACAATATTTTTCTTATTACATCATGGATATCGCATGATAGAAAAAGGTGTACGGAAAGTATCTTTCAAAGAGGCCTAATGGAGCAGTTTCTGCTCAGAAATTTCTGCTTTCAAAACCAGAGGGAACATTGACCCACTGCTTCTTACTGGAAACAAGTCTTCAAGGAACAATTGCAGGGCCACAACACAGCACTCTCCATTTAACAAAATCCCCCCGCTGCTTCCCAGATTGTACTTACTTACAGATAGGCAAAAGTTTACCCATGACAAACCTAGTGAAACTCCGCACACTGGTACATAGAAACAGCGGTCACCCTGGATCAGCATGTGCCTTGGTGCCAGCTCAATAACTCCTACCAAAACATCAAAGCAAGCCTTCAAGGAACACCAGCAGTGCCTGCTTTTATCCCTGCCTGGATGTGGCATTGCTGTGCAGGGATGTTCCCTAGTCTGCAGTCACGAGCGTCAGCAGGAGCCTGGGTTTCCCTCCAGGTTGTGTCAGTAGCTGCTGGGTAGGACGGACGCCACAGTTATGATATCTGACAAGATATCAACCCAAGGTGACTCTGCAGTGAAAGCACTTGTGAGCTGGATCTGCTGCACCACCAGCCCGCGTCTGTGGAGGGTGAGATCATGATATACTTCACTCAATTAATGTTTCGTGTGGCAAATAGTCTCACTGAAATCAATAAGACAACCTGTGACATTAAAAAGCTTTTTAATATGAGCATGAATATCACTACTGGGCTTTGCCATGTTCTGTGTCTGAAGTTACTCTGTGTTCACAGAATCCCATGAAGGACAAAGACCCTTGAAATCAAAGGGCCACATTCATCTGCATCTGAAAACATGAATGAAGTCCTTGCAGGCAAAAGTATCTTACCTGAATAAGCTCTCTCAGCCTCAGTAGTCTCACAAACAGTTAGGAATAAACGTTTCATCCCAAGCTGAGGATGCACATAGTTCTGTGTAACAAGAAAACCTCAAAACCATGTCCATTAAGCCAGCACTGAGAGGCACTTCACCATGGCATCCCTGGCTATTCAAACTATAAGGCAAGGAATCACAAAGCATTATGTGGTAATGCTCCGTTTGACAGATACAAGTGTACAATCTGATGACTTAGAAATGAATCCTTTGAAATTTGCCATCAACTTTGGAGAGGTTTCCTGCACGACAACAGTGATTATAAACAAAGGAAAAATAAAGAGCATTCAAAACTAAGAAAAGTAAGACTTGATGGCCATTAACCACTAATGGAAACAGTTCATCAGGGGCACAATGTAGCCGACAATTTATATTTCGACGTATTGATAATGAATCCCAACCTAACCATTCAAATCAAAGTCACCATGTTATCTTTTGTCTCTGTGGAACTTCAAATCAATAATACCGGCATTAACCACATACACCTATACGTACACCTATGCATACATATTTCTGAATTACAAACCAACATGACATCACTTCACTCTCATTTCAACTTTTTAACACAGCGATGCACATCTGCATTCTTCCAATCGATTAATCCTGTTAGTGTATTTCAGCATTCTAAATCCCTCAGCTAAGTCAATAATGTTGATTACTTACCATAAACACTGTACATGCCATTCTAAAACAGGTTATTTGCAATTTGACATCCTCATCTATATGCATTATTCCACTTGGAAAATTAAATGAAACCCTTGATTCAGAATCAGAAACACTTAGAAGTAATGATCCTGTTTACTGATTGTCTGAAGTTGTGGTTTTTAAGCACTATTTAATAGAGGAAACGAAAAAGCACTATCAAGTAAAAAGGAAGCATCTAAGTTACTTTAGGAAGAATTCATTCTATATGAATAATGGACAATTATTGTATTTTTCATTGTTTGTACCTCAGAGACACCGAGCACCGTTAGCTTAATGCAGTTTCAGATTTCTTATCATTCAGAGCTTGAATCTAATAGAGATGGTGTAAAGGAAAACACAGTGTCCAACAACGTTATTTTGTTGGAATTTCTTTTTGGCATTGTTTTCTTATTACCATTAACAGGTAACAGCTATGTTATTATTAAGAAAAATGAGAATGGATTTGGGTGTGCTTAGGTCTGGTGTTAGCCATAAATTCAAAGAAAACCAAAGAAGTTCCTCCTGGATCTCCACAGGTCTTAATAATCAAAGGTAGTTAGAATCAGATTTCATTGCCTCTCAGTAAGAGAGCCATTTCTTTGGTAGAATATTGATTAATACCCAACCACAGCTTGGAGGGGGAGAAGCTCCCACATCGGTGTGCTACTCCCAGCATTACCAGGCTTGAACTGAGTCAACTCAGAACCTTTTCAGCATGCTTGTCCCTCCAAGAACAGCATCAGTGGGCAAAGCACTGGAGTAAGATAAGCACCAGAGGGTGGGGATGGCAAGAAGCCAGAGCTGGGGCGAGTGCTGATACTGGCAGCACCAGTAGATGCCAAAGCTGGAGCCACAGGATTCTTCTAATTTCTAATGAGACAAATTAGGCATCACATTGTGCTTTGGGTGTGTCATGAAGGCTAGAAAGGCTATCGAGCAGTAAAAGTTAGTGAATAACACTGAAACAAAAGAAGATTTATGAAGGCAGATCATTTGTTTTTACTTCTCTCTTTTCTTTTTCCTTCCTTCTAGTAGAATCCATTTTGAAGTCTTCGTTAATGTGGTGCTTTTAAGTCCTTCATCTCTAGATGATGCTGTTTCAAATTCAGATTTAGAAGCATAAATTTGGGGAAATTCATCCTCACATATCCACAACCTTTCAGAGAGTCTGTCCGCCACTACAATATCGCAGTTAGTCAGTTTGCTTCCTGATCTAAACCTTTCACTTCAGGTTTTAAATGTTTTATTTACTACAGAAACATCATGAATTTAATGCTAGTACTTATTAGCATAGAATTATAATAAACCTGAGGAAAACAATTGTGGGAATTAAAAATATGTTCAGGAAGTGTATTGGGCAGATGTTGAAAGCCTGTTTTATGTCATATTTTTATTCAGAATTATTTTAGGGATTATCTAAAAGCTATGCTGTGGATTATAAAAAAATGAGTAATTTCAGTTTAATTTAGCCCTGTGAACATGTGAAAGTGTTTCAGACAGGTGAAGTGTACTGGCGGATGTCTTAAGCTACCACTCCAGGGACTATGAATGAAAAAAAGTCAGTTGCCAAGTAGAGTTGGCATTTTACTAATTCTGGATATAATTGTACTAGAAATCTTGAGGACACTTTGAAGCAGTCTTAAGAGAGGATATTGCCTACTGGAATTCCTCCTTTGTGCAAGTTTCACTGCAATTTATTTTAAATCAAATATGCTCACGACACAAGCTTATGCTCTTGCTCCAGATACGTATATTCATTTCACCAGCTGAAATTGTTGGGCGTTAAGTAGACTCGCTTCTGTGCCAGCTGACCTACTTTATGGGTTCATCTCTTGTGACTGGAAAATAGTCCGAAAAGCCAAGCCAACTTTGTACGACAGACATTCACAGAGCTGTTGGTCTGTTTGAATCTACTCTCCACCACCAGCTTATAGCTTTTTGTTATTTCTGTTGGATTCAGTATTGCCTTTCTGTGTTTATCCCTCACTGAATCCGAGCCCAGACCCATTCAAGGCAGTGGAAGTCAGTCCCAGAACCAGCACTGGTTATTCAGGGTGCATATGTGGCCACTGGAGCTTACACAAAGAGGCAGCTGGAACACCTGGAAATCCTACACCTGTTATCACTTTTCTGCTTTTCAATTTTTTCCCCAGACTTTCTGTTTCTGACCTCTTCCTTTCATTAGTGACCAACAAAAGAAACCTCATTATGAAGTTGCTGTCCCCTTCATCACATATCCCCTTCTAGCCACCCTGTTGAAAGCTCTGTCACTTAGTTATCAGCATACTTGAGCTGACCAACTATTCTGTCCCATGAGAGCCTATCTGAATCAGGTCTAATGATCCCTGTTATTGACTGTTGATCCTCCACTGCTGATTCTCTGACAAGAGCAATAATTTCTCCTGATTCCTCTTAAGCTTACATCACACAGCATAATCAAGTTGACTCAGAAAATGCAAGTTACAACTTGGAAAAGAACATAGGCAAACATACATCTGAAACAAGTGAATTCTGCCATTCAATTATTCCATGATCTGAGACAGAAGCAGCGCTCTATAACCTGAGAACAACAAGCACAATACAAGAAAACATTCAGGGTAAGATCTTTTGTCAGGCCGCAGTCCAGCGAAGCTTGCAGAACAAGTTCTGGAAGGAATAACAGTGATGTTGAGATACACTCCTAATCAGCACAGAATACAGCAATTACTTGCATCTGATTAAAAAAAGGAACTTGTCTGGAGTGGAAGTGTAGCTCCACAAAGTATTCATCTTGCTTAATATTTCATTCATCATCTGCTCCCTTGAGAAGGATGCAAATCACAGCCACTCAATATACTGGGAGACTTTGGGATTCTTCTCCTAATGGAAGCAGAGAAAGACCACGCGAGTCAGTCCTTCACTGAGGGAAAATGGAGAAGGCATAAGTAACAGCAGACTGCATTTTAATTTTGTTCTGCTGTAATGGATATGATCAATAGGACTTCTAATTTCACTGCCTTCTTTCTTATTTCAAGGACAAGGTCTTCTACCTCACCAGTGAGCAGCTGGAGCATGTGCTGTGACTTCTGCATGATTATCCTACACAAGAGGTATACTCCTTCCCTCATGTGCTGATATTTTTATTACTTCTTAAAAGTACAACAAATTGTCCAGTACGAGAGACCCAACAAAAGAGCAAGAAAATTAATCCTCATAGTATGATTTTAAAGCGTTGAAGATTTAAGAACCTCCTCTCTCCCAGAATAAGATTTGAAGACCTTATCATCACAAGGATGAATGCCCTTGCATTCCCAAAAAGTGTTTGTAGCTAAGCAGTCTCCAGCTAGAAATGGTACGAAGAAACAGGGTGTGAAGCCTTAAAAGTGATTGCATCTGTAGAGGTTCCTCCCCATGTTAAAAGCAGGTAGTGACTGACACCCTAGAAGTGATAAGGAGATAAAGAGCTGATTAAATTCTGTCCCAGGCTTGAGCCATGCCAGGACAGCATCTCTCAGCCTTTCTCCTGCCTGTCTCTCAGTGATGCAAAGCCAGATGCCATCAGTGGCACAGGTTTGTCAGACACTTAGCAGAGGCTGTCTAAGCTTTCCTGTTTATAAATTAAGTATTTGTTAAAGTACAGTATGTAACTATGCACTCCACTTATCTTTGCTTTAGAGAGATTGACATAGTGAATTATGAAGTCAAACCCCAGGCTAGAAGATGCCTATAAAGATTAAGTCATTTCATTCTTTTCCAAACAATTAGCAGCACTAGGCGACTAAGCGGAGATCAATTGTAATTGGGGAACTGAGAGAGGGCAATAAAGAAATTACTAGTGTTTTCTCTGAAGCCTTTTGGTTTACAGACTCACTGTTATTTAATCTAGAAGGTCTGCAGACTGTAAATTATCCATTAGAGTTGTCACAGATCCCTTGAAAAGGATTTACTCTACAATAAAGGTACAAGGAAGGAAGTCTGCCTACTTGTTTCAGATAAAATAGAATAATTGTAGCATATTTGTCATCATCACATTCTTACTGCCTACTTTCACATGACCATCAAGAGTTTTAGAGGTTTTACCTGATAACAATTAACATTTTGACATCATCAGCTGAACTGAAAGGCACCCAATCTCCTCTCCATCGTCCACTGCCCACTGCGTTTTTTGTTACCAAAAAGGATGAAAAGAGGCTCCCGGTTAAAAGAAACTTTAGCTTAATATTTTGCATATTATTAATGTCACATTGAATCAGCTTTCACAAAATTGCAGTTCAAAGGCTGTTATAAGGTTTTTATTATGTTGCATGTACTCTTAGCAGCTAGGGGTTAACAGAAAGACAGCAAATTGCCACTGCAGCAAGAGATGACAGCAACATCTCTGGCAGGGAACAGAGAGCAGCACATGAATTTGATGTTGCTGCATTCATTGATGGTGATACTGGATATGAGGCAGCTGTGAGTCCCCTAAAAAGAAGCACACCTAGACAAACCTGACATCATTTCAGGCAGTATACCATTCAGCTACGCTTACCAGAGCAAGTACTGTAGTATAATAGAGCTTACTAGCAAAGCAAAGCACTGGGGTAGTTTTGCTGCAGACTGAAACTAGCATAGTCCCATAAACTGAAGAGAAGATATTGGAACTTATCATCCTTTTCTGAAATAACTCCACCTTGAACATTCTGAGATTGTTGCATGGTATAAACCAAAGCTCACTGAGTGGAGACAATTCAAAAACCTGCTAGGGAATCACATTCATGGTGTGGTCTGGAGTAGTAAAGAAAATGCTCCCTGAGAGAAGACCCTTTTCCAATGGGACTGGGCAGTGGTAGGAGAGTGATGATTTGAGGAAAGTAAGTGAACCTGACAAGTAATGCCATGCAGTTACACCACTAACACCATTAACATCAGAGATTTGTCATCAGAGAGGTTAACTCTGTGAAAGAAGGCAGATTTGGTATGAGCCCATTTCTCAAAGCATTCACAAGCTGTTGAAAGTAACACAGCTGTCTCTGTAGTGTGACATGAAGCAGTAAGCAGTGGACTTACATACTCAGCATTGATGTGAGTTTAGAGACTAATTACAGCTAATTACAAAGACAGATGATATCTTTCTCACAACCAGACCTGAGACTGCAAGAATCTTCCTCCTTGAGACTGTGCCTTGGGAACAGTCAGAGCATCTGTGTGGCCCTTGCTGTGTGGCCATAGACCAGACACTGGCTGCAATAGAAGAGGTTAGAGATAGAAGGACCTACAATTGAGCCTGCAGAGCTCTCTGTTGCCTCAACTAGGATTTACAAGGGTTTTTTTTGTTCCCAAGTTTTTTTATTTTTTTATTTTTCCACAGAACTTATGTAGCAAAGAGCAGACAGATTTTTTTGGCAAGTAAACTACCCATGTACTAGTATATTAGGATATCTGCATACTGCAATGAAGTCTGAAGTGTAGACATGCACAAAGATTGTTATTTAAATGAAAGAGACCTTATTCTTTGCCTATCCACTATCCCAGTGCAATAGCTACAAAGCATAGAAATTAATGTTTTTCTTCTCTTCTAAATCCCCTCACTCAAAGGATGAAAGATGTTAAATAGACTTTTTGTTTTGTTTTCAGCTCTTTTTATTTCACTTGTATGTGTTGGCAGCTGATAGAGCCCCAAATCTTGTCAATCCCAGTGTGTTGGGCACAGAAGTATAAAGAACATTACAATTCCCGCTCAGAAGAGCTTAAGGACAAAAATCTAAAGGACAAGACATGGACAAGACAGCAGCATCACCAGTCACAAAGCTTTTGCATGCAGTCCCAGAAAATAACGAGGAACAGTATAAAACCTATGATATTTTAAATATTATATATACATCATTGTTTTAGAGTTCATGATTCCAGTTTTTTTCCAGCAATCACAATGACAAAAAACAAAACAAAAACAAAAAAAAAAACCACCCTAAAAGAATGAAAATAACCCAACAATCTGCTCCAAAATCCAGACGACTTCTAAATAAGAGTAGAAATCTTACATCAGTGATGAGACTCATGGGTGGAATCTCAAAGAAAACCCTGATAACAGAAGAGGATTTAGATTATTAAGTAAATAAATAAAAATACTTAATCAGGAGCTTTGTCTGAGTACTGTACAGAGACCCATGTACTTCCAGAAATGCCACAACACTCAGAAAAGAGCAAAGAGGGCAGAAAGAGAAAAGAGATATTCCAGAGAGTGTAAAGGGAGAAAACACAAATGTATGTACATTGCTGATACGTACCTGGCAGCTGTCAAACTTTTTTTGTTCAAAGAACTTAAAGCGATCCCCAATGACATAGCCATGGAGAGGGTAGATATATTAGAGAATTAAAATTTGTAGTCAACATTTGCCCTTCTGGTTAGCTTGTTCTGTCCTCAGATTTGTGGGTACGTGGATCATCTTAAACTGACTCTAAAAATCCTATTTTTCAGTACTGATACAGAGTGAGGCCTATGAAGTTTTTCCTCATGTTCAAATGGGACTTCCTGTTTCAGATTGTGTTTGTTGTCCCTTGTCCTGTCACTGGGCAACACCAAAAAGAGCCTGGACCCATCATCTTGACTACCATCCATTGGATATTTTTAAGCATTGAGAAGATCTCCCCTCAGTCTTCTCATGTTGTACAGTCCCAGATCTCTCAGCCTTTCCTCGTGAGGGAGGTGCTCCAGGCCCCTAATATCTTTGAGGTCCTCTGCTGGATTTCTCTAGAAGTTCCCTTTCTTGAAATGAAGAACCCAGCACTGGACACAGTACTTCTGTGGCCTCACCAGGGCAGAGCAGAAGGGTGGATCACCTCCCTCAACCTGCTGGCCTCACTCTTTACAAGGCATCTCAGGATAACACTGTCCTTCTTGGCTGCAAGGGTAACTGGTGGCTCATGGTCAACCTCTTGTCCTCTAGTAACACCTAGATCCTTCTCTGTTGAGCTCCTTCCCAGCAGGTGAGCCACTAAGTTGTACTCATGCATGTGCTTTTTCTCCTCAGCTGTAGGATTCTGCATGTGCCCTTATTGAACCTCATCAGGATCCCCTCTACCCAACTCTCTAGCCTGTCCAGGTCTTGCTGAATGGCAGCACAGCCTTTTGGTGTGCTAGCCATTCTTCCCAGCTTTGTGTCTTCAGGAAACTTGCTGAGAGTTCATTCTATCCCTTCATCCAGGTAATTGATGAAGACATTGAAGAACGTAGGGCCCAGCACCAACCTCCAGGGAACGTTTCTAGCCACAGGCCTCCAAATGGGCTCTGTATCACTGATCACAGCCCCCTGAAATCCATCAGTCAGACAGTTCTCAATTTACCTCACTGCTTGCTCATCTATTCCATACTTCGGAAGCCTACTTATGATGATGTTATAGGAGACTGTATCAAAAGCCTTGCTGCATTCAAGGTATACAACTTTCAATGCTCTTCCTGCATCTCCCCAGCCAGTGATGATATCAACAAAAGCTACCAGACTGGTCAAGCAAAATTTCCCTTTATGAATCCATGTTGACTCCTTCTGATAACAAAACCATTATATCACTTTCCCAGGGACAAACGTGAGACTGACTTTCCTGGGTTCTCCTTCTTGCACTTTCTTATGACTGATGTAACTCTGGCCTTGGCATGAGTCTCTCCATGGCCTTTCAAAGATGATAGAAGGTAGCTTAGCAATCACTTTTGCCAGCTACCTCAGCACTCATGAGTGAAATTAATTGTGTCTCATGGATTTACATGCATTGAGTTTACCTAGACAATCTTTAACCAGATCTCCCTCAACCAAAGTGAAGTCAGCCTTTCTCCAGACTTTCTTTCTTACCTCTAGGGTCTGAAATTCCTGAGGGACAGAGTTAGCAGTAAAGACTGAAGCAAAAAAAGCATTCAGTAACTCCACCTTTCAGTGTCCTCTGTTACCAGGGCACTCATCTCATCATCAGCAGTCCCACAGTTTCCCTAATCTTCCTCTTATTATGGAGATACTCAAGGAAGCCTTTCTTGCTGTCCTTGACCTCACACACCAGATTTCATTTCAAGTGGGCCTTAGCCTCCTGTATTTCATTGCTGCATGCCCTGACAATGTTCACTGCAAGTAGCCTTCTTATATTCCACAGACTTTCTTCTTCCATTTGAGTTTTTCCATGATCTTATCCATGTGGATCTCCTGCCATCTTTGCCTGATTTCTTGCTCTTGAAGACACACAGATCTTGAATTTGGAAGAAGTAGTACATTAATGTCAGCTGTTTTGGGCTCTCTAACCTTCCAGTGCTCTAACTTAATAGATACCTCTAAGTAGGTCCTTGAAAAAGTTGAACTTGACTCTTCTGAAGTGCAGGTTTGCAATCCCAACAATCCTACTTGTTGCACTTTTTCTTCCATGCAAGATTCTGTATTTCTGTATCTTATGGTTGCTGCATCCAAGGCTGCCTCCTACCTTAATCTCAAAATCCCCAGTCCTTTGCTTACACATGCCTTCTCTGGGAAAAGAAGTCAGAAGAAGATCTTGAGATGTGGCTTGTTTGACCACATATGATAATGGGCAAGAAGGAGTAAGAGCAAAAAATGCATCTCCAACTGTTTGTTTTGAACAGTTTGGGCATTGTTTAACGACAGAGACTATCACTAAAAGTAACCATATTACAAAGATTTAGCAACATTGAACAAGTTAATGCTGCCTTTATTTCAGACCCACCATCCAAATAATATAGGGACATCTGTCTCTTAAATCACACTGTCTATAATAATAAGAACCTCATGGCAGCACAATCTTTGGTAAAATATGTGTGGTTTACAGAGAAAAAAAAATATCACTTGACTTTTTCACATATATATGTGGGGTGTGATAACTCATTAATAAACATCTTGTGCCTCCTCTGGAGATGTTTAACTCCTTATCAGGGGAATGTGTGTGTACAGTGGGTATGTTCATTGGTAAAATTTCATACATTGTCTATCTATAGATGTGAGAATACATGCATTCAAAAAATCTTACGTTGCTGTTCATCTTAATTAAAAAAATAATTTTATATTTAACATATTTGCCATAACAAGGTGTAGCAGCAATTGATAATCATGAGAAGGAACATTACTTTCAATGAAAATAAAGAATGAAGTCTTATCCTCTAGCATAATAAATTTCAAACAGAAAATAATAAAAGGAGATTCTTCTGAATAAGGAATTTAGGGCTGAAAAGTTTTAAAGTTTTGGAACCTTCTAACTTTAAAAATGTTGCATTTGAGCGTAATTTTTTATTCAACAGTGTCAGAGCTTTGCTACTGTTTGGCAACTGGTAATTCTTCTTAAAATTAATACAAACCAGAAAGCACGCTTTTACCTTCTGAAACTGCTTATTGCTGATGTTTACCTCAATGAACATTTGAATAGGTTTTCACTGTGATTTTTATCTTTACAGTTTTATATTTGTGCATTATGCAAAACAAATATGTGCAGCTCCTCCTGAGTTCTGTAGGCATCCTGGGTGAGGACAATAAAACTAATGGAAATTTAGAATTAATCAGAAAATATTCAAATCAAGTATATTTCATGTCATAAAGGTTTTTATGTAAAGACTTTGCAATAAAATGATATGATCTTTCTGCCTATAAAGGTTAAACTTGCCCAAGAAAACTTACATTTTGTTCTGATTCACAATTTCATAGTAGATTGTTACAGAATCTTGTCATTAGGACATTTCTATTTTATTCACTTACATCACTCCACTCTACACTTTTACTGGAAAAACACCGTGAGTCATCACAAAGTGCTGGGAAGCTGGAGTCTGATCTAAGGGGAAGGAGTTCTCACACAGAACTGTTTTACTCTCAAAAGGAAAATGTAGGGGTTTTAAGATCTTTCACGGGAGAACTAAGTGGGTGAAGATTTCTGTGCTTGATTTCTGTGCTCTGTGATTAAAAAGACTCTGTACCTTTGACGATCCTTTTTTTTTTTTTGTCAATCTTACAACACGTTAAGTTCAGGGTTGTGGTGGTGTGCTTTGTCTGTTAAGACTACGAATCATAACAGAGAGGGGATAGATGAGAAAAAATCAGGAAATTCGCAGATGATTTTATTAAATTTTGATGGAATATGGAATACTCACGAGTTCTCCTACAGGGAGATCCTATGGAGACCACAAAATCTACTGCAGTTCCAAGAGTTTCTCAAATCCATGTGAGATCTTAAGAAACTCATAAACTGTCAGTGAGGTCCTGTGGATCTTATAAACTGTGAATGGACATTAAACGAAGTCTGAGATTCCCACAACAGTTATGAAGTTACATTCTTGCCATATTAGAACTTCGCTGAGAGAAATATGACTAATCTTTCCAAAACTGTAATTACGTTTTCTCACATTATGAAGATAATCGTAGGAGCTGACAACATTAGGAATCCTTAGATTATGTAGTTGTCATCTATGTTTCTTCTTGCAAAAGATGGTAAAAGATTTTAAGAGGTTAATGATATTATTATCTTTATTACATCTCTACAGACAAATTTATCTGTAAATGCAACAACTTAGCAAATCAACTCTTAAAAACCAGCGAGTCTACTGGAAACAAAACATTATCCCTCTGAGATCTAGAAATAAAGACAATACACCCCCAAAACCAACTCAGTTGTAAATTAATCAGTTTGTAGTTGATCAGAAACATAAACAACCCGAAAGGAGTAGTGACCTATTGCGTTGGTTGTAAGTCACAGAATCACAGCTCATAGAATATCCTGAGCTGTGAAGGACACATAAGGACCACTGAGTGCAGCTCCTGGCTCCACACAGCACAGTCCAAAAATCAGACCATGTTTCTGAGAGTGTTGTTCAAATGTTTAGCAAGCTCAGTGCCATGACCCCTGCCCTGGGTAGCCTGCTCCAGTGCCCAACCACCATCTGGTGAAGAATCTTTCCATTCTATCCAGCCTGAACTGCCCGTGATGCAACTTAATGTTTCTGGATCTTGTTTATATGAGGTCCTCTAAAGCATGTTCTTACAACTTCTGCTAGATTAAGTCCTTTATGAAACTTTCAACCCAAGAAAGTTCAAGATTTTCCCTGCCTGTAGTCCCTGCTGCTAAACAACCTATATATTTCAGTTATCAGACAAAATATCACCGATGTAACTGATTTCACAGGCTTCCGATGCTCTGCTAACTCTCAACTCAATTTTCCTCTGACTCCAGAAACAAACAGCCAAACAATAACCTTCAATGAAAGTAAAAGGACATGTTAAATAGAAACCTATATTTATATTACTGAGGTATGAAATATCATCTTTATTTCACTGATAGAAAGATGAAATCTGGGTGCATGAAAAGTTTTTATCACAAATGGAATTTCAATTTAATTAAACAGCTTCTATTTTCTTCATATGTTATGTCATGTTTTACGTGGACTGCACTTGAAATTACATCTTCTGAAGGATATGCTTTTTGCCTTCGTCCTTTTGTATCTCTCTACTGCTGTTCTTCAGAATATCATTTTAGGGAAGCTAGTGAGTTTGTTGTTGAATTTTGCGTGTGGAGAGCAGAGCAGTTCTTTGTAAACATCTGCCATTGCTTCTTATGTGGATGAATGCATAATACTTCCAAGTACACAAATCACATTTTAGATTTAGATCTCATTTACATAATACATAAGAATGCAGAAAATGTCCCGGAGGGCAAGTAAACACTTTGAGCATAAAATGGAAAGAAATACTGAGAATCACTTCATTGTTGGTTTCTTTAGCGTGTTTTAGAACAGAGGAGATTGTTACTGCAGAAGACAGCATTGCTCTACATCTATCTGTGCATAAGGGTTGCCTTGGATAAAACAGCACATCTGGTCCCACTTTTGTCTGTGTTTCCACAGATACGTCCCTCTCACAGGTGAAGAGAACCTCAATTCCTGTTCTGTTAAGCTGAGAACATTGTCTGATACTTGCTGAAGAAGGCCACTTTGCATTTTTCATGATTCCCTACAACTGCAATTGTCTCAACATTTGCATTAAATATACTGTTTCCGGCACGTGAGCCCACAGCAGAGCTAGTGGTTGCAACATCCTGACAGTCTCTTGTCATCTGCAGAATGATGGAAGCCAGAAGAAAGAGCATGTTAAGATAAAATTCTCAAGCATGTAGTGACAAACTCCTTGTCCTTGAGACTTATACAAATAACTTTCCTGTGTTTTTTTAACCTGCTCTCCCCTCTCCTCAGACACCCCAACAGCAAGGCATGTCACTGTGATGGTTCACATCCATCTCCTTTTATTGATGTCCACTTCGGTATCTGCACTGGTCATCAATTTTGCTGCTGGGAAGGCTGGGGCAGTGTTGCAGGATGCAGCATGCGGGGGGAGACCTGGCTCTCTGTCGGACTCGCTGTTCCAGTTGGATGCCGGTACCAGAGCCTCATAAATCTTGTAGGTGACCCAGGTGAACTCTGAGGCTCAGAGCTCACTGAAAACTGATCAGGCCTCTGTTTAGTTTAACAGGCCCTTTTCAGTGACAAGTGAAAGGTTCGACAAATGCACAAAACAGATATATATTTGTTGAAAAACTAATGGCTTTTAAAAGAATGTTTGACAATTGTTTAGGGCTGTCCGTAGATCCATTATACTGATAAACGACCAACTTGCTCTGTGCCAAACTGGAGATGGCCAGCAAGAAAGCAACCTTGATTTTTATTTTTTCTTTTTCTTCTCTGCTTGCTCACACATTCGTCTTCTATTTGGTTGGCTTCATAAGAGCCACATGTTCTTTGGTGGTCAGGAAGACTTCAAGAAGGCATTAAAGGGTACCTGTGCAGCTTACATTTAACTTTGCAATCAAACTGGAATTAAGCAACACTGCAGATGCCCTCCGTGACCTGCTATTGACCGCCTGAACTTCTAAGTTAGGGTCAGTGGGGGCCCAGGATAGGAGGTCAAAAGCTGGTCAGTGCTCTTCAGGTCCAGCATGTTGAATAGAAAGACTTTATTGCTGTGATTTATGCAATTTGCACAGACAGGTTAAGGAGACCTTAAAACATGCCACAGTGCTCACTTACACTGGGTACACCATCCACTTGGAAAATAAATTCTGATTGTCTGTATGAAATCTCTTGTGGATACGCCTTGAAGTATTTTACCCTCTGTACTCTGAAGATTCATTCCCATACTCGACCCCTGAACGTGACAAGGTTAGTGTTTCCAGATTTATTTAAACAATACGAATGCACCAAATGAAGCACATTACAAAGCTGATTAATTGCAAAGGCAGAAGAACAATCAGTAATGAATTATTTTTTGGAGGACAGCTCAACTAGATGCAATGGCAATTAGAACAAAATGGAGAATAATTTTTCACTAACCCCCAGATTTAAAAGTTTGGCATTTCCTTCTCAATTATTATTTGACTTTTTTCATGTATCTAGAGTTCTAGAGATGACAGGGAATTATACAGGAGAACTAAAAAAATTAAGAGCTTTTATTACTCTACAATCAAAAGCCTTCCCCCCCCTCCCCCCCCCCATGAAGCTTAATACGAACAAAGTTAGAGTTATATCTTCCAGCAAATATAGACTCAATTCAACTGGCTGCTCAAGTTCAAGGTCTTCCTTGAGCAGAAACTGCCAGTTGTGATGTGGGTTTTCTGATGGACTCCTCTCAGGCCACCAGACATTTCTCCACTTCTGATCAAAGCAAGAGAGAGAACCCAGGTCACTGAAGGTGAAAGGGTAGGGCATTTTTAAAACCTTTCTGTTCTATCGCTTTTTTCATCACTGTAGTTTATAATTCTTTGCTCATGTTGCTGCAAAGCTCACATTACTCTGATTTAATAAGTCTACTTTAAAAAGATATTAGTCCATACTAGGGTACAATAGCATCTGATGTAATATGTGTGTATGTGCAGTATAGAACTTGCTAAGCTCTTCTGAAAAAAATAAAATAAAATGGCTTTAGTGAATGTATAGCTCGTCATATTCTTAAGCATTCTAGGGATACATGTTTAATAAGCTTACTCAATGCCCTAAATTATATCTACTTGAAGCACAAGTACCACTGAGCATGACCTGTTGGAAGGTCAGATGAGTGCACTACTATTAATAAATATATTTATAACCAGCTATAGAGCAGAGCAGCACTGATGAATAATAATTTGTTTTTAAAACAATGTGTACATATTACTGAAAGTGATAGACTGTCATAAGCATAATGCATAGATTTCAGGCTGTCAAAATATGTATTTATCTGAAATACTGGAACAGATCCAAAATATATTTCTCAAGTTAATAACACACATCACCACCTCCTGCAGAATTATCATTCTCCTGTAATGAACTACAAGAAAAGCTATTGGCTCTGTCTTCCTTTATTTTAACTCACAGGTAGGGGCATAGTACTAACCACTGATTTACATGTAAAAGGGTCCAGCAATGAGCAACAATAGTAGAATATGATCTCCCTCTAAACTGCAGGGTTCGCTTGGACAGTGTGGTCTTGTTTTAGCCTTCTGTGCACACTAACTCAAAAGCATACTGCCTAAAGTTCAGTAGCATGTTATTTTTTACATAAATTTCCATGGGCTTGCCCTAAACCTGTCTCAGACTGAAGGATAAAATTTTGCCAATTCATCACTATTGATCAATTGGCATTATTAAAGGAATCAGCATGAGCCCACTGACTGTTTTATGTTCTGATTTCTACTGTTTTACAGTGAGTGATCATTGACTGGTTTCCTGAAAGGTTATAGAACCACAACAGAATAGAAACTGGGAATGAGTAAGTAATTCATCAAAAATTCCTTGTATAGTGAAAGTGAAGGTAGTGTAGCACAGAAAATAGTATTTCTCACTATTTCTTTGCAGAAGGGCCCAGAGGACTCTCTGTCAACCCAAACTGCCATTTTTTGTGCATGCTACTTTTAGCCTTCTCAGTCAACTGGAAGGAGACTCCATTGTCTTTATCTGCTGGTAAAAAGTTACTGCTTTTGGTTTGACATTGTTTTCAGCTGGGCATTTTGTCTCTTCTAAAGAAGAGCCATTTAAGTAAACTAAGAAATGTTGAAAGTCAGCATTATAAGTGCAAAAGATTTTTGGAGGTTCAGCTCAGGAAAAGCCTGAAAGCTAATTTGAAACCTTTCCAAGTTTAATTTCATCTAAAACTTGAGCTAGATTTCTCCCAGGATCATTTGTATTTGACTCCAGATAGAATTGCAAATATGGCAGTAATAGCAAATAATTCTTTGTGCATTGATAGTTATGCAAAGCAGAGAAGTCTCAGAAGGAAAAATAAAACCTTTTCTGAACACTCTAAACCTATTTCATTTGTGAAACACTCATGTTGTTCCCATCTCTTTGAGCTTTTGAATTTTCTAAATATAAGAATTTCTAGATTAGCAGTGAGAATGGTGAGAAGAAAGAATTTCAGAGCAGTAACTGGCAAACTTGGTTCTGTAAATATATAGAATTGAAAAATAAGTAGCACTTTCAAGAGTTCTTTATCTAAAACTAACACACTTCTGATGAACAAAAAGTACTTTTTTATGCCAGTTGGTTAGTCTTCAATCAACATGCTTCACAAATTATTGAAAAAATTATTATTTAAAGTAAAATCTGGAATATAAACACAACTTCCATAAAAAGTCTGTTTCCAAACAACTGGAAACAGGATAGAAGCCACAAGTTAGCTAAACATTATTTTCTGTTTAGCTTGTATTGAGGTAGCCTTTCCAGGTGCAATCCATGAATTTGGTTTGTGTTATCACTGCCAGAGCAACAGCTTTTTGACTCTTCTTGTTTGCATCATGGATCAGGACAAACCCAGACAGCCCTAACTGGCTGGGAATCTGCCTTTACCCTAAGATGCATTTTGGTGAATATGAGGTCTGACATCTTTTATCAAAAATAGTGTAGCCAGCAAGAGCAAGGAAGTGATTGTTCCCTTGTACTCAGCTCTGGTGAGGTCGCATGCTGAGTATTGTGTTCACTTTTAGGCCCCACTCTATGAGACCGCATTTGAGACCCTGGAGTGTGTCCAGAGAAGAACAACAAAGCTGTGAATGGTCTGGAGCACAAGTCCTTTGGGGAGTGGCTGAAGGAACTGGGATTGTTCAGTCTAAAGAGAAGGCTCAGAGGAGAACTTACAGCTCTTTACAGTGACCTGAAAGGACATAGTTGTGAGGGGGAGCTCAGACTCTTCTTCTGGTTAACTAGTTATAGGATGAGAAGGAATGGCCTCAAGTTGCATGAAGGCAGGTTGTTGTGGTTTTGTGGTTTTGATGCCGGTATTCCACATCAGAGCATCATGCAGCAGTGAAGGAGTTAACGCTGTGGGAGCAGCAGAGGGGCGGAGCTCCGCACCGGATGCCAGGCGGCGCTCTGCCTGGGCGCGTTCCTCTGGGCTGCCCTGGAGGTTCAGCACGTGTGCTTCCCTTGCAGTTCCTCCCTAACGTAAGCTCACAGCTTTTGGTTTGGAAATTTTATCTCTCTCTCAATTGTTCAATTTTATTATATTTAGTAAAGTTACCGTTCCTTCTCAGATCGTGCCGTTGTCTTCTTGTAGACCCATCTCTTCCCGCTGTTTCCCCCTCCCCCCACCGGAGCGCGGCTCTGCTCGGGCGGCCGCGCGGCCACTGACGCAGTTTCTTTTACTCTCCTCTCTCCCTTCTCGGTTTCTCTTGGGTTACTGTCACGGATAACACCGTGATACAGGTTCAGGTTGTTTATTAGGAAAAACAGCATCTCCAAAAGAGTGGTCAGGCACTGGAATGGACTGTCCGGGGTGGTGGAGTCACCATCCCTGGAGGTGTTGAAGAAATGCTTAGATGTGGTACTAGAGGACATGGTTTAGTGGGTAAATAAGTTGGGTGGTTGGACTAGGTGATTGTAGAGATCTTTTCTGACCTTAATTATTCTACAATTCTATGAGCTGGTAAAAAGTTAATGAAAAGTAGGATGGATGTGTTGATACCTGTGGATTTTGTATGTAAAACAACACAAAAAATGATTATAAACAGGCAGGACTTTGGTGCAAATAGCAAATTTCAGGCCCAGAATAGATTAAGACTAATCCTGCATATGGACAAAACAGGTTCTAAAGTAAGAATCAATCTGACTTTTAATAATATAGCATTAACGTCATAAAAACATAACATGGCTTTCATTTTTGTGTGAATAAAGGGCAAGATCAAAAGGATTTAGATGCTCAACATTCACCCAGGAGCAGTATATAGAAGATCTGGTGCCTAAAGCTAAAACACAAAGCTGTTTTTGAAGTTCCTTTTTTTTTCTTTTATTTACTTGTTTCTATATTCTACAAAAAAAAAAAAAAAAACAAAAAAACAACAACAACAAAAACACAGCTTGACATACTGACCTATCTTCTCACCTTTGACAGTAGACCATACAGGCAGGCTGTTGAATACTTTTCCTATAATTCTCTGAAAAACAAATTTTCAACCTGCAAATTCCTAAGCAGTTTGGATTTTTTCTATTTTTTCTTTCTTTATTTTTATTTTTTTCCAGGCAATCAAAACTGTACACACTGAGTAGAAGAATAGAGCATTTCCAGTCAATTCTGTGATCACATTGTTCAGTCCAGCATTCAAATGCAGCCAACTTTTCTGTCTTCTACCACAAAATTTGGAAGCTTAGTCTCCATTGTTTTACAGAACGAAGGCCATTTGTTATATTTGATTTCCTATATTAATTCCTTAAATCTTTCAGCACCATGCTAGGATGAGCGAACTACTCAGAATGAAGAGCACAGAGAAATCCTAAGACTGGTAATATGAAGCTCATTCTTCAGTGGCTTCTAAATAATAACAACGAGGCTCTATATAGCTAGATTTGTATCTAGTTATTTTAATGTAAAAGCAGGTGTATTCCTAGTTTTATCTTCTGTGAATATGCTGTGGAACAAACACTGACTTTTGGCTTTGTAGTTTGAAAGCAAAGTCACCTCACAGGCCTCTCGTTGGGGTGGCACCAGTGGTTCTGCCTTTCCTTAAATAAATACATTTCTAACCCTAAAGCCAGGTGGGTATTCAGCTGATTTTCATAACACTGATTGTAACCTGTACTCAAAAGAGACTCAAGAGAAGTCAAGTTAGAAATGAAAATTCTATCCGCATTTATGCAGAGCATGAAACCCCATCTAAGGTCAAAACTGAGGTCATAAAGAGGATAATATGGGTTTAGCCTGCAGTGCAGCTGCTGTATGCTGTATTTAGCCTGTGAATTAAAAAGCAGCTTTTGTTTCTACTGCTGTTACTCCCTGCATCTTTCTAAGTCATTTCTCCCCTCTGACAACAGTGAAATTTAATGTGTATATATGTGTATATACATGTGTATACATACATGTGCCGGACAGCTTTTTATGTTAAAATGTCTGATGTTACATATTGAAGTAAACAGTTACAAGTTTAATATGCTGAATCTTAGTGGAAAAAAAAAAAAAGTAATTTATGAAGGCACATATTCTTACAGGGGCAAATACATGACTTTTTTTGTGGCATAGATCAGTGAGTCAGTGATTTCTATCATGTGGTGCGGTGGCATTAAATAGCACTATATGGGAAGATTCTACCACAAGCCAAGTTCTGACTTAGATTAAGAGAGAGGATCTAAGGATACAAGTATAGTCTGTAAACTGCTAAAGAAATCACAGTAGAGAGACAAACAAATAACCCCTCAACGTTGTGTGCTCCTCTGACTTCACAATGACTCAGAACAAGACAGCAACAAGCTCTTTTGTGATGAACACCAGGGAAAAGTTGGAAAAGGAACATTCCAAGATGAATGTGAAGGATTGTTGGGATTTAATCCACTGAACAAAACTATGGAAAAAGTCTTATTCCATTATTCAGAGGCTGCAAGTGTATTTTACCTTGGGGAAATGCATTTCTACTCATTTTTAGTAGCTCTATAGTCCATTTCAGACTCTATACTTGAAAATTAACAGCATGTTAACAGGACTATTGCCTGTACTTGTGGAACTGTCTATTTAGGATTAGGCCATTAACTACTGATGGAGATAATTGTTCCTGCACTTGAACAGCAGAAGGATAGAACTGAAAGTGGTTTAACTGGCATTTGCATTTATGCTTGGTAAACAGAGGTGGATTTGAAAGTGCTGAACATTCAATATTGCCTTCTACACAGTTCACATTCCAAAGCATCACTGATCACAAAGATCAGTTTGATAAAATGTTGTAGCAAAGGTTAAATCAAACAATTTCAGCAGTAATTTATCAACTCTATATAAATAAATGCAGTGGCAATGCATAATAAAATACATCTAATTGTCCTTTGGTAATTATATTTTCTTTTTTGGAGGCTCATCAGTCACAATTTCTCACGATTCCAGCTTGAAGTGTCACCTTTTAAATGCACGTACTTTTCAGATTTTGTTTATCTTGAACAGTGAGATTTTCAAGGCCAGTTGTGCAGCTGAGGAGGGCTGACTTTTCATTTCTTGTATGGTTTTCACTAATTGTACCTTCTAACCCTTGCTTCAGAAAGTTTGTAAATTACTCCTTGTGATAAAAATCAGCCAGCAGGAAATGGCTTGCTCACACCCAACTCTCAACATACTAGAATTTATCACACAATTAGTCGATGAGATAAAGATGCATTATTTTACTCAGTTTTATCCCATGCATTATTTTACTCAGTTATTCTCTAAGTAAGCCCTATACCATCTCCTTACCAACATGTAGTGCAGTGCTCAGGAGACATTAGGGTGAAAAGACTGTCAGTTCAGCTCAAAAAGGCCATTTAAGTGTTCAGTACATGCAGAGGGAAAGCTGTCCTCATGGGGTGACAGACAAGGTGCATTTAGAAAAAGAAGAGAATGATCTGTTCACCACAAGCTGCTTTGTGCCCAGTGCTCTCTGTGATTTGTATAGGTGAGTGATGCATAAAATCCAGTTCAGTTCATTAGTGTGAACTGTCTCTGGCTTGATAGGCAACTGCTAAAAACTGTGTGTATCTCTCCATGGGAACTGTGCTTACTCCAAAGTGAGCAAAGTCTCTGAAAGTTGCATCAAATTAAAAAACGTGCTGTGGCTGTTAATGAAGGGCTTCCTGAACTGGCTCTGAATATGATGCCCATATATCAGAGACCTCTGACATTGCCTGCCACTCGATCTGGATGCAGGAAATACAGAATTCCAGGCAGATGAGAGCTGAAACTGAAGCTCCAAAACCCTTCCTTGTGCAAGTGATTAGGCGCAGCTGTTTCGCTTCACGTTTCGGAGCACTTGAACTCTGCAATCTGCCACATTTTTACAGGACTGCATGTGCAGGGGGTAAAAAAATGGTATTGTGCCCTGGCTAGACAGCAGATGTGTGGATAAAGAAATGTCTCCATTAAGAGAAAAATAAATGAAAAAAAAGAAACCCCCCCCACAAACTGGGAGGCAAGAGGGAGACTATCAGAAGAAGCAGAAGAAAGCAATCACCTCTTTTCATAAAATAAAAGGGGTTAATTCTGCAAAAATTTACCACAAACAATACATTTATTCTTAGCAAAATAATCACTGCGCTTCTAAATCCATCCAAAGACACAGAGTTTTACCTTCAGACTAGAAACTCAACTGCTACCCCAAATATATCCGTTTTGTATTACAAAATAACATGCTTTGCATTATTTCAAGCTGAACACTCCTTCCGTTCTGATCAATAATACATAAATACTGGGGCTACATAAAAGAAATGGTATGAAAAAGCCAAACCTAACATCTTGACCAACTCTCTTGGTGCTTTTAATTTTCTTAGCTCCACGTCCGTACAGTAATAGGATGACAAAATTATGAGGACTTGCTCAGAGAAGTCTCTTTAAATTGATGAAAGCTCTTTGTTGCACGGGTTGCTCAAATAGTTATTTGAAGCCTGATTCTACAGCAGAGAAGCCTATGGGACATTTTCGTATTTACTCTAATAAAACAGGAATCAGTGCTTTCAGTGCCAAGCTTCTACTGAAGGGAAAGGAGAACTGATGGGAGTTAAGCCTCTTTTTAAACAGTGTATTCAAGGAAGAAGACACTGACATGTGTGATAAAGCAACAGAACAGTTTGATGTAAAAATATGTAAACAATACAGTCAAGAAATTACATGTGCACACAAAAATGTATATTAGTGAAAGCTGTATGAGAAATGTAGAGAGAAGTGTACTGTCTGGACTTTCCCTCAGCAGAAAGGTTTATCAAGAGAAAAAAGATGTCTTTGGGTTCTTGCAGTTGGTATTTTGTCATTCAAAGTTCCTTGTGTTTGATCATTCTCTATGTGATGACCATCAGTCTGTACTGGGGCTCTTCTTATAAGACAAACAAGGAGCATGTCAGAGCTCAGTGTCCCAATTTCCAGGCCAGCAAACTACAACTGAGTGGGCCAACTTTCCACATATCCCCTCCGCCACAGAGCTACAGTGTCCCAGAGGAGAGAAACCATTTTAATGAGCCTTGCAATTGTGGAAAAGCTTCATCAGGAATTCATACCTGAAGGGTTTATGTTCACTGCTGCAAGGGTGTGGGACATTATTTTCCCTCCAGGATAACAGATGCTATCTATCCCTGTGTGAAACACCAGCAGAGACATGACACTCTTGTTTCATCTGAGGTAGAAATTGTGTGGGGGAGAGGACAGATTTCATCAACCCGTGGTTTAAAAGTTGTGATTACAGAGTCTTCTTTTCACTCCCACATTTTCCTCAGTGAAGACAAAGCCCCAGGGGTTTTCCACATCAGAAAGTAAAGCTGACCTCTCTTATATTTCCTAATAACACAAAGGTAAGTATTTTCCTATGCTCCAGTTACAGTGCAGCAGAGTTTCAAAACTGTTTAAAACTCACTGCTGTTTATAGGAGGAAAAAACAAAAAGCAAGAGTAAGAGAGGTGCGAGGAGGGTGAAGCCTGCTCTTGCCTTGTGAAGAAAAGGAGGGTTTTATCTCATTTCTTGCAGTTTAAGGCCTCACCTTTTTAGAAAGCAATTCTAAAAAGCTTCATTGCACTTGAAAATCTACACACCAGAATAAAATGAGATGAACACATCAGACAGCTCTCTTTTCCCTTTCTGCTCATCCCAGCAGTGTGTGTGCTCTCAAGCTCTCTCGCCTTAAGCATTAGAATAAGGCCTTCTGTTTTTGGACACTCTCCCAGTTAATTTGTTTTATTAGCTTCAAGTCCAATTACATTGTATTATATTGTGCTTATTTAGCATTCTGATATCTTATTTAGAAAATTAGCTTTCCTCCTCAGATTGCTGCCGCTGTTTTGTTTTCAGGCCTATCATCTCCCTGCCTTTTTCCTCCCTTTTCCTCTTTCCCTTTCCTGAGGTGTGGGTCCATGAGTCCCTTCTCTCCATTAGTCACTGAACCGGGCTGAAATGGCCCCTAAACCATTGACAACTCAGAAGAAAAAATAAAAGAACTAATGGATGTTTGAATATTAAAGTTATACCTTCAGTTTCAAAGCAAACTTGATTTGAAGCGATGAGGAGGGGACACAAAAAGGATAGATTTAACACAGAGAAAGAGGAAGAAGTCTCCAGGTAGGACACAGCGAAAGAAGCACAACTGGGACAATTGTTTTGTAGGCCAAAAGAGCAACTGTACCAATGAGATCCTGTAAAATCAGTTTCTGTAAACTCACATATACAAAAAATCATATAACTCATTGAGAAAAACAATCTGAAATTTGTAAGAGAAGTTCAATTCAGGCTAAAACACATTAGTAAAATAAAACAGTATCCACAACTAAAACTGGTAAGATTTCTCAGACAGTGTAAAGAGAACAAAGCAATTGTCTTTCCATGAGATACACACTGGAATAGGAAAGAGATGATATATTAGTTAAACGTAATGTCATAAGGAGGTGAAACTTGAACACCCGACAGATTAACAAAGAGAAATATGAGGAGGTAAATTTCAGTAGAAAGATGAAAAGAAGAAGCCCTGAGTAGACAACTTTGACATTTAGAAAGATGTGACAAATATGGAAAACACACAAGTGGCTGCAAAGAGACATAATGTGGCCACAAGCCACTGGTAGCTCTGAGTCAATTTTCTAAATGATTCTGAGGAATGAGAGTTTCTCTACAGCGCATGGATCTGATGGGGAAGCACTAAGGGTCTTTGACTCATATCTCAAAAATATACAGATAGGACAGGAACACAGCAGAGGCTCCTAAAATGTTTGGTAGAGTACAAAGATGTCCCTCTCTATGTTCCTCTTCACACAACTTTGTGAAATTAGTAATCACCTGAAGTCCAGAGGGGAGAATCTTTATGATAGGTGTGGAGGAAAGCTGCATCCTGAGAAAGAGAAAAAAAGAAAAAGAAACACTTTAAATAGAGAAGCAGAAGATTGTGGAAGCTGTAAAGGAAGTCTGCTCATGGATAAAAGAGTGGTGAGAAGGCAGTAAGCAGGCAGATGAATCATGGACATGAAGTGTTCAGCATACTGGTGTAGGACGCTCAAAAATGGTGACTCAAGCCCCCATCAAAGACATGAAATGAAGACTGTCAGCTCCCCAGGGCTTATTTAATCTTTGGATTTATTATAAAATACCACACTGAAGTTTTTGTTTTGTTTTGTTTTGTTTTTTCCCACAGAAGTTATGCAAATCTCTATGCTGATTAGGAACTGTCATTTTAACACTTCTACCCTCTATAACTGAATTGAAACTTGGAGATACATGAAGACAAAGAGTAGAAAAGTTTGTAAGTGAGAAGGAAAAGCCTTCCTTCTCCCCAAACCTCTTAGATTCATCTTTCTTTTACCACAGCACTTCCCTTTCCTATCTCTGTGTCATTTCTTGTCCTTCCTTTCTCAATTGCTTCTTTCCAACTCTTTGTCTACATCCTGACAAAAGTTCAATTTCTCTGCATTTTACACTACTCTGTTCTCACTGCATACTAGTGTCTGAAAAATACATTTCTATCATCCTTTTCTCTACAGTCTCTACCCTTTCCCTACTCCATTTTTTTGTTTGTTTTTACTTTCTTCCACTTTTCTTTTTCAACGTATATATTTTTTCCACACAAGAACTTTCAGAAAAAGATCAAAAAGGAACCTGGCAACACAAATTAGAGATTTGATGACAGCCAAGTGTAACTAAATAAAAATGATTTTGCATCAGCCACAGCAACTAAGAGTTTTTAATAATTGGTGACTGGTAGTTTTCACTCAGTGAACAGGAGGCTGGGAAACAAGCAGGCACAACAGAAAGCAACAGAACAACAGAAAGCAGCACAGTAAGAACTGCATATCCTCTTACAAGTTTGCCTAAAGCAGCACAGCTTTTGTGCTTTTTTTCTTTTAAACTTTTACTTCTTAAGTAAAAGATTAAAATACATTTATTCCAGAATCTGGCTTTAGATGCAAGTCACCTGAATTTAAGTTCTTCCCTGCCCTGAATAAATCATCTAATTTCACTTTCTGTCACTAAAAGACAGAAGTGAGAATTACATTAACTGATTAGAGAATTAGTACTATTGCATACAGCTTGTTTTAAAAGATTCAATCACGCAGATGTTGCTGCTGTCAGTAGAATTGCAATACTATGCATGTTCACACTTCAGAATGCATTCAGGAACATAATTTATGAATGTATGAGACGCATAACTCTGTGTCTGCATGGAAACACTATCCTAACATACATTAAATGTATTAAATAATCTCACTGTATAACTTATTAATTGACTAGTATTTACTGTATGGTAATTAAATGGTTGTAATCAACCATCCATAGAAGTTAATTGTCTGTAGATTGTGCTGGTCATTTTAAGTATTTCTTTTACTATATTCAAGGATGTGGCATTTTTCCAGTTTCTTAATGGGCTACATTCAGAAAGTGAACTGCGGCAATCCTGTTATCTACACTATGTGTATTACAGAAGAACAACTCATATGACAGCAATGTTTTAAGATACTGTTATGAATAACATTCACCATGGGCCATATCTTAAGTTGTCAGTGTAGTTACTCTGATTTACACCAGCTGAGGATTAGGACACATGCATGATTACAAAGAGTGGTAACTCCATTAGATGCATCAAATCTTTCAAGATAAGAGTGTCAGCATGAAGCACAGCTGAGTTAAAAACCAATGTAAAAAGAGAGGAATGAAGTAAGAGTAACTGCATTGAAGTTAATACTATTTCCTTTACTTTTATCTCTATGCAGGACCCAATGTTTTCCTATACAAAAGGAGGTCCTGAAGGCATTTCATTATGGCAAAAATATGAATTGAAAGTGAGAAGAGAAATCAAAACAGATTGCCAAATAGTGCTCTCTATGTTCAAAGAATGTAATAGAAAATTAACTTGAAGAAATAAACTTCTTAAATGTTCTCCCACCTATATTTAATTACTTTTCTCTGCTCGGCCGACATAGCTTACAAACATCTGCCTTTTGACAATGTGCTATGGTCAAATATCACAGAAAGATGGGAGGATAATATACAAGTCTTGCTGGTTCTCTGGGAAGAAGACACTGGAGATTTTTACACTGGAGATGGCCAGCTACGTGTTCCGACCTGAACATGTTCTTCACCTTAATATGGGCAGCCCTGCACTGCATATTCAGCAGCAGCCTGGTGTTTGACTGGGAGCAGGCAGACGCTGGTCCCACCCTGTGAAGGAGCTGAGTTGTTCTCTGAATTCACATAACCACTCTGAGAACCCTCTGTGCTCTCCTTCTCAGAGGCTGTCTCATACATATAATTAAGATTTTCGCTTTTTACAAGATTAATCTTTTGATATAGGTTCTATAGGAACAGGTGGTTCATTCGGAGTTAATGCAGACAGCTGTAATTTCAACTCAAAAAATGGTACCTTGTTATGTAGCTTTAAGGCCTTAACTTTGTAATGAAGATCTTCTCGTGGACAATGTCAAGCCTTCACTCACTAGTTTAATCCAATGTTGTAATTTGCAATTCCATACAATAGCTAGAATGTAACTTCACTACAGAAAGCACAACCCCACCAGAGTGCTGGTTAACACATTCAGGCTAGAAAAGTTTTAGATGAATCCTCAAGAAAAGCTAAAATGGATCTGTACAAAGAGCAGAACTGTTCTTTGTGGTTTTAAAGAACTCAGACTGAAAGCATCTCTTTGCTTTCACATCTGCTTTCTTCTCATGTAGCTGAAGCTTGAATTACATTTAGTCATGCATGACGTCTTGTGATATACTGCTTAGAAATTAATCACCCAATCTCTTAAGCAGATCTCTGTAAGCTTTCTCCAGGAGTTTGCCTAAGTGCAGGTTCTGTTCAGACACCTCAGCATGTGGAATCAGAAATGAGATGGGAACGTGGCTTCACTTGGTGCACGCTGCCACACAGGTCCAGAAAAGGACACAAGACCCAAGATAGCCAGATCAGCACCCGTGCTATTTCTTCCTTTTCTGTATTTGAATGTTAGCCACTCAGTAGTTAGCATATCAACAACAATAAAACTTACCCTCTCATCAGCACAGAGAAAACATTTTTCACTGTGTTTTATGATGAGACAACTACTGGAAGTGTTGCAAGAACAGGCCCAGGTCAAGACCTTCCAGCATAATCAGCAGAAAAAATACCTGTTCAGAGCAGAAAAAAGAAGAAAGGCCAAGTGCATCATGTGCCTTGCTTCCTAAGGCAGGAAGATTTCTATTCATAGTTAAAAAACAGGGTAAGTTTTGGTGTCAAAAAACTATTCCTGCTAATAACTGAAGCATCAGCATAAACATACTTTTACAGGTAAGTTTTATCTTAGTTGTACAGGAAGGCAGTCAGAATCGCAGCAACCACAGTCCTTGTCAAAACCACTCTGGAAATATGAGCCTTTTTTTCCTATGATATACTGGAATCCTTATGCAAATAAAAATAAAAAGTGCCAGTTATATGCAGACTCTTGCGTCTGTTCAGAAGCAATGGACTAAAAACGTACAAAAAAATGAATTTGCAAACAAAATTTGCTTAAAGATTATTCAAAAGTAGATTTTGTCTGTTCCTCCAGTAGCAAAATTGTGTTACCAATTTTTATACATACAGTGTTAAAACAATTTTTAATGTAATTGGTAACAGACACAGTGAAGTTGTCCTTTTTAGATTTTGCTGCTCTTCCTTTTTTTTTTTTTTTTGTATAACAATAGTTGTTTCAAATTATTTTGTTGCCTGGCGTTGGAATGATATAAGACGAAAAGCAAAAAAGAACTGATCTCTGGAGAAATTGTTGGCATTCTGGAGAAAGAAGTCTTTTGATAAATATGGAAAAGAGCAAAGGAGACAGATAATCTTCAGTAGGCTGGTCTAGTTAAAAGGAAAGTCAAGAATGCAAACAAATATCTAACAAAAGAGTAAGGAGATCATTCATGGACTGCAGTAATGAATAGCGCTCCACTAGCATCTCCATACTTTATGAAACACTAGCAGCTCTTTCAAGCTGGACATTCTGATCTGGTTGCTAATGTTTTGGACACTAGCTATGTGAAAATAAACATATACAGTCACAACATTTAAAGATCTGAAACAATGAAAAAATCATTTCTCTCTTTTTTTTTTTTCTTCAACTTAACTGTTCTTCTGCCAAGGAACAGAGGAGTTTAATGCCTTGGGCGCAAGTTCCATACACTAGAAAGAGCAGTACAAGATTAAGTAGTTCCTGAATGTGAAGTTGCCTGGTTAAAAAAAAAAAAAAAAGAATTTTCAGGTCTCAAACCGAATGCTAACAAATGACACACAGCTCACACCTTCTTAAGAGTGTCTCCAACCTGCCTGCATGTTTTTTTGTTTCTTTTTGCCTACAAAGTACATGCAGTTCTCTCAACAAGTCCTTCTCTGCACTTTTAACAGTGAAATCTAAGGCAGAAAAGCTGCTCAAACTGTATACATTCCATTTGTCTACGTATCTTGTGCACAACTGTTTCAACAAATGCAAGCCAAGCTGAGAAATGCATCTGTGACTCAGACAAAAAAAGAGGTGTTTGACCTCCATAATACCTCTTAATCTGAGGCTGAGCGCTGCACAGAATCATGTTGTTTTGTTTTTTTTCCCCAAAAAAAGTTTTATCTGTAGTTATGTTATCCTGGTTACATACCTGTGTAATATCATTTATCAGAATGTCCCAGTGTTAATGAAATACTGGCTGCAAACAAAACTCAATAAAGCTCTCTGACTCCAACCCTGTCATGGCTGATTTTCTCTTAAGAAAAAGGAGGCCTTGGTTTCAAACTTCAGCAATGTAAATGACCACTTTATATTGAACAGCCAACTCATTTCTCTTGCTTGGAAACACACAACCTCTTCAGCTTCACGCACCTATTGCAACACTGCTGGACCCCCTGTGCAAAGAAATGAAACCTGAATGCTGCCCAGCTCAGATCAGTTACATCAGCTGATACAGGGTCTAATGTCTAGATTCAAGGTGATCCATTCAATCCAGGAAGTGGAACTACAGGTTGATGAAGATTTTTTCCCTTCCCCCCACCCCGAAAAACAACAACAACAACAACAACAACAAAAAACCTTTAATTATTTTCTTCATTTAATCAGAAAAAAAATAGGAGGGCAGATGCACATACACACAGTAATTTACTTAGGCATTTTTGAGGAAAGAGAAAACATTAGCAATGATGCCAGCACTCTAGACCTCTTGTTTTCATTTGATTATACACTAGATAAACCTGATTTATTTCCAGATAAGATGACTGAGGACAAATTGAGCAATGGCTACCTTTGAGAAAGTTGTTACTTTCCTCTTGAGGGCATGTGCCACAGCAGTCACGTTAATATTCTCATTTATGCTGAGTCGCTGATATAAACATATCCAAATATAAGATAGAATCACAGAATCATAGAACCACCAAGGCTGGAAAAGATCTCCAAGGTCATCCAGTCCAACTGTCCACCAACAATATTTCTCTACTAAACAATGTCCCTTTCTACTATCCTTCTTTGCACTTCCGAATGACTGTTGAAGCTATGTCTAATTTATTCTTTTAATGCTATGCAAGAAGATAACACTGTTGCATGTAATAGTGTAATAAATCAATGATTATTACGTGTTAACAGCATTTGTCAAAGTAAATTCTCTAATGGTGTCAAAATCTTTTGTCCTTTTCAACAGAACAATCATTGATGGGTATTTTACATTATTGCATATTGAGCCTCCTTAAGACTACGGCATAGTTTGTTCTTAACAGAAGCCACAAACATTTTTATATGAATGGAAGTCTTAAGATTTTAGAACTGGTGTCTAGCACACTCAAAGTATGAGAAGGAATGTGAAAGAAAGTTAAACTTATCTACCACTAAGTGTCATATGGCAAGATGATGCAGATTCAAGAAAGCTGGAAGAAATATGAACCGTGGAATATGAACACGTGCTACCTACAGAGGTATCAGTCTGCACTTGACTGAGGTCAGTAAGTGAAGGCAGGTGCCTGAGAGAAAAGTTGGCTATTTTCTTTCCGGCATCATTAGATCTGCAATAGTAAGTTCCGCCCAGTTAACTGTTTCAATAATGCTACACTAGTTATAGGTTTCCCAGCTAGGTTCCTGTAGTTTCCCATCCCATCCCACCCTCCACAGAATGCATTCACGTGTATTGGAAAGGAAGTGTGAGCTGGAATGTGTCCTGCTACCAGCCCTGGGGCTGTGTTATTTCAGGTATATAGGCTATCCGGTCCAGTGCATGAACATGGGAAATTTCTCCTTTTTCAGAGCCAAAAACATCAAGCCAAATTCTTGACTTCCCCCCACTTCCCCTCCCCCACCCCCCTACTTAACATTAGAACCGCTTCCAAAATAATTACATTATAGATGTGCTCACATGGTGCATACGGGAAAGGAGAAATAACAGCCTGTGAGGTTTCTGATTTCAGATTCATAAAAGACAGTGTTTCTGGATGTTGTCAAATAGTAGTGTAGTACTTACCATCCAGGATGTTCACACTTTACAGAAATTATGTTGCAAATGCATCTATCCTATCCTACTGAAAGCAATATATTCCAACTCCTTTGATTCCTGAGGAACAGACAGTATCAGGAGGTAGCAATACTACAAATAGCAAAACGTTTGCAGGCCTTGGGCCTCACAAACTAAGCACTCTGAAGATTTTGGTGCTTGTCCTGCTTTTAATTACAAGCCTGGGGAAAAAAAAAAAAAAAAAGGGTTGTATATCATTCACAGAACTCCAAGGGCAGTTTTGTTGGTTTATTAATTCTAATGTAGTATCAGATCATAAAAGTAATTTGACTGATTTGGTAATGTGATTTGGTAATGTTCTGATTAATGCATTACCATGAACAGAAGAGACAGATTAACCATACCATGAATTGTAACACACTAATCCCTCACTGTAGCTCTAACAACAGAGTCACATGCAGTTTCAATTATTTTACATATTTGGCAGCTATTCTTCCCACTGGAACAATAAGCATTAACAAAATAATCTGAAAGAAGCTTATAAAAACATGGTTGACATAAGTTCTATTAAGAAATACTTGACATTACAATACCAGTTTTGTTTTAACCACACTAATATATACTATTGAAATATCTTGATCTGAATGCTTCAAAAATACTTTCAAATTTGTCATGCTCCACTAATATGGCAAGTCATTGATAGCCCAATAAATTAGTGTTATTTCAAGAGAAATTTGTGAAAAATTATGGGCAGCAGGGGTTAACGTGCTCTGATGAGAATGAGCCCTTCTTTATTAAGCAGTGCTTTAAATTGAAGACACTCAATAAAACAATGATGCTACAACTGCTGCTACTTTAAATAATGCCTCACTCTTCACACAGATAACTTCATCTATGGATTTCCAAACCCTTTAGAAAGGCTGTAGTTTCCATACTCATATTTTACAGGTCCCATAAGGACAAATTAAATCTGAGAAAATGAATCAGTGTTAGGGATAGAATTAACGGTTTCTGTCTCTTCTGCCTATACCATGAAATCTAGATTTAAAACATAAATATTAAAAAATATTGAAGAGTTGAAGAGGCATGCTTTCATTTGTTTCAATCCAAGTTGATCTTCCGTTCCATCCATTATGCTAAATGCTGTCCTATGCCAAGCTACTAATGAATGAACCTAGATCCTGGACAACTTGTTTGACTCCATTACACTGCTGTGGTAAAAAACTGCATACAATCAACAGACATGCTGTGCAAGTGAAAGATGTCATGTCCCTCCACCAAAAGGCAGAAATTGGTAGTTCTCCTTGCTCAGGTTGTTGTGAAGAAACTTTCTCCTACAGTGGGACTGCAGCTCCTTGGAAAAAGTAGCCATTTATCACAGCCCTAAATGAAAGCATTCCTTGGACACAAATGTCTTTTTCTTCTTTTGTCTAATTACTGAGGGGAAAAGTGAGAAGGAAATGTCAAAACAGTGAAACAGTGGTGTATAGAGAGCAGTCACTTTGGAGCTCAACCAGCTTTTGTGAAGGCCTGGGCGATTTGTCAAATGGTTGTGGCATAAGTCAAGCCCTGAGGTTGAAAGGTCTTGACCTAAGGAGTGCTGAAATCAGGCTGTATAAGCAAGAGGGCTGCTAGAAGTTTCAGCTGTAGTGGAGATGAACAATGATGGGTGCTGGACACAACAAAACCTCATCTGCATAATTCAGGTAAGGAATTTTATTGAATCTGACAAGTATGTGACAGGCTGAGAAAGAGAAAAGAACATGCTCTTGCTGGGAACCTTTAAAGCTCTTCAGTTAAGGTATGTGGAAATAAATGACAGATAATCTCTTCACTATAAAACTGTAAACAATGCCATTTTACACAGGGCTCACCCGTGACCTTTTCATAGATCAGGCTATCCACTTTCAGGCCAGGCCACAGAACTTATCACAAATAATTCGTCGAATTCAGGTTGCACAACAAGAGCCTTGCTTCTTCTCATCACTGCTTCTCATACAGTTGCTACTTGCTCTGGCAGGTATGCTTCAGCAGGAAGGCCATGACAGCAAATGGAGGCTTTTCAGCAAAAGATTTCTTTTTACAGTTTTGGCTTGAATTGGTCGTACTGCAACTACAGATCTTGAGCTGAAAGGTCAGAAGGTGATGGGCAACTCTTCTGCACTGAGACCTATCGATACTGACCTACAATTTTAGAAGGCTTCGTTATTTTTAAAAGTTTCCTAGATTTTATATTTTTATTTATATTTTAGCTTCAGGCTTCCACCTTAAGTCTTCCCAAGCTAGTCAGCAGCATGGGACATTTCAAACACTGCAGTTTAAAAAGATTATGGGGGTTGGACTTGGTGATCTCTAGAGGTCCCTTCCAACCCCTACAATCGTGTAATTCTGTCATTATACAGTTGGTGCTTCCAAAAAATAAAAAAAAAAATTAGAAATATGATGACCATAAGGTTTGTAGGTTAAATTTTTGTATGCAAACATAGTTCATAGGCACTAATAAAAATAAAATCTTAATGCATACACGAATTACAGAAGCAGTATTGGAAAATCAAATCTGTCCTTTGTGTGAAGTTTAAAAACATAGGCAGCCAAGAGTGGTTTGGTTTTTTTTGGTATTTTTTTATTTTTGTGAACACCTGAACTCTTAAGAGTTCCTGCTTAATCTTAATGATGAATTCACTTCTAGAGTAGTCCTTGATATCTATACAAAGACGTTTTCTTGCTCGATACAGACTTCTAAGCCTGACAAGAAAACAATTTGTTTTACAGCTTGCTGAATGATTGGAACAAAAGTTCAAAATCTAGAGGTGCATGGCACAACTGTGCCTTGTAATAGTAGGAGTAAAACTCTAAAACTCTTCAAACAAATATGAAAACAAGGATTAGACCAACTTTGTGACTTGTGAGTCACAAAACCCCTGTGGTCTCCCTGGAATACAGGCAGAGTGGTTTCTGCAGCGTACAGCACACATGTATGTTTTTACCAATCTGTGGATCATTCCACCTAATGGGAAGCTTTTAAGAGTTCTGGCAGGATTGACTGTGGATCTCGGTGTTACAAGCAGTCCAATGCATAATTCACAAGGCTTAATGAATATTCCAATTCATGACAGCCAACTGGCTCCATAGGTCACACCTTTCAGTCTCATATAAATAAAGAATGAGATACTGGAAAGCATACCAGCTGAACCTACCCGAGTGCCAAAATCATGCATATTAATGAGACACAATAAAAGATAGACTTAACTCTCAGGAAGTGCCTCTGCTGTTTTCCAACTTGAAAGAAAGAAAAAGTTTGCAGTGCACCTACAAATACTCTGCAGTGAGCACAAAGTGAAACTTCCCTCCATTAAACAGGGAGCTGTATTCTAGCAACACCATTTCAAACTCGGAGCCATCAGGTATACAACATCCCCCATCATTCCGACCACAAGAGCAAAATCAGTTCTGAAAATATCCCCGCCCCCTTCTCCCATGTTCCCCTGCAAGTCCCAGTTTGGTAACTAAGGAGAGGAAGTGCTTCAGCGGGGCTGTCCTTTTATGTGTTCTATTTATACCTTGGAACAGGATGAATGGTAGCTTAGATGAATGCATTTGTGCCATTTTTCTTGGCCCCAGACGATGTTTCCTCACTACCATGACATCTGAACAGAAGGAGAAAACATCTCCCTTTTGTGGCAGGCTAATTTAATTTGTACCTTCCACCTAGGGGTAAATATGTTTGTCTGTCTTTCTAAGCTCTTTTTGCCCACTTTCTTTTCTCACGGGAAACCCTGCTGAGTCAAAAGCAGGATATTGCTTAGTGCTCTAACTTTATTTTAAAGTAATTTAATTTTAAGCATACTCACACCCACCCTGAACTGAAGCAACTGTAGGAGCTCCGCTCAGACGGCCTTAATGACTTTTGCATGTCTCTTGTGTCAGAGACATCAAGGGCTTGTTGTTAGGGGAGGTATTTGTCTTTTAAAATAAATGCTTTAAAACAATAACTTTTTTTTTTAATTTTATTAATTTTATTTTTTTTTTCCAGTGTCCTCTGCAGAAGATGTGTTTCTTTATTAAAAAAACAACAACAACAACCTACAGCTTTGCACATTGACCTACTACCTTTAAAAACCAGCATTACAAACCGTTGACCTTTGCTCTTTGTTGCTCTGGTGTTATATGTGCTTTGACCTTGTTTTGTCTGAAAACTTTGTAAAAGGATTTAAAATAAACAATGAATGAATTTCATTATGAAAAATGTCAGTGAAGTATGACTCAGATGACTCAGAATTTACATCCCCATCTTCTGATTTATGCATGAATTCTTTAAGTTGGCAAATATATTAAGTTAATGGCATTATTTAATCCAGTACTGAAAAGTTTCTATAAGTAAAAACACAATAACAGGAGGAAAATAAAACTGAAATCCAAACTGGTGTCATTTAAAGCCCATTTTGCTTATGATAACATCACAGCTTATTTTATTAAGCCAATGGTCTCCTGTTAAAGTGGCAATGACGCACTCAAGAATCTACTTATGCAGTAATTTATTGCAATTTCTCCTCTTTAAAAAATTCCATTTCAGTAGTACTATCAGGTAAATATGTTGTCACCCTGATAGATTAATAAACAAACAAACAGCAACAAAACACACAGCAAAAAACAAAAAACAAAAAACAAAACAACAAAAAAAACCAACAACCATACAACACTTAAAAAGGTAAGCATGTTTTTACTATGTACAGTAACATATGTTGCAGATACTGATTTTACCTGTAGTAACCTGTTAATTGTATAGTATATATTATTGCTCTTTCTCAATAATTTGCTCCCTGTGTTCTGGTCAGAGGCATGTATTTATCATCAGTAAATCATAGACTTACAGGGAAGCAAGTTTTGGAATCAGTCATACATTAAAAAATATTAATTATGAAAATATTTCTGCTTCCGCTTGAAAAAATCACTTCCTTCCTGTTGCTTCAACTTTTTTGTTTTGCTTGTATAACAAGGTGCATGGGTTAGAAAAAAAGAAGGATCTCTGTCATCCTGACCCGTGTTTTTAGGCTCTTAACATGCTGTACCTTGACAAGCAAGGAACATGGTGAAGAGTGGTGTGTAGTGTGAAGGAAGGGCTGCTGCTTCCCAGGCTACCCCAGTCTGCTTGGCATCACGTGTGGTACAAAAGTGATGATAAAATGATTTATTTTATCATTATGGAGAGCTGTTCTCTCAGAGTTCACTGTTCCCATGCACACAGTGAGGTTCTTTATTAGCTTTGAGGACAAATGAGGCATTTCCAGGTGTGAGATGAACGCCCAAGTGGACACCAATGAGGGTACTAGGCCAAAGGATGTGTGGTGAAGTGGATTCCTTCCAGGAATGGGTAAAGGCTGGATCCTGTCCTTCTGCCTTTCTTTAGTCTTGCTGTCATCCAGAATTTGGATCTTGGAAACAGTGGTCAAACAAACCTCACCCTGATACTCATGTTCCCACTGAATGTGGCTCATGGAGGGGCCAGCTGTCCTGAGTCCCAGAAGATACAGCTGTAGGGCAGAGGACAGGGAGGACAATAAAAAACAGGCATCTCTGAAGTTCTCTGAACTTCACCTCCAGGCCTCTTAAATTCACAGCGCTTCAAATAAAGTGCTCCAAGATCTGCAGCTTCAATCTTTAAAGCTGACTTCCAGGACCTTACCTCTGACAAGGGTGGAAAAACTTGTTAGCAAAATCTTTAAACATTTGCTTTGTTGCATAGCAAATTCTCTGTCTTTGAGGGGTAGAAAGTGGTCACAAAATGCCTGGTGTTAAGGAGATGGTTATCTTTAGGGCCATAAAAAGGTATTTCCAGCATTATTGCTGAACTCTGTAAATCAAGGGCATCCACCCTCCATTAGAAACTAAGCTCATAAGGCCTATATGGACAAAGGACTTGGTTGTTTGTGTAGCAACAACATCTGTTTACACTCAGACTCATTGTCAAAGACCTGTTGGTTAAAAGCACAGGATCTCTCTTCTCTCCATTTCATGCCATATTATGTTTCACATGGGAATATCTAGCCTCTGAGGCCTGACCAGTGCTTTTATCTGGTGGACTTTAAAGACTTCGCTGCTTGGAGTGAGACTCAGATCATCGCCTCCACAGCAGTCTGGAGGGCACGTTTCACTGGACAATTGAAAATTTTCTTTTGGTCTCCAGACACCTTTCTGCAAAGTATTAGCTTTCCTGTGCTGCTCTGAAGCTAGAACTCCTGTGTAAATAGCTCTCCAGTTCACTTTGAGATAAAATATGGTGTTTGGATCTGAATTCCTCAAATGCTATGTGCGTACAACAAAAAGACTTAATTCCACTCAAGCTGCAAAACTCCAACATGGTCTCCAGATGATATAGTTAGCATTTCTAGCAAACAAGATGTTCCTGAGCTTCGCTTGCTGACACAACATAGCTTTTCTGAGACACATATCACTGCTGCATTCAAAAGTAGTAAAATCGTGTTGCAGTTAGTCAGAGTGTTTTTGAAGAGAAAGCACCTGAAGAGAAGCTCCCTGCAAATTAGCAGTGTTTCATTTTGCAGTTTTTTCCTATCCACCTGAGCATGTGCTCAAAGGTAGAAAATGCTTAAAATATGAATTTAAATAGCACTACAATAAAAGTTCCTGCTCCTAACTGGACGAGTGTAGCAGTTTCAGCTCAAAAATTTATTCTGGAATAAATCTAAAATGTATTCAGTACTGATATAAGAGACCTTGCTATATAGGGATGACTGTTTTGCCTTGGGACAGTATTTTAACTGTATTGTACCAATTAATTTTATGGCAGTATTGCAGTGCATGCTTTAGGAAAATTATTGTCAAAACGTCAGTCCAAATCTTGTGTCATGCATGAAAATTCATACAGATCTTGCAGAGAACAGGGGTGTAGAAGTGTAAATCTGACTTATTTATGTATGCTGATGTAACCATGTACCCCTACCGCCTAAAACCTCAGGAGTAAAATTGGAAAGAAAACAGAGGTGCAGAGGAGACTTAGGGCAGGGAGGTGAAATGAGAGAAAAGGAGAAATGATGGCTTGGCAGGCAGGAACCTGAAAGGCATTCTAGAGAAAATAATCCAAACTAAAAGCCTTCGAACAGGGAACAATGGGTATTTCTGATCCAGACATCTCTTCTGAGCTCATGAGTCCAGCCTCCAAAGATTGCCCCCAATTGCAATATACAATGACTTCTTAAAAATAAAGAAGTGCTGTTCAGAATCCTTTTATTGCCTCATGCTTTTTCTCCTGATTTATGTGTCTATCCTGGAGCCTTGCCTCTTTGATGGTTAGAAATGTCTTCTAATTTTCAGTGTAAAAGGTCTCAAGTGCTGTGGAAATAAATGCACTTCTTTTTCTACATTTTCCCTTGAACAATTTTTCTCTCTCACAGATATTTACACAAGCAGTTATTTTCAGGGAATGATTCTGGCCCTATTCAGCCCTCATTTATGGAGGCAAATGGCTACTGAACAAGGCTGGCCTGCTCCTTCCATCTCCCTTCTGTGTTCCTTGACTATTCTAATTCCTCTTTTCTGCAGTTCTGTTTCCTCTGTTTCAAAGATACAAAACCAGTGTATTTCAGACTCCTCCGCATATGCACAAACACCCAGCAAACCACTTATTTATATGCCTAGACTTGTACTCTCTGTTACTGCATTTCTTCCAATTGTTTTCTAGTTTAGTTCAGAAACACACAAGTATTGGCCAGCAAGCAGAAGGAAACAGTACCTGGCTGTTTTCTGGACCACATGCTGCTTCAGAGAGGTCTTTACACATGCCACGTGTTGATAACCTTGTTCTAGGATTTCACCTTGCTGGTCATACTCTTTAATTCCTGTGTGCTTTCAGCTTATCTTACATCCTTCGTTGTCTATTCTTTTCTCCTGCAGAATCAGACACAGAAGCGGAGATAACACAGTACTTTTCCAGTCTTGTCTACCTTGCTGCTTCCACAGACTTGACTTTCAAAGAGATTGGTACTCTCCTTCACCATCTGCACAGCAGGCACTTGGAAGCTTTAAGAATTTCAAGTATTTAAAGACATGATAAAATAGCTGTTTGGTTTTGAATGTGGATACGCAAAGTGAATCGGCAGCATCCCATCTGAAGACATGCTCCCAGTGCAAAATACTTTCTTGCATAAACTGGTGAAGCATAGCTACAGCTTTTAATAGTTATCATTGTTAAGGTACATAGACATCTGTTTCTGTCTTCATTAGGAGTATCTCCTAGATAAATAAGCAAACCCAAGCTGATGCAAAACGAAGATATTTGAGAGAGATGTGCATTTTTATTTTAACAATTTTATTTATCTCTTACTTACTTTACACGAAGAGTATTTGTACCAGACTAACACAAAGATCTGGCTTAAGCTCCTGGTATTTCAAGAGTAGATCAGCAAAATGGCAGAGTTGACAAGAGGGTACACTGCCTTCTCATTGGACAAGTGATACAACATGACTTCAGTAAGGGAAATGATGAGGCTTTGCATGATTAATGTACATGTGGGCACTGATGTGAATGTGTTGTGGTGTGTTGTCAGTGGCAAGGAATAGAATGTAAGGGTGCAAGACTGAGGAAAGGAACACAAGATTTGTGATGGGGATAAATCATGGAAGTACTTCTGCAGGGTGTAAAGAATTTACCTTCCCTCTACTTCCCTCATCTGGCTGAACAGGGTGTGGTGGCTTAACCAAAAACATTCCTCCAAAACAGGATCTGAACTTAAATAGTTTTTCTCCTGAATTCAAGTCCTGTACATTCTTCCTTGTAGTTTATTGCTCCTCTTGAGATGTCCACTCATAGTTCTTTCTTCTGTTTTATACCTTTTTTCTCTCTTGTTCTCGTTTCCACTTTTTTTAATGAACAGGTCAAAAATAGAAGCTGAAGATGGAGCAAGTGGCATCCCTGAAGCTTGCTCCTCAGTGGGTAACACAATTAGCAGTGCAGCTCTGCTTTTTCCATCCATGATCACACCACATGCAGTGATGAGTAGATGGTAGTGGTGAAAAGCTGTCTCCCACTACATGCAAAGAACACAGTTGGTCAGAGTTTCTCACTCTTGACATAGTACAGATGACATTCTCATTACCATCATTACCCCCACCCCCCAGTCCCCTGGTACCACAGTATGACGTTGACCTCAATTCCAGAGTCTTTTTTTTTTTTTTAAATCTGTTCAGGACTGAATGTACAGACCAATTTGATCAGTGCCAACATTTTCAGTAGTAGCCCAGGATGCTTCTGGTGGGCAGTTTTGGGAACATTGCAGACACATGCTTCTGGCTTGTTCTGTTTGGAAACAGACATAGAGATACTCACTCCCTTCTTTTATCATTTGCACTAATGAGATTGCTTACCTGTCTCAGGAAATCTTTCTCCTAAGAATGAAGAGAAAAAAATTGGGTCAGAGTAATGTTTTCCTTCCCAGAAAGTTAGAAGATTTCAGGAATAAATTGTTGAGAGCAGCACAGAATCTCCTTTGTGCCACACAGTACGCAGCAGCTGCAGTTTTATTAAGCTGGTGGACTGTGGATGCAAAGATTAATACTGTATGTAGACTAAGCTTAATCCAGGTAGCTTTGGTCTTTAGCTATGTATTATGTTTTCCCGTTGTTATAGTGTGTGTATTCTTAAAGTTTACCTTGCTTTCTCAAAAGGAGAAGGGGTTAGAGTTTGGCCATTGTTTCAGTCCTGGGTTTACTGGGAGACTTCCACTGACATCTCTAGAATCCATCTTTCCCACATCACTACATTCAGTAGAAGTTAGATGTTTGCAAACTGGGGGAGGGAGATGAAATATGTAAACTAATGACAGAAAATAAACCTTTGATAAATGCCATCAATGATGTCATTAACTGTACTCAAGCCCAGAGATCCATAAAGAGAAGAATGTACTTCCAGTGCATTTGGATGTATTGGTCTGGAAGAAGCTGTATCCACCAAAAAACAAACCAAAGCATTCTTTATTTTACTATTTTACACATTATCTCATTCCCTTATCAGTAACTGTACATCATTTACATTTTAAGATTTTTTCCACATACTCTGTATGTGATGGGCTTTCTGAAATAAAGGAACAACGTAATAATGGATGTTTACCTCTGTCCATACACTGAATGAAGAAATGTGTTACACATACAGTTCTGTTGAAAAAGATAAATAATTGCTATTGACAGAGATTGATTGAATATTTTATGCAGCTTCTTCACCACAGTGTTTCTTCTGTTCCTCCTTTCAGTGCAGCTATTTCTGTTTTTTATTTTTTCCCTTGTTCTTTACTTAATCATTGCTTCTCCCAGAGACTGACTGTGGAGAAGCATTAAATGGTGTACTTTCATGTCTTTTGTTTACTGTAGGATCATATTTTGGCCTATGATCTCATCTCCTTTCCACTTTTGTGATCTCTTTTGCTCAAACTTTCTTTTTGTTATTCTTAAATTTGTTAGCCAAACAGTTGATGGTCAAAGACTGTGATGCCCATGCTCTGTGCCAGTCCCTGTAGCCAGCATGGACAAAATACAGTCTTATCAAAATAACTGAAAGTAAGAGTGTAGGTGACATGAAACATTGCCAAGATTCGTTTCCAAAAGCATTTCTTATCTACAATCCACTTGAGTCACCAGGACCTCTGTTTCATTGAGAACATTCCTTTCTCTGATGCCTTTTATATATTTCTGTCTGAGCTGATGTGATATATGAATTATTCATGGCCTGCTGAGCATAACCTTGTTGACTATTAGAAATCTGAGCAACATGCACTGTTCTCACCTGATCCACTATCGAACATGCCATCGCCATGTTGTACCCATCTGTGGTATTTCACTGACAGGGAATTGTGCACAAAAATATTAGTGAATACTCAGTCAAGATCCTGGAAATAGTTTGCTCAGTTCCTGTCCATCAGGTTTGGGTAAGGAAATAAGCAGAGTCAAGTGAGTTAAAGCTGACCTAAGCTGCTGGGTGACTACTTAAGTTGTAAAGAAACTTCTGGTGTGTGTCTGTGTGCCAAATATCAAATTCAGGGGAAGGTAGAAGACCTCCCACTGATTTTCTACATAAACATATACTAATAATCCATGCAGTAATTTAACCAGAATCAGCATATTCTCATCTATATTGGTATAGGCATTTGGAGTATGGCCTGGGACATTTTGGGTTTTTCAAAGTTATACTCTCATATATGTTTACAGGCAAGAAGTAAGGTGGTAACACATGTATCAATAACAAAAAACCTGATTTGTATAATGATAAACTATACTATGTAGTAGTATTTTTTATTTTTATTTTTTTGCAATAGTACAAGAAAGAACTATTTTCTCCCATTCAGAAAGAAGACTCAAACCTTGTCTTCCAAAGATGAAATCCAGTTACAGCACTTTCAAAGCTTTGTGTTTCAAAGAATGTTCAGTTTCAAGACTTCCCCTGTGAGTTACAGAACTGAGCTTTCAGGATTTACTCATTGTGCACATTAGTGTGAGCTCTCTGTGGCGGATTTGCAGCCTTGAGCACTGATCAGAGATCAGATCAACTTTGTGAAGGACCCTCTTCACTGTTAGGGTTCTGATTGCAGGGTGTGGATGTACACTCTTATAGTTTGCATCTAAAATATTTTTAAGTCTTAAATAGGACACTGCATCTTCACCATGGAAGTCTTTATATGCATATGAATATATACTTTCATTAAAAATAGAGATGCCTCTTGGTCTTCGTGGTTAAGAAAAGCATGCTCAGTAACAGTGACAGTTTTGGGAGCCAGTTATAAAAATCTGGCATGTATTTTTGCATTGACATGGAGATATTCACATCCATACTGAATTGTATGACAGCACTGTTTGTTTGTGCAAGGCAAATATCATATATAGCACAAATCACCATGAAATTACTGAGTAGTTACTTGATCATTTAATTATTGTGCAGTTGCATAATAACTCCATGACTATTGAAGCTCTTCAGATTGCATTAATTATACTCAGAGTAATTATTCCCATCCAGCGACATGGATATATGTTATACAGTTTGCTAGACAAGATAAATTTGTCAGAAAATCATGATTGAAGCAAGGGTTTTAAAAATGGGCTGACCAACAGTGCACTTGACAGTATGGATTTATTTCACCTAACACTGTGTAATGTAATTATGTATTCCAATAGAAAATGCTATGAATTGTACTTCATAGCTAATATATCTCTAAGAATGAGATGAAAACATGTAAATAACAATTAAACCAAAACTCAATCATATTCTGCAGTGTTGGTTCTCAGGTCCACAGTGACCTGTTGTAAAGGTCTGGTTTTAGAGTATAGATCTGATTGGTCATTTTTTGTTCTTCAGGTGCCTGTAGCTGAACTAAGGACCTTTGCTTGCTCTGCATTCCAATGCATCCTCTGGCAATGCTTCAGTCCCTTATGCCCCTAATCCCATAGTGTTTGATAGCACCATTCTGAGTGTTAATGGATTTCCTGAGTGCAGATACTAGTGAATCCATGCATTCATAGGGCACGTAGCTATGGAGAGGTCCAAACTAAGAAGTGGAAAAAATCAGTTTTGTCTCAGTGTTTCCTGGATATCATGTGGATGCAAGGCGTTCTTTTATCAAAATAGATATTGCAAGTTGCACTCAAAAGGCAAAGCACTCATGTATTCCTTCTGTGTATGTGTGGATTCAGAAAGGTGTAATTCATTAGACCTGGAAGGACTGGGTTGACTTGCAGCTCCGCAGGAACTGTGTCATACTGGGAAAATAAAAGGGCATTATTGTAATGTTCCAGGGCTGTGAGGTCATCTCATCTATGCATGTAGGTTGCTCCAAAAGTTATGCCTCCTATTTATTTCCGTGGAAACTACAGCAGTTACAAAACACACAATAACTCCATCTTACAGAGAAGATTCTCAGCTACAGAACACTGTTTTTCAAGATAGTCACCATCATTATCGTGTATTTTTGACAGAGTTGAAAAGATCCTGCACCGTCAGAGGTGACCCACTACTGCTATAGTGGCGTCATTGCTAGGAGAATGTTGCCCATGCAGGCTATCTTTCATCAGTCTGAACAGTTGGAAGACATAGGACACCAAATCCAAACAATACAGTGGGTGTGGTAGGACAGTCCAGCCAGAACTGGCATTGTGCTCCGTGGTCTTTGAAGTAGTATGAGGCCTGGAGTTATTGTGTTTCAGGAGGAAGGTTGCCTTCCTCTATCACAGCTTGAAGAGCTAATCACACAACACCTCTCCTGCCTCTTGGGAGAAAGGAGTGGGAAAGGAAGAGGGAAAAAAACAGCTGAGATAGGAGAAATTAATTTATTAGAATGAATGTGAGATAATACAGAATAATTAAGAGTAATAAAGCTAAAAAATTAAAATATTTTAAAAATAAAACCAGAGGAGAGAAAGAGAATCCATCCAAATCCTAATTAGTAGGCCTTCCACTTACTCACCTCCTGGAAAAAAGACAAAAAACTAAAGTGCTCTTCCCTCATCACCTGGAATTGGAAATCATGTGGAGGCTGCTGGGAAATGCAGTACAACCCAGTGGATTTTCCTCCCCTTGGAAGAGTCAGAACTCAAGGGAGACTGCTAGAAATAAACAGGAAACATAGCTCCAAAGTGTACTATGTTTTCTGCACCCAACAGCCTGTCGTGTGATGTTCTATGGAATACTGATAAAAAACCAGGACATCCTCTCCGGCCTGGTAATGCAAGTTTGAGTCTTCAGCTTAGTCAGTATTACAGTGTGGTGACCAGAGTTGATGGTTTGTCCTGCTTCCATTAAATCCGGAAGGATAACTACTTTCCTAGCCAAAAAGACAGTGCTATCACTTTACCTGCTGAGGGCTGCATCTTGGAAATTTTCTTCAATAGGGAATTCATATGTCCCCATTCCATAGAATGTAAATTGCCCTTTTGACTCCAGTTCATAGTGGTGACACCATGTCTCATCACCAGTAACGATGTGATCCAGGAAACCATCACCTTCAGCCTCATGTTGGTTCAGTATTCAGTCCAGACACACTTGCATGTGGTGTGCATTCCCATGTGAGTATTTGTGAAACCCACCTCCTGCAAACTTCGTGACGTTCCAGCAATGTCACCATTGTTCCCAGTGCTTTGTAGCTGATATGGAAATGACTTCTGAATTAATGTATCTGACTCTGTTAGCACTGGCCATTTGGGCAAATCATTTGTGTTACTCCGTGCAGATGGAGATGAAATTTCTTTTTCATTTTCCTTGTTCTGATGAGGGCTGTCCCACAAGTGGGGCACAGTTAGATGTTCAAGAAGGGAAATATTCAAGACAGGAATAAGCAGGCTGTTAAGACCTTTGGTAAAGCCCAAATCACTGCTACATTTAAAGCATGCATAGACAGGTTGGCCCTGAAAACTAGAGAGGAAAGCTGATGACTACTCACTGAATGGATTTATTTTAATATTATTCTTATACTTTCTACTTCCAGAAATGTATGAGGAAGTACACTTCTAAACTTGCATCAAAGGAACTCATTGATCTTAGATGTGTTAGATGACATATCAACTGTGCGTCACGTAGCCTTCAATACATAATTACAGTTAAAATCATACATCCTAGGTGCATGTGAAATTTAATTTGTGCCACAGAAACCTTCCCACAACTCTGCTTTCCCCTTTATTCTGCTCACCAGCTGCAATCTGCACAGGGCAATTTTGTTTTCTGAAATTATTCTTAGAATATGTGGCAATGTAATGATAATAAAAATGTCTGTTTTATCATTTGTTTTCACCTCTTGAAAATAAACCAGTGTCAATGCTGTGCTTACATATTCACCTAATAATTATTGTGCAAAGCTGACTTGATGTGCTTGACACTTAGAACAGGATGCTACTCTGTTTTTCAGTGCCTACAAGGAATAAATGGTGGAAAAGAGTGGTTGATGACTTTTCCCACCCTTAAACAAGAACCGAGTGTAACTTTGAGTCTAGCAAATAAGGACAGGGTGACTGTCTCGGCCTTCACACCAGCAAATAGAGACAGCAGCTCACTCCCTGCATTCCTTTATGACTTGAATTTCTGCTAAAATGATCACAGTGAAGCAGCTAACATTGTTGATACTTAAAATGACCATCATCAATCTTCGAAGTGCATGTCAGCTCAAGCTAAACAGAACAATTTCCAGGTGGCAATCGGGGGCAAGCTGGCATGCCTCAATGGTCTCCCTGACTTCCAGTGGCTTCATCCCAAAACCATTCTAGGCTGTGCCCCCACACCGGAGATGCGCTCTGCATAGCAGCTTCCCAGCAACTGCTTTCTCTTTTGCAGGGCTTGGCTGCATCCAGGACCAACAATGCCCATAGGGTTGCGAGTGGGATTGCTTTTTAATGAAAAACAGCAATTTAATTTTTTTTTCTTTTAGCTTAAAATATCTAATTAACTGCTTCCTGAAGTCAGGCTCGAGGGGTCCTAAAAATGATGTTGTTTCAGCTGTAATAATGTCACAAATTATGTATCTTGAGAAATAGTATCCTGATTCATTAGCAATGTTTTGGGGAAACGGAGAGATGGCAAACTAATCAGAGTATCTGTGTGCATTTAAAGTAGTTTGTTTTTAAGAGTGTTGTACCACATGTAATTGCCTTACTTACCACAGCCTAAGCGTTTAAATGTGTTAAAATGTCCAGATCTGACTGAATTCAAGGAGACACTTCTGGAGGTTTCTGAAGGCTATACAGAAAATAACGGTCAGCTTCTACAGGAACGAGGGAAGGGCATTTGTTTCTGGGTTGTTGGTGTATTACTTCAGTATGTTTTGTCTATGAATTGCCTTCATGATTATGCCTGCCACTATCATTTAGGATTTTTACTGTGTTTCACCATTGCCTTTGTCAAGAAGCAATGTCCTGGAACAGAAAACTCAATAGTATAGTCAGAGAAACCAAACTAATCAACCTGGAAAGCTGCACTCTGTACCTGATTACTGGCTTCTCTTTGAATCAAAGTGTTGAGAATTGATAACAAGGTATATAGCTAATAGCTTTATTGAACATGTCTCTGCTGCATAGATATCTATGTAGTCTTGAATAAGCTCACAAACTGCTGTGCCAGCATAGTCAGGGCTCATTTTAGGACGTTTTTTTTTCTTTTTTTTCCAAAGGGCAATCTCCTCAGCGGTTCTGAAGACTAAAAGTCGTGCACCTGGATGAAAACTTTTCAGGCTTTCAACTAGAGTGTTGTGCTCCATTACCAAGCACTTTTCCTGCCCTCATCACTGATAGACACCATTAACAGAAAGCTTTAGGCTGTCACAAGAAAGAAAACAGAATAAACACACTCTGCCCTTTCACCTAGCAGTTTGTAAACAGATTAAATTAACATCCTGCATTGTCTACACCTATAAACAACCGCTCAGGATGTAGGTGACTGTGATGAAATACACCTCATCTTTGCCAAGAGGGAAAGCTCAACTCTTCATCCATCTACATTTTCGATATATCTTACCTTGATTGGCTTTGGAGATAAAATCAACACATTCTTCCCATCAAAAGCTACATTCATTAGCAGTTAGCGTTTTTCAGAAACCACTTGACACTTCTCAGACTAACAGTAATAAAAGAAGGAAGAATTTGTGCTTAATGAAACCTAGAGGCCTGTAGTATTTACATGGAAAAGTATTTTTATAAGATAATTTTTAAAAAGCAGGCCGCAAAGGTACCATTTTTTGCACCGTATTAAACTTGCCTTGTGTTTTTCATATCAGTAGAGAAAGCAGGCAATTGCTAGTAAGCAATTCATTACGCTTTGGCAAAAGCTGTCAGCCTCTGCTTTAGAGATTCAGAAATAAGTCACATTGGAAAATGTAAAATGCCATTGATTTTAAAAAGCAGAGCTCCCTCAAAGGTTGAGATAATTGGTCTGTTTATAGTGGAAGACTCAGACAGTGTCTTAATAGCCTGGTGGCTGCTGCCCCTCTTTTAGGCCCTGAATTAACAGAAGACCTCCATCCCCATCTAGAAACAACCAAAAACCTGTTTGTCTTTTATTTGTGCTGCCTTTCTTAGTTGAAGTCCAAAGCTGACACCTTGTGTGTTGACACTGGAAACGTCTCTAAGCAAATATACAAAGCCTACTTCATAACCACACAGAAATGATGTTCTCAGTCCGTCAGAATTTGGAAGTAGCCAAGTCATGTAGTTCTATAGGTACAAAAGGTTCTGTAGGTACAGCCACGGCTGCCAACATCACTTTCAGACACACGAGAATGATCAGATTCCTTCCCCCAAATCCACTAAGTACAGATTCACTTCAGAAATCAAGAAGCAAACGCTGCTGATTTCTTGGCAGCACTGCAGGCATAGGGCTGCCAAATCACTCACTGTACCTCGTGAGGCTGCACCGAGAGGCACGCAGGAGAAGTAGCAGTGCTAGTCACATGCAGCAATTAGCTATGGTAACAGAATTGTTTTTAAACCGGGATTTGGACTTCATTTAAATAAAACTCGCCTCATATTTACATGTTACAAAGCACTCTGCCTGCAATGAAAGTGCTTAGCGTGCTGAGTTTCAACGATTAAATTTTAATTTAAGGAAGCCAAGCAAGGTTGGATTTGGGGGTAAAAATACTCCTTGCTTGTAGAAAACGTATTAATTCTTCAGACAAATAAAGATTCACCCTTCCTACCCCTGCCAGTGAATCATTCAACTGTTTCTGAAAAAGCTATATTGTTAAATATTTCTCTTCAGTCTTAAGCTGAAAACCAATATACCTTGATTAAGAAGTGATTAATATTACTTGGTGAGAAGCTAAGCTGTCATATAATAGTCTGGAGAATCCGCAAAAAGTCAGAGAGATATTACAACACAGCATGAGCTACTCTCTGATCTTCGAAATACCTGGACTGTATTTGCTTCTACAATTTCTGCCTTATCTAACCTTCTTTATGTTCACTTGTATTTTTATATTAAAGCTGCAATCAGTAATATGGCTTCTAACACTGAGGATTTCATACTGTACAGAAATTAGCCATCTCAAGTACATGCATTTGCACTTTAAAATCCTTTCTGCCACTGCAGTGCTTTTTCAAGATAGGAAAGTCCATGCAGTCATAGAGATAAAGATGTATACATGTGCATGTGTGATTTCTTAAATAACAGGTACTGCTGTGTACAAGGGGCTGCTGGCAGTTGGAACTAGATGATGCTTAAGGTTCTCCCAACCTAAACTGTTCTATGATTCTGTGAATGAGATGAAAAACAACAGCAGCAGCAGTAGTAATTAGTTTTGCTGGAGCAGCATAATGGCTGATGGCTATTCTGACATATTTATATCAGGTGTACTATGAATATTTTTAATATTGAGCGTAGTCTGAAACAAGCTATCCTTATAAAACAGATGTCTATACAGCTATGAAGTTCCTGCAGGAGAAAGATGTAATAATTTAGTTCAAATCCAAAGAAGCAGCAACAGCAGGGCAGACACAGTGCACGGGCAAGTGATGCCCTCCAAGCAGATGGGGGGGATCCCAAATTAGGAAGGATGGAGGGAGAAGCTGAGCTCGTAGGGTGCTGGCTCCCATTTTCCCGAAACCTTTGGCCTGTCTGTGTTGCTTGTAGTGGTGAAGGAGATCGATCAGCAAATGTCGACTGTGCGTGTGTCCCTTTGATGTGCTTGGGTGAAGGCAGAGGAGCAGGAGTGATGTTGCAAAGACAATGTATTTGAAGAGACTAGAGGGGAGCAGGGCATGCCTCCCAAGGCCAGAGACTCTTGGAACTCGCTGGCTGCTTTCCACCCAGCAAGGCTTGTGCTGGTTTATGTAATATCAATTAGCAAGAATAAGCTCCTTGTGGCCCATGTGCTGCAAAAAAAACAAAAAAAACACACAAACAAAACAAAAAAAAACAACCCAACCCAAAAACAAAACAAAACAAAAAAAGCATCCATCCACTGAGCTGCTGCAGTCCTTCAGTGAGATGCAAGCTCCAAGCTGGCCAAATGAAGTACAGGCTCTTCTGCTGAATCTGCCTGAAACATTTTTTCTCGTGTCCCAGCTGTTACAGCACCCAGTTGACAGAGCTGTGAGATGAGGAACATATGCCTGTAACACTTCATTTCAACAGGCTCACTTAGTGTCTCTGACTTTGATCTTTCACTGTATACTTCCTGTAACTGTAGTTAGTTACAGACTGAAACAAAGCCCAGAGTTACCAAAGAGGTTTTTTTTTTTTCTTCTCTAAATATTCCTTTTGTACCAGTCTGTTACCGTCTGGCTCAGATGGGCCAACTGATGGACAGTGAGACCCTCTTAAGCTGCCCCTGTGTACTGCCAGGGCAACTCTGGACCAGCTGCAGTTTTTTAAAACTAGGAATGACTTTTGGGTTCCCTTCTCTGCTAGAAACAAGTTGACTGTGTTGTGTAAGGAATCTGTTGGATCCAAGGAGTCAATACCTAGCTATTAGTTCTTTAACCTTCATCATCCCTTATAGAAAACAATGAATTGTCGATACTAAGCTTTGGCCTGTGTCTTTTGTATTAATTATTCAGTAGGGCTAAACTACTGTTCCAAATAGGAGTTTCTAAGTACTGCAGTAATTTTCTTTTTGGAGGTGGGCTATGATAACTTTGTAAAACTTAAAGTGATTTTTTTCCCCAAGAAGTGGCTGAACTGCTGTGAGCTAGTCTTGGCTCTGAAGATCAGGAAATACAACTAAGAGCATATCATTGAACTGCAAGACTGCAGGAATAGGTAGACTCCCAAAACATATATATATGTATTTTTTTCCGCAATAATTTATTCAGTTGTTTTTCCAGTATCACCATTGTAGAGTAACAGTCAGTTCTGTGCTAAGATTATTTTCTAGCCACACTGTATGGGCACACGGCACATCTTTCACTGATGTGTCAAGCCCTCTGATCACAGAGATCTTTGTTAAAGGGGAAGCACGTTTTACATATATGTATACGTGAGCAACGTGAATGGAGAAAGCTTTTTAAAAACTAAGTATGTAAATGAACTGCATAAGCAAGAGGTACGTTTCAAACATATGGGAAGTAGAATTTGAACTAGAATTTAGTTATTCTGGATTCTCATTCTTATGCTCATTTTGTGACAGAATGGAATTGCAAAGGGAGCCTTGTTATCTTTGGATTTCAAAGCGTCTCAGACTCCCTAATATGTATGTCAAGTTGCTTGACTTTTCTTATTCTTGTAAGCTGAGGTGACTGTTCTATGTTTTACAACATCACAGATGATCATTTCTATAGAGTACAGAAAAAAGAAAGTCAGTTCTATGTGTATCTCAAGAATCTAAACTTTGTTTTTGTTTTTCTGTAGGACTCACGTGCCTGCACTGAAATAATGGAGTTTCTCAGCATAAACAGGTAAGCAAAGGAGAATTCCCCAGTAGATATGAAAAACAAACAAACACGTAAAGAAATTATTAAAGAAATAAATAAGAAAATAATTCAAGAGCTAGCTAGTGAAAAAAAAAAAAAACTACTTACATTTGTTTCAGACCTACAGGACAATTTAAGGTACATTTGTTTTAATGTACTGGATGCATTATGTGTGTTGTTTGTGAAACTTTTTCAGCACTCTAAGGTTATCGTTTGTTTTTCCTTTCGACTACTAATGACTTCTGTTGAGATGGTGCTGTGTCCAGATCTTTTTTATTGCAGTAAACACCAAGAAGGGTGGGCAGGGCAGAAGCTTAAGGCACTTTGAAAGCAAATAGCTGCCTGACCTATTTGCAAATAGCCCACTGAAGTCTCCTGTACTATTAGCACCAATAAGGTATCACGTACTATCTTGCGTGGATTGAAAATGACTAAAATGCTGAAAGAAATGTGTAACAGAATGTGAATACATTCAAAAACAAGTTATAAAACAAGCTTTTCTGGGAGAAAATGAAAATGAGTAGCTCACATCTAAAATTTACTTGAGATGCTGTGAATAGGGAGATGCATAGCAGGAAGAAGACTGCGTGCTGTGGGTTAACCCTGGTGGGAAACTAAGTCTCACACAACAATTTAATAAGTTTATCAATTCATAACATGAATATGTATATGCATAAATAAGACTATAATGAAGAATTTCTTTTAAATTTATTATTGGTTTGAATAATCAGCCTGAAGCTTCTGGAAAGAGCTGTCTTCCCAGAAATCACTTACCCTCTGAAAAAGACTTGTGTGGAAAAAACAATTGAATAAGGAACAAATAAAAAAGCTTTGAACAAATGTGTTAAGCATATGGATTGTTTACATGTCTAATTAATTATTATATATCTTAAAAAACATAATTTGTGAATTTCATGTATGGAAGACTACTGTTCCATTAATGTGGTGTATGTGTGGATCAGGTCTGCTAGGTCTATGGTAGAAAGTATTAACTTTAAGCATGCTTTGCTTGCTTTAGTGGAAATCATGCACAGCATATTAAAAGAGCTAGATTCTGATGTAGGAGAATAAATGTGATTACTGATTTGTTGGTGACTCCTATCATCTGGAGTTGGCTGTACAAGATAACTTCAGCAATTCCACAGTCCTTCACCCTTTGGTTGGCTGCAGGGATGTAGCCTCACCTGAGTCCAAAGGAGATGACTTTCAGGATTTGAATTTCTACTGTTTATGCTGCCTGCCCTCTCTCTGCAGGCCTGTGTCGGAAAAACCAGACAGTAGCTGGAGAAGTGTAAAGGGAACAAAAGCCTCTTTCAGTAATGGAGTAACAGGGAAACAACCTGAACAGAGAAGACTTCTTAAAAATATGTTAATTATATACCATATTGTGGTGTACTTATAATTCACGTGCCTGTCTTCTGTGATGAACTCTGGTAGATGAGCATGTACAGGAAGGAGAAGATTATGCTAAGAAAAACATGAAGGGTCATGACATGACATCATGACCTGGGGAGAGAGGGAAAACGTAGAATCATAAAGATTGGAAAAGACCTCTAAGATCATCTAGTCCAACCATCCACCCACCACCATTGTCTTACTACCATCTACAGCAGGCTGGGAGGGTGAGACATGGACTAACTGCAGAGAAGGCTATGATGAGTCCCATGGAGGCAGTTCACACATCGTTAGGGTCTCCTTGCAATTTGGTGTTTGAAGACATGACAAAACCAGCTTCCTTTTCCTTCCTTGGTGAAAGGAACAGAAAGAAGTCCTAGGGAAGGCCCAGGTAAATTCTGCAGCCCCATGGTTATGGGAAGCATGCGATTTTGAAAATATTTTTCAAATATAATTATGTTGAGGTAAAACATTGTTTCTGGAATACTACTCAACAATGAAATGTTTCTATCCTCTTCAAACTGTTAGCCCTGAAATCCTGCCAGCAATACCCTTTGCAGCTGTTTATATTGGTTCAGTTCCCTTCCTGTTATCCATTTATTTGTTCTGTGCTTGTTAGCATTTTGTGCTATTTCTAATTTCTTCTATCTAATCTACACCACTGACTCAGTTCAACTGTCAGATTCCTTCTTTTTTGTGTTGTTGTTTTACTTTTTTCATCTCAAGATTCACATACTGTTTTAACTCCTTTCTAACTTACAAAAGACCTTTAATCTCTGTGTTAAAAACTGAGAAAATAAGCTGCAATTGCTTGCAAAGCAGTCAATTTTTGCCTTCCTACTAGTGCACAAAGAGTCTTCAGGACTGTGATTCCCACTAGCGGTAATGGAAATTGCATCTATAACCCCTGTGTTACCAATAGTCCTCATTTATTTATTTAGTCCCTAGCATAAAAACAAATAACCAGGTTGAACATTAATTGTGTTGCAGATTTTACTACAGAAAGTAGTCAGTCACAATATTACAGTAAAATCTAAGGTCAACATATTTGACATTAAAAACTCATAAATGTGTACCTAGAGATGTTCTCACATTCTTACTCCCTTCTTACTCCAGCAGAACTACATGGGAGTTCAGTAAGAGTTCAGACTGTGATGAATTGTATAAATCTGGTTAAAGAGTACATGATTTGTCAACACATTTTTAATACACTTGAATATTATGGAAAATTCCATTGATTCACTGTGACTCCATAATCAATGCTCACCTACCCACTAGTTCCCTCAGACAAAAGGGAGCTCTGCACTGGGGGGTTAATTATGCAGACGTGACATCAGCTCATAGCTGCAGTTATCATTCCCGGGCCTGATTTTGATCAGGCTCCCTAGTTCCACTCACCAAGAGCATGATCCAGGGCACGTAGAAGTCATCATTACCAACCCTGAGCCAGCAAAAATGCAATTGAGGTGGAGTTACCACAGGGCTTTGCAGAAGGGCTGCTCCTGCACCAAAGAAGTGTGAGCTGTCTTGGGCAGTGGAAGCGGCTTGCTAGCAAAGCAGAACAGTCAGCGCTTTGTTTTCCAGGTAAAGTCATTTAGAAAAGTGAAGATTTTTGTCAATATTTAACACTTCAGTATGACCATCTTCATAAATTTAAAAGGAGTCAAAGCAATGAAAGTGTCTCTATTTCTAAATGGGTGTTACAAACCCTCCACCAAGAGTGCTGAGCTTACGCGTTACCTGCATTTTATTGTGAAAGCACAAATACTCGTGATCTTTGAATATCTAGCAATACAAACTTTAAACTGGAATGAAACCTTGGTGGCACCACCGTGTCAGAGGCGACGGTGGCGGACACCCAGTGCCTGAATGCTAAGCTGCAGGACCTTATGGACACATATGGGTCACCCAGCAACTTTCTGGAAATCAGTACCTTCAACCTCCAGACTGTGGGCATGGGCCATGCCAGATACACCATCTGTGAGCTCTGCATGAGGACATGGAAAAAGCTGAGGTGCTCAATAAGTGCCTTGCCTCACTCTTCACTGGTGGCCAGATTCTGCACCTCTGCCAGGACCCTGATCCTCTAGGTGTGTGTGGGTGAGAGGAGCAGGTTCCATCCCTTTGTAACTGTGGAACAAGTCTGAGACCTCCTCATTAGTTATGGTAATAACAGCTGTCCTCAGGTGAGTTTTGAATTCCAAAATAACCTCATTTTTTAAGTTAGTGGATTCCTCTAAAAGTTTATCAGTATCAAGTGAAATTAAGCTCCCACTTATACCAAAACCAACAATATGTGGTAGGTGAAGGCACTGAGAAGGACACATGTAACCCAAGTGATTGAAAATCAGAGCCCAGGACATTGTTTTTTCAACCCTAGAAGAGCAAAAAGCTGTCAGGCAGTCTGGGAAGTTAGTTAGGAATAAAACCCCAAGAGAAAGCTAAAAGATGTATCTTCCTGGGCACAGAGCCGACTGCACTGCCTTTTGTGGGAGCTGTGGGCTGGGAAAATGCCCTTTGATGCTCATTACAAGTGTGGAAGGAAGACTTCCGGACGTGTTTTGTAAATAAACAGGATAGTACTAAGTAATATACCTGACTCAGAGCATCAATTTTTAATGTTCTGTTCTAATGATTTATTTAGATGGTAATTTCCTGCATTATTCTGCATTCTCTGTTGCCTGTGTTTACTCTGCAGTTAGTGAGCCAGACCAGCAAAGCGAAATGTTTCCTCTCAAGGCTCTCTCAGCAGAGAGTGATCCAAAAGCAATGTTCTGCTGCTTTCTGGAGAGAGCATGCATGCACTCTGTGCTTGTCTCATCTTTTTTGAAAAGCCAAATTAAATCTCTTGCAAAGAGAATGAAATGTGGCATTAGGATCTAGGCTCGAGTGAGCTCGTACCAAAATGATTGCTCAAGGTTCAGCTCACAATGAGAAACACAGAAGCTGGTATCGTTTCTGCAAATGCTAAGGAGCAGCTAGGTCAAAAGTGTGATAGGCAGCTGATGTCAGTTTACCACTGAAATCGTGTGTGATGTTCTGCACTGTCTTCTCACTGCTTGTGGGAGAGCATGAGAACATATGGCTTCTCTGGAGCAGCCTATGTGGTGAATTAACAGTGTATAATCTTGGAGAGAAATATGCTGCCTTTGTCTGCCTGGGCTCTGAGGAGCCAGGCTGACTGACCACCCCCTGGCCAGCAGTTCTTGTGCTCTTTAGGGTCAGTATAAAATTTTTCTTTCCTTTTTTGCCCCACAGTTTTAACAGATTTGCCAGGAGGAGGGCAGAGGTGTGTGGCTCACAAATACAGGAGCGTGGGGATGCCTGCTCTAGGAGCAGCACAGTCAGGCTGAAATTCTTTGCAGGCACTGAGAGCAGTGTGCCAATAATATCTCACATGTGTCATCAGTCTTCTTTAAACGGGATGCTTTGACAGAGCACTTGTTTCTGGGAAGGATCTCACCAGTATACAGAAGATGGCGAAGGAATGCCTGATGATACAGGCCATTTATTGCATATGTGCTTAGAGGTGTTTCAGCGAGGAAATACATTTGTAATTAGTTTCAGAAGGTGTAGCAAGTTGTCTGATGAGAAAGTGGAAATATCAGAATGATCCAGTCAGAGCAGGGGTTTGTGTTTGTGGGTGCCACTGCCTGAAGATGGGATGCCTCCCAAAACACAGCTAGGTGTTACTTCATCATCTTGCTCTGTGCCTGCTTGACCCTTGTCAGGGAGAAATACTCACTTCAAAGCCTTACAGCATTTTGACACAAATGGAAATGCATATAAGAGGTTTTATGCCTCTAAGTGAGGATGCTCCAGTGACAGGCTTATCACCTGAATCAGAAACTCCTCTGTGAAACTTGTTTTGTCATCTTTCATTAGAGGAAGTGGCTTGAGGCAGAATAAATACAAAGGTCTGAGCACCTTTCTTCAGCTTAATTAAATAGGATTCCTTCTGTTTTCTTAGTCCCTTGAGCAGGCAAGGGAATTCTTGAACTAAGTTAATTTGATCTCATTCAAAATTTGAAACTGTTTTATTTCTTCACTTGCCTTACAGATTTACATCAGGTTTCAGAAGTCTTTTTTCTTTTTTTTCCAACTTTTATTTTTTATTTAAGTGCCTTCGTGCTATGCTCAGGATCCAGGTCTTTCAGCATTTTAATGGTATGCAAGGACTTTATTTTTCAAAGAAGCAAGTCTTTTCTGGGAAAAGTTCAGAGTTTCAGATGAGCCACAGCACTTCAGTGCATATTCCTAAAAGTAGGCATGACATCAGTCCCAGGTATCCCAGGACACATTTGTCATCCATACACTTGCTTTGGCTCTGGGTTTGTGTCAGTGTTCATCCAAAGAAGACTGATGCACATGCTGGTGGTGACCCTCTCCTCGACATACATAATTCTTAGCATTGTGTTCATCATGTATGTGCCTGGAAATGCCAGACGTGAGCCTCAGGCCACACAGCTTTGCTTTGAGATCTTCTCCATCTCTCATTTTTTATGCTTTCCAGGCTTCCTCTGCACAGCCAAAACTGCTGTTGTGCATTTGCTCATATGGGTAATGTGCTGAAGTGGGTATGTATATACACAAGAGCATACTGCTCTTGACAGTGCAGATTGAAGTGAAGCAGCTTCTGAAGAGGTAGGAAAAAAAACTTCCATCATCCAGAATTACTGTAACCTAGACTCCAGTGCTCACTGCTGTCACTAATTTATTAGATGCGCTTCTCCTAATGAGGTTAATGTCCTGCAGAGGTCTTAGCTGGCTGAGGCTGGACCAATAAACGTGCAGAGGGCAAAATACTGAGCATGTGTCTGACTATAAAATGGCTTAGCAAACTAAAATGTATGACCAGTGACCACTGCTATCTTGTCCAGTTACTTGCAGCTTCTGTGCTGAATCTTTAATTCCCTCTCTGTAAGAGCATCCTGTGGTTATAGACATGGTAGGCAGTGCACAAGTACAGAAGGCAGAGAAAGGAACAATCTGAAGAGCTTAACATTTACGTCATTCACATGTACACTCCTAGAGGAAGAACTACACAGTTTTCTCTGACAGTACAGGGCCAGTGAATGTGGTGAAACATGAAACGAAACACAGCGCTGAATTTTCTGGTCACATAAAATACGCAGGGTGTTTTCAGTCAAGAAGCAGAATGATGAAATTCACTTTATTTGCATTTTACCTGCAGAAACACAAAACCGGGCTGATCGCAGGCAACGAGCACTACAAATATTTCCCTTTGAAATCTCTACAAAACATGTGTATCTCTATTTTTCGAGATGCAAGTGCTAATAAATAATGAATAATTTTGATAATAATAATCTAATTTACCCATTTAAGGAAATCCATTATATGTGTAAACAACAGTGCCATTCAGCATTTATGAAGTCTTTGTTTTCTTTTCCTATGGAATTTATTTAACAGACATCACTAGAACCATCCATTATTTATCATATTTTAAAAATTAATGAATATGGATATGAAAATTGTTAAAAAAAAAGTCAAAATACAGAAAATGTCTCATTATCACATTGTTGAATCTGAGCTGCAAGTTCAGATCCACAAATGAAAATGAGTTTGCCGGTCTAACCTGCAGACTACTTGTCTACTAAATTGAGGAATTAATTCTTCACAGCTCCCAGAGTCAAGGCTGTGAAATGTACTAACTGTATGGAGAAGCTTAGTAAAGAAAAATGAGCAAACTTGAGCCTGTGCCTGAAATCTGATTCAAATGGTCTGAACCGAGCTAAACAAATTAAGGCCCTTCACCTATCCGTCTGTCTATGCTTCTGAACCACATTTTTAATGTGGACACGATAGGCATTAGCAGTGCAAAATCAGCTTTGAAAGAAACCAAACAGCAGCTCTTATTTCTGATGTGTTCAGAAGTGGAATTTTTCAAAGAGGGAACTTTACGGTCTTCTAAGATATGATGCTAGATTTCAAGATTTCAAAGAAGTCAGTAACCTTTGGATGAGCAATCAGGCAAGAAGTTTGCCTTTCAAACTAAAATGCAGCAGTGCATTGTGAGGACACTTGATAGAAATAAACTATGTTGAGCAGTTCAATGAAGCGTTTCAAGCCAAATTTAAGATCTAGTGTTCAAATAATTCTTTTGCAAGATATGCTTGGAGAGAAACTAATTAAAACATCAGTCTGACCTCTCCCGTAATTGGAGCTGGTGAAGGGATATTCTTTTCCTGCAAGAAAACTTCCTGCTTGCTGTGTCTATAAAGATATGTATTGTTAGGAGAGGATTTTTTTTTTTTTTTAATAATGATTCTGCTGAAGTACTGTTACAAGTTTGGATGTTGTCAGAAAATGAAGCATGCATAGCTACGGAAGGCTCCACTCACTGCATCTATAAGTGTAAAGAGGCACAGGCAGCTGTGGGAGAATAAAAATCGCTCCAACAAAAAAGTGTTGGAAAATAAAAAGGACAGTGCAGTTTGCAGTTCTTGCCAGGAAACCATCTACCAGGAGACTACGACAGAAGTATCATTTCTGGGAGCTTGCCAATGGGACCCAATGATATGCTACAACAGGTGTCCGCATTAGGACAAAAGATAAAAGCTCAGACACTTAAATAACTTTCATCACTGGAAGCTGTGGATCAAGACTCTGCTCCCAAGAGGAGTTATCCTTCTTTCCCTTGGCAGAATGCACAGGAAGAACAGAAGGATGCAGCACAAATTTTAAACAACATGAAGTCATATCAGAGCAACATTTAAGCCATGAGCCAGTGTGTTTGGAAGGGCTGCCACTGGGATCCTAAAAAATTAATTTTATTGCCCATGATTCTATATTTATTTGACATATCCCTTCAAATACATTAAAATTTCATCCAGCAAATCTTGTTTAATTTTTTTTGAGAGGTGAAGGGGAATGGGGAAGTTAACGTTATTCATCTTCAAGCTTTACTGAGAGAATTGAGAATGATTTCAGATCTATGTTTTAATAGCTGTGGCTGCACCCAGGTTGTCATGTAGTTGCCTTATGTGGCTTGGCCTGGTTTTCCAGCTCAGATCAGCACACCACAGCTCTCTTCTGCTCTGCACATCTGAGTTTCTTTCCTGTGGAAACATGAACATGTGTCTATGTGGGTAATGCAGAGAGGACAGAACCCACCTATATGCTGTCAGCATGTGGGCTGACACATGGCTGAATGCTGTTGGACCGAGGGGCACTTGTGGCTTCCCCTGTGGGCTGATCTCCGTTGATTCAGGTCTCCAGTCTTAAAAGTAGACACAAGGCAGATTTAAAGGCTCATCAAATGAATATTTGTTTGTTTTAGAAATATAAACTGGAAAAAGCCTTAGCTGGAAATGAACTAATTTTTCTGTCTGCAGAACAGGCTATATTGCCTGTGTCCACTAAGTTCACTGGTCCACTGAAGTGAAGTAATTCACAAAATGAGATAAGTACACCAGGACAAATTCGTATTACAGAACCCTCTGTTCAACTTCCACTGCCAGGTTGGAAGAAGCATCTGTCTACTTGCTCAGAAATAGCATATTACAGATCTTTTAGTAAGATTACAGGTTTAGATTAATTCACCAGCATCTGTGAGTTACATTTCTAACAAGGTAGGGGACTGTCTACCATATTCACTGTTACAAGGTTAGAATAACGGTGGCATATATCTTTGGTCTCTTCTCAAATGCAGCATGTTTTGGTATCTAGACTCCTTAATTAAAAGGCTATTCAATGACAAGCAAACTAACAGCACTTCACATTAAGCTGAATTATAATACCCAAACACTTTATTGTATTTCTGCCAGTTCCAGTAACTCTGTAATTGCATCCACATTCTGACACACTTCTGCTGGTATCACAAATGCGTTGTGGCATCTGATCCTGAAACGCAGCCTGCGTTTTGCTATGCTCAAAACAAAAAGGGTGGCATGTGGAGGAAGTACTGTCTGTAAATGCCAAGAACTTATACCTGGGGAAGGCATCACTGCACAGTTCGACAGAGGTAACCCTCTGCTTCATGTCTCTGCCCTCAGGCCTGCTCCTCTTGCTTTTCCATCCATGGTCTGACTGCCATGACTCTCCTGCCATGCAGGAGATACCCAAAGCATGGCTGTAGGTCAGCAGGGATCCTGCTGTCCTGCTGGGACACCCCATCCATCAGAACCTTTTCAGAAATATCCCTATGCACAAGGAGAGAGGAGCTGTCTGCCCACGTGCTGCTGTGATTCTGCTCACCAGAAATGGTGCCCTCATAGTTGTGGCTTTTCTCCTGAAATGCTAGTGTTCCCTTAAAACTATTGGGCAGATCTTGGCACATTAGCAGCTGACAAGGAAAAATGAGAGAGAAAGGCAGGAGGAGAGATGGAAAAAAAGATAGAAACACCATTAGCAAATGCACAGATAATTAGAGGTAAGCAGTGCCTCAGTTTGGCCTGCAAATCAGGTATAGATAATGCCTTTCTGAGGAAGACAGTGACAGCTACTTGGCAAAACTGCAGGTTGTGAGCCTCCTGTGTTGGGTATAAATGCCCCACTGCAGGAGAAGACCACTTATCTTATGCTCAGACCAAAACAGAAATGGCAGTGAGCAGGAACACCTCTTCAGCTTTTACTGTGCACTGGATCAGCCTCATAAATGCCTAAACTCATATATAAAAATGTTAATGTTTTCCAATTGCTGTTCTGAATTTATATTTATTGCGATACAACGCATCCATTAGCACATCTATCACTGGTAAATTTGTTACTGCTTCAAATATACAGTACATAACGTTGCAGCAATTTCATTTTACAAGCTAATAATACACTGTAATGTAGCTTACAATATCATGTAGATGCATTTGATTAGGGAGGTTCAACAGTCAGTCAGGTTGAATGGGAGAATCAAGTTTTTAACTTATTTACTGTACAAATGAACAGCTTTGGTGCACAATAAATGTGTTAATTTAACAGGTGTGTCGTTTTATTTCCTCAAATATTCACTGAGGAGGAACAAATGGTATTTTGACTCAAACCGAAGCACAGCAGACTTAGAATGTTTTTTGACACTTGACATGTTTATTCCTTGAAAGAGAGTCATAATCACATTTAATTGTTTTCTGAATTTATTTAACTGCCACATTCCAGTGACTATAGTAGCTTCCCAGGAGCAAGAGATGTGGCTGAAGTGTTTTCCTGAAATGTTGTAAAATGACAGCAGCAGGCCTTTTTCAAACAAACCAAAGCTTCAAAAATATACTTCCTAGAAGCTATTTTATTTTATAGTTCTACACTTTCTGATAACAAAGAAATGCTGTTCATCCTGTGTGATATCATCACAAATTCTTCCTGTGTCCGCAGTGTCCCCCAGGTGGACCTAAATTGCTCTTGAAGGCAGGCAGGAACCTCAGGATAATATTTGCCTTCCTATGGCACCGGGAACTTTTTAGGAGAAGATTTTCAGGGCTGTGTTTTAAGAAAGGTGCCTACCAGGATTTCAGAAGTGTGAAAATAGGATAATTTGGAAATCTGTTTTTTTTAAACTGCGCCTTTTTGGGAGGGCATAGGTGCCTTGGGATGAATCTCTAAATCCTCATCAGGTCTAATCTGCAGACTAAAATCTTCTTTTGTTTCTTTTTGCTTGGTTTCCTACGTGTGAAAGAGGGGAAAGAGCATGTTCTCGTGAGATGGAGACGTCTTTTCTTCATCCTGTCCCACACCAGTGCTGTGCTTATTTGAAACTGCGTTCATACACAGTGAGATAAATTGTGGGAAAATAGATTCATAAAGGTGTGTTTGCAGAGCTGCATCTGGGTTTTAAACATGAAGATGTTGCCTGATCTATTTATATTAAGCTTTATTGCTTAGGTAACCTTGCTTGATTAAGAAATTTGTTAAGAAAGTTGTTAGCCTTAATTAGACATGGATAAAATTACGTGTTCCACATTGTGTTTGCACATCCTTAAAAATACGAAGCAGCATTTAGCTCCTTATTCCATCCCTGCTTCTGGCAGCACATTCTGGTTGAGAAATGGGACACAACAGGAAATAGTTTACACTTTTTCAGTGTGAAAGGGGACTATAACTGTCACTTCTGTTTAGCTTATAGTTTCCCGAGTTTTGCCAGCCTTTCAGCCCATTCAGATAGGATAGCTTCTAATTTAGCTGTCATCATTCATAAGCTACCCACATGAGTATTGAGGCAGGGAAAAATTACATGAATGACTTCTGGAAACACTGACTTCTTAAGGAGCGTTATGAGAAGTAGTATTACATTATATCTGCAGTCGTGTTTGGTGTAGGAGATCAGTGGAGAGCTAAGGAAAAGAGTTTGACACTCAGAGCAGAGTTACAGGGATGGGAAGCTAACTTATACAGTGTTAATGAAGAGAAGTATTTCCCTTTCTGATAAATTGAAGTGACACATGAGGGTGGCCCTTAACAATTCTGCACTTACTCCCCTAGGGCAAAATCTCTTAATGGTCTAGGTCCAATTTCACTAAAGGCAATAGAGATTCTTAATTGGCTTCAATAGGGTTTGGATCAAGGCCGCAGAAGTCATATAGATCAAAATATTTTCAGTTATCTTGCTGAACAACAAGGAGTGGCTGTAGCGGTAAAGCTCATGGAAATAGCTTGTGTTCTTACTGTACTATTTCACTATGGGGAAAAACATGTTTGTTGTTTATATCTCTGTCCAATAAACATCTATAGTTTTCTAATGTCATGCAGAGGACACTAATGCAATACATTATGCATGCTATCTATGTTCTGTTATGTCATTGGCTTTCACCTCGCCTCATTTGTCTACTGAGTCTGGAAGGTGGTTGAGGGGTGATGAGAAGGGAAATACCCTAAATCTGTCAGAATTACTTAGACATGTTGATATGTTTTGAAAAAAAAAAAAAGAGTATTCATTGCTGTGCACTGCATTTCCAAGGGAAATTTGAGAACTAGCACATGCTAAACCCATTAAACGTGCACAATTGCATTGATCATCCTCTGCTTTATTATTTTTTCCAGGTATTAAATTGATAATAGGTTATTAACCAATGTTTACCAAAACGAACACTAACATTCTTAGGAAAAATATACTGCATGTGTCCTGTTTCTGACTTTTAAATGCATGTTTAGTTATTCCATATTCCATCTATCCTGCCTATGCTTTATTAATGTACTTTTAGCGTGAAATAACACAAGTACAATAGGAATACACTATGCAGCCCTCTGTGACTACAGAGCACACAGCACTCTTATCTGTTGTGGTGTTGCCACTACCCACGCAGTGCCACGTGTCTTTTCCCAAACTGAGAGAAGGCTTTAAATGGAAATACCTCATCTCTTGTGGGTTTTATTCATATAGGTTACTGAATGATATTCTTCAAACTTTCTTTGTCCTGCTTTATTATTATTTTTTTCATGTTGAAATATTAAAATGAAAGGCTTTAATTAAAAATAAATAAATAAATAAGAAGGTGATGGCTTTATTAAGATGCTAAAAAGAAAGGGAGTTTGCTGACTGTTAGGCTGAATGATTAATATTTGGAACATTCTAACTTGAGATAGGGAAACAACATTTTGTGTAGTCTCTGATTGCTTAAAAGTCCTGGATCCTTACCATTCAATGCTTTTTTATTATATCTCACAGCATAGAATAGCATAAGTTTCATTTTACTATCATACTTCACTGAACTTGTGAACTTTTCTGCAGGGAAAAAATTTTTAGAAGCACACACCTATTGATTCGTAAGGCCCCTAGGGCTGTTCAGGTTTGCTAATCAAACAAACAAAAGTCACTACTGAAATAGGCACATGCTGAACATTCTGTTGCAATTTGAGAAGATGAGATGAATAGTAAACTCTGTGCTGTCCTGCCCAATTTGTAATGTGAAGGTATCAGCAGGCATTTCAAGTCGCTTGTGCACAGCAACTGCTTGGAAACTCTAGCAGCAGTCACTTGTGCTACAAGCCTCGTTCCTCCTGCTTCCAAACTCTTGTAAGTCATTAAAACTTTGCCAGGAAAGCACAAAGCAAAAATAAACTCTCCGTATCCTCTGGTCTGAAATAAGGATATAAATTAATTAAATTAGGATTCAGAATAAAATATGAAATATGTCCTCTATGAACTCTCTCAGAGGATAAAGCACAGAAAAGCACAGAATACAATGGAGACAACATCCTCCCCCCTCCTTGTGCATCTTTTGTTTCCTCTTTATGCAAAAACAAATGATGAACTTTGGATGTACTCCGACCTGTTCGTATTTTTTCAGACTCCCATCATATCCCCTGCTTCCTGTGAAACGAATGGGGTCCTACAGTCTGTCCTGATCCAGACCAATTCCATGCTGATCCTCTGGAGAAGGACTGAAAAACAGGCAGAAACAAACCAGCACGATCACATCGCATGCAGATAAGTATGTAGCAGCATGGATAGTGAGTTCTCTCTCTTTCCACAGTTCTCTTTCATACACACACACACATAAACACCCACACACACATCTACACACTTGATGTATTTGTGAAATGGTTTCCTCTAAACGTAGAGTTCTGCATTGCAGAAAGGCAATTAGACAAAGCAGCTTGAAATGGCCAATCACTCCAACTACCAACAAAACCACCTACTATCAAAGCAAATAATGTAAATGTACAGGAAAATATATCTAATCAAAGCAAACAATGTAAACATGTGAGTAAAAAATAAGCTTGTTTCTCAGCTGTCATGGGAAAGTGTTCATTTTTTAGCCCTTGTCCCTCAGGATATGTCTTTTTTTATTTCATTGCATTAATTTGCCCCCATATTTGACATGCAATGTAAATAATTAAAACAGAAGTTAGTTTTCTACATGCTTTTTTTTTTATTATTATTATTTATTTTTATGTTGGAGAAGCACACCAGGTGCTTATTTCAGGTTGGTTCTTTTATTTTTTTTGGCTTCTGGTGTACAAAGAAATTGACAGTCACAGCTTATCATCACTTAAAGATGCATGTGCATGCTGGAGTTTACTGAAACATGATTGGCTGCTACATAAATCAATCTGATAGAGATCGGACCCGTGAAAAAAAGATAAATCATTACCCTGTGCGTTTGGAATGTAATTCATTTTAGATAGTGATTATTGATGATTTCATTCCAACGGTACATGTACATGTCTAGACCATGTTTTTGTACAAAATGGTAAAACAGTGGAATACATTCATTTCAGGAAAGATCATGAAGAAAGCATGAGTAAAACCTGGTTATTACAACCCTCCAGACACAAAATTTTCATGCAGAAAAGGTGTTTTTTATTTATTTTTTTTTTAGAAAAGTCAAATTCATGTATTCTTACACCAGTTCAACTCTCTCCTTTGCTTGAAGCACTTTCTTGTGCATTGCCCTGCATTTTTCTCCACCAAAATGCAAGTCCTAGGCAAGCACATTTTGTTGTGGGCTGATTGTAGTGGCTCTTGATCAAAATGGTGTGCTGCCTGTCGGCCTATGCCCTTCACTCAAGCATCCACAAATGCTACTGGTTAACCCAATCCGGCTTCGGGTTAACCCTAGTTATACCAAAAGAGAATTTCTGTGCTCTTGCAATCATTAGATTTTGTATTAGCTAGCAGCTAAGTATGTAATTGTTTTCTTCTGCAATATTAGTCATGATGATGGTAGCAAAACAGACTTTTAAACCATCTTAAATGGCTACCTAATGGTTCCTTACAGCACTGTGGTAAAGGAGATGAGCACTGTAATACTGCTTTGCAGACACAGAGTACGAGACAGAGAACAGCAATGATTTATCTAGAACTTGGGAGTGAGGGTATGGAGCTCATGGAAGGGTATTTCTGAAACATAACCCTGATCTCCTCCTTCCTTTCTGCATGTTTTAAATAATCACCTGCATGTTCTGTGTCAGATGAAATTCAGCCCCTTAGCAAGGAAAACGATATGTTTTTATATTCTTAGGCAGTTTTAACTTGATTTCAGCTTCCTTTCTTCACTCTACTTCCTTTTCAAATTGAACAAAACTGCATTCCTTCTAGAAATCAATGTCTTCTAAAATAAGCCAGCTCTGACGTTATCTAAGCTACCACCCCCCATTCTTTCTCCTTCCCCCAAAACTCCCCCCACTCCAAAAAAAAAAAAAAAAAAAAAGCAATATCTGGAAAAACATCGTAAAACATGAAAAACATCTTATTACATGCATGGCTAATTCACAATCCACCAAGCAGAATCTTACCAAACTTTCCAGAATAATTTACCTTCAGGCTGGAAACAAGCAAGAAAAATTCAGGGCAGTTCTTCAAATGTTTGTTCTCACTGATCTCACCTCCTTGTGGAAGCATGGGAGGGGGGCAATGAAAGATAGATGAGCGCTGCTCTTCCAGGGAGGAGATTTCAGTCTCTTGAAAAATGTTCACATCAGAGATACCGAGAAGGTCTGAGTTGAGTAAAACACCCAAGTTTGCACGGAGAACTAGGCTGTTCCAAAAGTAATGCCTCCTATTCGTTTCCACGGAGTCTACAACAGATAGAAAGTGAACAAGTACGTGCTATGTTATATTATGTATAACATTTGTGATAGAGAATATTCTCAGCTACAAAATACTATTTTTTTTTTCCAAGATAGCCATCACCATTAGCTGTGCATTTTCACCAACAATGAACAAGAGCCTGCATGCTGTGCTGGTGACTATCTTCACCAGCGAAGGTGACCCACTGTTATTGTCACCACTGCTGAAACACACCTCCCACCACCTCACTGTGCTCACACCCACTGTGTAGTCTTTAGAAATGTTCAAAAAGTGTTGATGAATGTCAGTGGGCGCCACTTTTTCCGTTTGGAGGTATTTAGAGGCATGCCTTTCCTCCATATGCACTTCTATGCCATTCTGTCAGACTGCCCCTCTGCTGCCATCTGTCAGAGAGCGAGAAAATATAATGGGATATTGGTGGGAGGGTTCAACTTCTGTCACCGTTCCACCAACATCCGTCTTTGATGTCACAGGTCAACATAATCAAATAGAAAGCATTACTTTCAGAGTACAACTATACTGCTCCCTACAAATTCTATGAATTTTGACATTTACAGCTCATTTATACTCAAAGATTCTGAGGAGACGCTTTGTGAATGTGTACGCCTGTCTCTCTGCCCCTGCTTATCTCTATCCAACTGCTCTGAGAAGGCAGTTTTACTTTCCAGTCACCTGGCTGCTGCTGGAAGGTTTTTCTACTGCGTCCTCGTCTGTAGCACACAGAAGGCCCATAAAGAAAGCTCTCACACTGCAGTGTTTTGACTTGCTCATGAAAATCCTCCAGTTCTGCTGCAGATGTTTTTTGGTCACTTCTTTGCATCACCAATTTCTGCTTATTCTGCAGATCTCCACTTCCACTGGGTTCCAGTGAGCGGGGGGGGTTTGGCATGAAGAAGAGGGGAAAGGCAAGGGAATAGGCAAGGCCAGGCAAGGTAGAGCGAGGAAATTGCAGAGGGAGAATCTTCAATTTTCTACAGTCCTCAACAGGCACTAACAGCAGTGTCATTTTCTTCCATGGCCTTGGGGACACTTGCATTTGAGCAATCACCTTCTTGAAAATCTTCTGAGACAGGTTGTTTAAATTGGCTTGTTTTAAATGGGTATAAATTTAACATCACTTACAAAGAGTCTGGGTATTAGCCCAAGGACACCTTGATTTTGTATCACTGGTTCTGTCATTTTCTGACTTTCCAAAGATTACAGGATTGTTTGCTATTTTGACAGAAAACCAACTCAACATACATTCTCAGTGGAAAAGAAATAAATACAGCTCTGCTGCAGTTCTGTAACAATAAGGTTATTCTAGGAACTAATTGATCATACAGAATGTCTGATTCCATTATATATAAATACGGTGGCACTGAAAAAGATTACACTAACCAGGAGTAAGATGTTTCTTAGCATGTTTAGAGTGAAACACCAAGCAGTGTTCCTGGAAAATGTGCTTTTGTGGGTATCTTTTGCAGGGGGAGGGTGAAAATCTAACTCAGTTGTTCTGAGTCCTGCAATCAGAATTAAGTTCCTCTTTGCTAGGCACTGTGTTTGTGGAAGTCTTTAAATGTTGCAAACTTTTTCCAACTGATGTTTTACAGAATTGCTTTTAAAAACCCCAGAGGGTAAATAGCATTCTCAGAATAAACAGAAAAATGCTGACCTTGTCAGATTTGGCTGCTGAAAGCCAAGCTGTTTTAAGACTTGGAGGATCAAGGGTCACGGTTATAAACAACACAGATAAAAAGAAAGAAAGGAGGGAAAAAGAAAGAAAGCTAGAAGTGAAAGGGAACTACGTGGTGAATATAAGTAATAAATGCGTTGACCTTCACAAGAAGGGAATGAGATATTTATGCAAAAGGGCTGGGAGGGGGGGAAGAGATGGAAAGGAGAGGAGGAAGAGAAAGTGCACAAAGTGTACTTGGAAAAAAAAAAAATGTTTCTTAGAGCTTATTCAAAGCCGGAAATGAGTCACTTTAGCTTCATATGTTTTTGGTTTCAAAAGAGGAGAAAGGTCAAAGCTTCTTTGTTTTAAATAAGCTGGTCACTACTTCTGAAGTGTAACACGATAGGGCTCAAGAGCCTTAATGAAACTGGTATTACCCCAACACCCCGGGCTGTGGCACCTCGGAGGTTGCGTGGTCATGTATTGAAAGTCCGAGGAGCTTTATAAACAAAGGCATGGCAGAGCATGACTTTGCTTGTGACCTTCATACTCGGGTGCTCCTGTGGCAGCTATAAGGGCAGTGTGATGGCTAAATTTGCCACCACTTACAGACTTTCACAAATTGCAGCTGCACACATGGCCCTCCACCACTGTGCTCGGAGGTATGAGCTGGAGCTATTAGCCACAACCCTCTACAGAACTTCACTCCAAAAAGATTGTAATTGGGTGAAAAGTTTCACAGGAAACAAAATCACTTGAAATGACACCATAAATTAAAATGATCTCTGCAAGGAAACATTGCAGACCAAACAAACCCAGAAGAGCAGAGTAAGTTTGAACCAGGCTCTCCGTGGAAACTTGATGAGGATCAGAATTTACCAGAAACACCACTCCTGATCTACCAAGAGAAACTGAATGATGGTTTGTTTTTATCTTCCTACTTCTGCATCTACAATACTCCAATACATCCGGCTCCAACTGAGAGCCCAGGAAGAACTGCAGCAGAAAGAGGAGTGACAGCAAAAGGTCTGGTGGCTGATTTTAGCAGCAACACCTTCAGCACTGTCTTGCAATACAGGGTGTGATGTTAAAGGATTACCTTTGGATTGGCAAAAGAGAGAAGGGGAATTGAAAGAATGTCCTGCATTGATTTAGAAGTCAACAGAAAACTCATGAGCATGATAGGCATGAGAGGACTGACTCCATGGAGAAGAAATATAATAATCTCTTCTTTTCCTTTTGTTCATATTACACTTCTTACTACTTAAACTCTCACTTCCATGCACTTCTGCACAAATGCCACATTTATTAACCTTCCTTGTCTCCACCCTTACTCCATCACTCTCTTCTTCATGTTGTTTGGTGCCATGATTTTGGCAACATCCCTCTTCCAAATGCCACGTTCCTCCTCATTCTCCCCCCTTTCCTGCTGCTCCTTGTCCTTAATGCAAGATATGAAGCTGTATCTATCTGTTGTATGTAAATCCTTTGCTTTTTTATTTTTTTTAATTTTATTTTTTATTTTTTATTGCTTTCCAAGCCTCACCTCTTGGATAATACCCTAATGTCCATATAGAATAATATCCATCTAAAAGTTCTTTCCTGATATTGGTCCTGTAATTATTTTGGTATTAGACTAAATGTTCTTTCAGAGAGTCATTTCTTCTCCTGGTGTTCATAATGTATCTGCTGTAAAAGGCCATCTGTTCCCAGAACACTAGGAACAACAGTGGAAGAGCACACTCACACAATAACACAGGGATATGTATCACTGGCAGCAAAATTGAAAGGCAATTATGGTAATGAAAATTGTGAACTTTGAAAATGACCAGCTTTATTATCCTTTGTGGCATCAATCCCCAACTGGGGCAATTATTCGCTTTACAGGAAAACTTAGTCATTGGTGACTCACTGGACATCAGCTCTTTCAGAGCTAGCTTGTTGTCTGCTGTTCAAAGCAGAACTTGAAATGGTGTATTATGCAGAAGCACCTCAAGAGCCTGGATTTCCTGCACTGACCTTGCTTCAGCATGCATATCTGCATTGTGCCTTCTCCTTCCAGGCCTTGAATCAATTTGCCATTCATTCACGTGGCCAATAATCGGAGTGAGCCCATTCTTTCAGTGTGTACCTGCTTGCCTTTTCCCCTTACCTTTCTCTCTGCTTGTGTCCAGCCTACATATCTGCCCCACATGTCTGTCTACAGCTATCTCCCCTGTGCCTGGAAGAGGTCAGCCTTCCTATGGCTGCCACAATGCTGAGACATCTGAGTCTGCACTGAATTCACACTGATTGTGCAAATGCCATACAAGTGAAACCAAGTCATTTAACAGTGAGCAGATGGATGGTACAACTTGACAGTCCTACAAAGACAAGCTGTGCCAACAGTTTTGCAGAACTGAGGGGATAATTTCAGCCTCCTGCTTGAGAATGGGTCAGACACTCCTCCAGCAGCTCTGCACTGCATCTAGGCTGCTGATCTCAAGCCACCTCTATGTCACTGTGCTGGTGGTACAAGGAGGGGTGCTGGTCTTTATTCTGTGCAATGAGCTGGGCTGAAACACTGCTTTCTTATCTTGAAACACTTTATGATTGTCTTCAAATAAATTGATGTTGACAAAGCATCACTAAGTCATGTTATCTTACTTATCTACTTGTTGGAAACAAAATTGAACAAAATGAAAAAATATTCAGCCCTAAGACAAGCATTGCCAGACACTGAAAGTGGATGAGCATTAATCTGCAGTCCTTCATTCTTTTTTTTTCTGCAGAGAGATGCAATATAAAATATAAGCTTATGTTTTTCTAAAAACAACACACTTCTTGTTATTCCTTCAAATATGTCATAGATCTCTATGAATTTCTAAACGTTTTGAGAGATTCTTTCTTACTGAAAAGTCACCAGACTAAGACCTAAATTGAAGAAGGATGTTCTTGTGAGTTAAAGCATTGGTCTGGGCCTTAGAGACTCACATTTAAAGCCCTGGATCTGCTATAGACTTATTTTGTGATTTTGGTTGCGATCCAGCAATGCACTTAAATTGGTGTTTAATTTAAAACTTTGGAGTAGTCCCATGAAAGTTAAGCACAGACTTAAGTCTTTGCTGAATGGGAGATTTAGTCTGCCTGAGCTCATTTCTCTAGCTGTAAAACCAGGGTGATAGCTGCATTCTGCCATAGTTTATTTTTACAAAAAAATATTCCAATGCAAAAACGTTCTTCTAGTCTGTGCAACACAGAGACCAACTGGTGTCAGCTGCAGCTTGCAAAAATGTTTGTGCAGCAAAAAAAAATTATAGTCCATGAATCATCTTCTTAGCTTCAGGACTAACTTTGAAACTACCATTTGCGTTAAGACCATGTGGAAATGCTCCTCTCTGCCTGGATGCTGTCCTACCACTGCGAGCTGCTGGCTGAGAGAGGAGGTGAGCTCCAAGCAAGAAGAGAGCTGAATGAATCTGCAATCTTCTGTATTATTTGTTAACATTCTACAGTTTCTTCTGATAAATCTCTTTTCCCTTTCTTCTGTGTTGCATGGGACCTCCTACTGCCTCATTTATTGTGCTCCAGACAGTGGATTGAAAGGTTGCTATGCTTTTCTAAACGTGGTTAAAGTTTTGGGTACTTTTTTTTTCACGTAAGTGAGAAACAGCACTCAAATGTAAGAAGCTTCAAGGTCACGCAAGCAATGTGAATAGTCAGTATTTTACTTAAATTTAAGGCTTAATTGAATCTTTCAAGATCCTTTGAACGCATTCCTGGGACAAACTGCACTTCACTTTGCACTAGGAGAAGAGTAAGTAAGAGTACTCATTTTCTTCCCTTAAGATTCCTCACATAATCACAGAAATAAGTGCACCTCGTTCCTGTCTGAGGCAGGCTACCTGAACCTTCTCAGACAGCCTAAGACCTGTAGCCTCCTCCTTGTTCTCCTCATTCATCACAGCATCCACGATCGGGCTTCCACATTGGGATGACAGGCAGGAGATTGCCAATTGTCTTGGAACTGTAAAATAAACACTTTTTCTACATATGTTAATGCCATTGTTTATTGACTACTTACTCAGCTTGGATGTAATTGGGGTCATTAGGGAAACATAAGCAGCTCAGTGCCTGTCAATACTTGACCTTTAAAATATTCAGTACATTCAGTGTTACATGATGTTTAACAAGCTGGCCTTTTCATCTGAATGCAGCTGTTGTTGCCATGCAAACAGGAATGAAGGTGCTGTTCCTCCTCAAAAGCTTTTGGAACAGCTTTTTCTTCATCTCTGACGTTGAAATAACCTGGAAAAATGAGATAATAATCTCAGTGAAATAATTATTTTTGGATTCATGGTCACTGGAAAAAGTGAAAAGCAGATTCATCTAAAGGAAAAAAAAAGAAATCAAGCCCAAGACCAAGGTCATCAAGACACAACCTCAACCCAAAGAAGCAGGATTGAAAAGAGTAGGGATGAGACGGTTCCACCGAGAGCATCTTCAAGCACGACGACATTCAGCAGATGTAAAAAGAGCCACTTCCAGGATATCACGAGCAACATTTCCAGCACTGGTTCTGGTGACTGTGGGACTTCTGAAAAATCTGTCATCAGCAGACCATAAAGAATAAATCAAAAGCTATCGCTAATGTGCAGGTGTTATCAGGATGTGACTTCAGCTCAGCATCCTGGTGGAGAGACAAAACTGCAGATGTTTAACATGTTATTGTGGAAACTAACTGCGCACTATTCTACTTTAATTATTTTAATTTTACACGGAAGAGATATTCCACGTCTTCTGCCTCGATTGCCAGAGTGCAAATTAACATTTCCTGTAAATAAAAGCAAACAACTTTTATTTTTCTGCAGGCTAATTGAAGCCGTTAATATTTCTGAACAGGCCCATGGATAAATGTCACCGTTTCAAATTGCTCCTTGAAATAAACAAACAAACAAAGAGAAACTGCCCGGGCATCCTGCGTTCAAGGAAGGGAATCAACAGCGCCATTCTATCTGAACAGGGAAGTAAGGAGAACCAGAGTACGATCAAAGAATGGGGGGCACATTTTTGCAAGGTAGATCGTGTGGGAAAAGAAAAGATGAGTGACAAGATGACTATGGGAGATGAAAGTTGAGTCAAGCTATTTGGAATTGACGTTATTGTGAAACAATACAGGAGCAAACACAGAAAGAAACCATATGTGCAAAGTGGAGCCCATGTGAGTAGTTTTACTTAGTGAGCATAGATTGTTGGTTCTTTGCACAGTTTTTGTCAGTTTCAGAAAATCCTGAGCCAGGGGAGGCAAGTATACTTGTTAGGCAAAGGCTGTAAGCACAAGGCAAAATATGGGGGCTGCAAATTCTCTATAGCACTTGCTATAATTTTAATTTCCCACCTCTCTTAACCAACGTTTTGCCTCCGTGGCTTTTATTCAGCGCCTTTTAAAAAGCTGGAAGTCAGAAACCCCTTACTGGCACTCCTGTGTGTGAAGATCTCTTCTTTAATATGCGAAAGAAAAAGTTGAACCAAACAAGATAGAAGAAAATGAAGCAAAATGGAAGAAATTAAATGGAATACCTCTGGAGCTCTAGCCTCGTGAAACCGTGCTATTGCCTTCAATACTCAATCAATCGTTTTGTTCTGTAAGCAGCTCAGACGTGAGCCGTGGCTGCAATAGGTCAGTTTACTAGTGCCCTCTTCTGCTTTACACTGGTCTCTGCTGCCCTCCTCTAACCTCTGCTCTCCCTCCAGCAGTTTCTGTTCTTTCACTCACGGATCCAGCAGGACCTTGGCCCTCTCAGGTCCCTCATGTCAAACAAGCAGGCGTCTACTGCATTACATGGCCTGAAGGTGACTGCACAGGGAGAGGGGGAGGAGGAGGGAGAAGGAGAGTCCTTGGAAAAGCAGGATGGCATCCCTGAGCAAAAATACATCAATCACACCAGTCCAGCTATCTCAATTAACCCTTAGTTAAGCTGGGACCTCCTGGAGAAGCTGAAAAGAGTTTGAGGGAATAAGAGATGTTATCTGCCACAAGGATTATCACTCTATATGTGGATCAAAGACAATTCCACATTTTACCCTAGTGATTAGCTGTAATTAAATAAAGTAAGTCTGTTTAAACTTCATTAGCAGCAAGACGTTTGCTACAGCAGAGTGGGCACAAATCATCCATTCTTAATTAAAAGATAATCCACAGGATGACCATAATCTTCTTCTAAAAATACACCATTTCCCCCTGAAAGATTTCTTCATAAAATAAGGATAAATAACAGTTTCTCAGTGTTCAGACTATGAAGGAATGGATGCTCCTTCCTGTTTGCTTGAGAGAGTGCTGAATGTGCCTGATAACATCACTTTGGCATGCTATTATCTAAAATGGTAGAATACCTCACTTCAGCAAAGTCTGACATAAATCTTTGAAAACAAAGACATTGCATATGTATGAGCTGAAATAGATATGACAGTGTTGGCACATTAATATTCCTGTCACTGGGGGGGTTTCAAACTTTTATGGAGATGATATCAATGAATTTGAGCTGTAGCTGGTGGAAGAGGGCAATGTACTGTAGGACAATTATTAATTAGGTACAGACAAACATATTGAAAAGCGTATAATAATGTCCAGAGAAGTGCAGCACAGACCTTCCAGAACAATTAAGAGGGAGAGAAATCAAGAGCCCTCTGAATCGTACTGCTGCTCAGTTCTGGGACGATCGGTCCTAATCGGCAGCCAAAGGACAACTCCCTCTGCTCCTGCAGTCACTTTGCTGCTGCATGGACAGCATATGTTTTCAATTATCCTGTAACAACCCTCATTAAAAGTAACTGCAAAAGCCTAACTGAACACTTCTCTGCCTACTTGCATGTGGTCTGAAAGTAGTCCTAATGCAGCACATTACAGATATTCAGTTGGATTTATTTGTTTTTAATTGCTTGGTGTGATAAGCATAAACTTCATTTGTAGGCAAGTGAAGGTAGAGAGCGTACCAGCACACACTAAGAAAAACCAGAAGCATACCAGTTTATGTGCAGTAACAACAACACAAAAGTACACCAAATTCAACCTGAGAAGCAAGAAAAAAAAAAAAAGAGCAAAACCTCTTTATGCCCTTCTTGGCTTTTATCTACATAGCTCTGTAAGCTCTGCCCCTTGTAACGGGACTACTTGGACCCAGACTTGTAGGCAGAGATGGTGGACATGAAGCTTTTGCTTGCAAGATCTGTGGGGTAGAGGCTGCTTGTTCAATAAAGTGCGCAGCATGATTTTTGATCCATAAAAGTAAATGAGAAACATGAAAGCCTCTTAATCATAGGACAAAAATTCATCCTAGAATCAAACCCAAAATCAAACTCAAAATTTGTGCTTGAATCCGAATGTAATCCTACAAATGGTTCATTTCATTTTTCATTTTAGTTTAACACAAAAAGACTTGCAAGCAGTGACCACATCCCCTCCCAGCATGCAGTAGTCCAGTTATGTGCTGACCTTCAGATACAGGATAGCAGGGCTGCTTAAAAGCTTTTCCCTGTACAGCTTTTGCTTTTTGGCTCTCTAGCTGTTTCACTTTCTTCCCTTCCCCTTCCCCTTCCCCTTCCCCTTCCCCTTCCCCTTCCCCTTCCCCTTCCCCTTCCCCTTCCCCTTCCCCTTCCCCTTCCCCTTCCCCTTCCCCTTCCCCTTCCCCTTCCCCTTCCCCTTCCCTTTCCCCTTCCCCTTCCCTTTCCCCTTCCCTTTCCCTTTCCCCTTCCCCTTCCCTTTCCCCTTCCCCTCCCCCTCCCCTTCCCCTTCCCCTCCCCCTTCCCCTTCCCTTTCCCCTTCCCCTCCCCCTTCCCCTTCCCTTTCCCCTTCCCCTTCCCTTTTCCCTTCCCCTTTCCCTTCCACTTCCCCTTCCCTTTCCCCTTCCCCTTCCTTTCCATTTTTTTTTTTTTTGTTCTCACCATTTTGCATTTCTGGCAGGCTGGTCTGAGCCCTGACATTCAATAACCTCTCAGCAGTCATGGACAAAGGCCTAAAAAAATTCCTCTATCACAAACAGGCATGAAACTAGCTCTAGATAAAGGCATCTCAAACACACTTGATCACAAGTCAGCTCTTTTAAGCTATTACAAGAGAGCACTGCTCACCTCCAAATATAAAATCCTGCAGAGGTGCTTAGTTCAGTGCTTTCAAAACAACTAGAAATACATCTGTGCTTTGGTTTTGATTTAACTCTTTTATTACACTAATGCTATCTGTCATTTCCTGCGTGTGTCAGCATTGCTTCTGAATGGCAAAAACGCCACGGATACACCATGCAAAAAAGAAAGAATCTTGTACCCTGCTATGATAAGCAACACCGCTTTGAAAAGAAGAAAAAATTACACATTGATAGATTATCTGGCAACTGCAAGGTATTATACTTGCCATGGTTTCACACCAAGGCAGTGGAAGTCGACAGCATGAGTGGTTTTGCTTATACAGCTCCTACACATCCCTCCAGTGCACTCCTCATCCTTCTGCAGTTCTAGAACCTGGTTTTGAAATAAAGTTAAAATTAATGTTGGAAATTACTGAGTGAATCCTGTGCATCAGTGGACCGTATTATGCCATTTTCCTTCACGTGAATTGGCATTTTATGTTCTCAGGCAATAACACACATAAGCAGAGGCACATATGCTGACTCATAAAAATCTGTTGGACTACAGCTTGGGCTTAGCATTGTGTAGCAAGTGCACCTTGTTGAACTGGGGCTTTATGTATTAATCCACATGAGGAGGGCTGACATCTTATGGCTTTGTGAGCAGCACAGTGACTTGACCAAAAGATATTTTTCCAAATAACTTTAACACTCCAGGATTTAAGAAAAAGAGCAACAGAAAATTCTAATGAGACTTCAAGAGCTACCCTTAAAAACTGATGGATTTTAAAACAGAGGAGCTGAAACCCTCTACTTGTTTACTATCAGCAAAAGACAGATGAGAAAAAAAAATGCCCCAAACCAGTTTTCTCTTTGACCAAAAATCAACCCATTGTTTATCAAAGAATTAATTCCACATTAACTAGGCAAAACATCCCTGGTATGGAAGCGTTGATATTCAGCAAGTAAAGAAAATGAAGTCACTGGATTCTTTAAAATGTATTCTTTCATGTCAGTTCCTTGCAAAAAATAATGAACTACAACCTCTTCTTCTTCTTCCCAGTGCATTTTTAGGATAGTTTACATGACTCTGGAATTACTGAAATACTTCACCGCCCACTGTAGAATGCTCTCGTGAAAACACACACACACACACACACACACAAAAAGACATTGACTTTCACATTTTGATTGCATAGATTACATAGTACTGTTCAGGATGAAGAAAAATGCAGACTGCATTTAAAAAAAATCAATAATACTCCAGAACATGTTTATATAATAAAAGAGGTACATGGAAAATAGCTAATCAGATAAAAAGAGAAAACCAGCCCATAAGTATGGCTTTAGAGCAGTATGATGATTCTGCAAAGCCTCTGATAAAAACAAAATAATAAAGTTGGCTTGTAAAGTGAACTACAGATAAGGATGCATCTGTTTTCCTTGTGAACACTACTTCTGATGGTATTCACCTATAGAAATAATACCTACATATCCAGTTCAAACAGTTGGTACGACTAGCGCAGACTTTCAGTGACTATATGTGCTTTAGATTTCCTTCTGTCAAGGAAGTCATATCTATTCCCTTTTTGATTTATGAAGCAGGATTTTTTATAATTTCTTTTTTTTTTAATCTTTTATTTGGGGGGTGGGTGGGGAAGTGGAAATTAATTACATGAGATTACAATTTAAAGAAACCAATGTCTGGACCTCCCCTCCATTTGTGTTTATAATGTTTCTGGGCCTGTGATACATTCCATTGTTTCTATTTTTTTAAATGTATTTTAAGATATATTACTTAAAAATAATACAAAAATTTCTGGAGTAGCAATTGCTGCTCTCTGTTTGATTTTCATAAGCCTATGTGCCTTCATTGTTTATTTTATTTGATCATTAAGGCCTAGATCTTACCATGTAAATAAATCTGTTGGGCCTCTGCAGAATATTGTTGAAGTCATTAGGGTTTCACATATGGGAAGAACTTTATCTGTGCCAATCATACAGTAAAACTAGGCAAGATACTGCAATAATTTTCTTAATCAGATACTTCTTATACAAATTAAAACAATATGAGTATGGATATGTTTTCAGACATTTTGTAGGTTATATCTCTATCTTGTAAATAGATGAATAATCCTAAGTGTTTGGAAAATCATCCATGTATACAGGAGATGCAAAAAGAGGAATATAAATATAGATGAGTGTATTTAATCCCACATGAGAGTAAATAATTAAACATAACTGCGATAACACTTAAACACTACATCTTCTTGAAAATATGTTCTTTCATTTTATTGATAAAAGCCAAAGAAACGTGGATTTTTATTATTACTAAGGAAAAAAGCACTAAATGCATTCACCTGAATAGAGTAACATATGTCTGTATTTCAAAAGAGTTTTTTTAAAAAGCCCTGTCTGGCTTAAAATAGTCTTGAAAGATGACTTGCCTAGATCAACCAATTCTGACAGTCTTAAATTCTGATTTGCAATGCAGTTTTTTTTTATTTTTTTAAAGTTGTTATACTGCAATACCTTCATGCTCCTAGGAGACAGTTCAGAGTGTCTCAGCTGCCACCAAAGTTGCAATGATTCTTTATAGTAAAAAGTAATACCGCATATATAAAAATGTAATGTATAATGTAGAGTTGTAAGAAAATATCACAGTAAAGGAGTTTTTCATTTTAGCATTTGGTGGTGTTTATCAGCTTACTGTCTGCAGACAAATTGTTTTCAGTGGAACTATGAAGATTAGCAGGACTTCTACTAACTTCAGTCATTTCCAGTTCCAATAGACCATCAATAGCAAAACAAAAAAACAACAACAACAAAACAACAACAAAAACCCAACAAATTGGACACATACTGCTTCTTCTCACTCCCAATCCAATTTATTTAAGATCCCAATATCCCTAATTAAGTTCATTCTGTTGTAGTAGTCTGGTACAGAATTTAAGAAACTGAAAATCAAGGCAATGGGCTTAGTAGGAGCAGTGTTAGGAAAAATGTTGAAGCACTTTGATATGGTTGTGAAGGATAAGGAAAATAAACAGGACAAACTGGTAGGTTAAAATAAGTAGCAGCCATTTTATAGGAAATCTACAGGAAATCATCTGGTCCAAGGAAAAGTATTTCCTTCCCTATATCTTTTTTCTTTATATAGATAAGGAATGGAACTGAAATTCATAATTCTGTTGGATGCCAAGGAAACAATACCTATGGATTGAAGAGTCACTGACAGCTTATAAATTTCCTCCACACATCAGGGCCTTGTTTTTCCTTTTCTGACCAAAAGAGGACTTTCTCTTACGCTTCATCAATGCACTCTCAGCACCACAGATATCAGTGCTCTTCCCATGCACAGTTAGAATAATTGGTATATATCTAACTTATTTCTGAGCAATCACTCACACGTGGTATTCAGCTTTGAAAGCTGCAGTTCCTACAGATCTAAAGAAAGGTGGAGAGCCCCAGACTTGTTTGAATTTCCAGCTTTATAAATTCATCTATTAATTCATGTTACTTCTACCTAGAAGCATTGTCTTCTCTTAGGAAATGTGAGCTTTGTTAGCATGCCAAGGTTTAGCACAAATACTCATTCCTAGAGGCTGGCTCATACCTCTGTTGACTTCAGGGCTACCTGCCTGTCTAAATGAGACTCTAACATGTCAATCAGGCTTTGAATCTGGAGTTGCATAAGGCATTGTAGATCTCTAGAGGTGCTATCTGAGTATGGCTTAGGTGTCAGTGTTTGGGAACAACAGGACTGTTTGCTCCGTCATTTAATAACTGAAATATGGTGCTGTTTAGAATGGCTGTAGAGCACTCAAAACAGTTTGTTGACCTGGGTCAGCACTTTCATAGAATGACCCAGGTCTTTGTTCTGTGTTTCTCATGGAATATGACAAAGCAAGAAGATGGATAGAACTGGCCAGTATATATGATAGTGTGCAGACTCCCATGTACACATCAGCACTTCCAGCACCAAAGAGCTTACCTCTTGCATATTACTGCTGGCAAGTGTCTGTTTGCTCCTCTTGGTAGCTTGCTACAGGCCAAAGGAGGAGTAAGGGCAAAAGGAAGAGTAAAAGCACAGAGTCAAGCACTAAACACACAGACTGTTACCAGAGAGGAACCTGAAAAAACAAGGAACGAGCGAACTGGTTTGAACTCTGGAAGTCATGCAGGGCAATGAGACCCAACAGAATGCAATAAGACAAAGGTAAAAGTCACAGTACTAGGGCCCACTGTGTGGAAGAAATATTGACACTTGAAAGTCAGCAAAAACTTTTTATAAATTCATAAAGAAAACTGAAACAGCAAGAACAGAGGCTAGAGGCAAGAGCGCAGCGTATGGAAGGAAAGGGGCGTGAGAAATCTGTCCTTGATTACATGTCTGGGCTGCAGTTGCAAAGTCTTCTGGATGCTTTTGCTAGTGGAGAATTGTTTTGTTTCGTTTTTTAGATGAAGGATGTCAAACATAAAACGCTGAGCTTACAAAAGCAATTGGTCTCTATTTCTGGTTGTTCTCATTGTGCGTATGTGTGTGCATGCAGTCTGTATGTGGAAATTAATTAACAGCTTTGGACTTGTCTTCTCCTCTGGTTACAGCCTAGCCATATACATGGAATTTTACTGAATGTACAGAGTCGTCTTTTGCACCCCTCAAGCACTCAGAATATTTCTCATTAAATCACCAGATTTCCATAATATGATAGAAAGTGCAGATCTTCAAAAGGAATTTGGAGGACGGGATGTTTTTTGCAGACCACTCAGTTAGATTGGGGTGGGTGACCTGTGGAAGGGTGGCTGTCACAAATAGATGCTAACTGGAAGAATGGAAGGCAAAGCACTCTGAGCTGACGCCAGGTAAGAAGAAGAATGACTTTTAAATGGTAAAAAAGAGGGTAGGGAATGGAGCTCACACAAGAGAGTTATGCAGAAAAAGGAATCCGTGCAGAGCACAGACTGAAATAGGGATGGGAATCTGTATCCTACCATATCTGTCTGTCTTTGAAACATCTCAATTACTTATGAGGGAAAAGATGAATCTTCCATTTCCACTGCTAACCTTTCCACTTCTTTCTCATTACAGTGAGTAAACTACATTAAATGGCAAATCCTACAGTTCGCAGGGTATCGTACACTGCTGAGCTGTCTTTAAGAAAATACAGTACAAGTGTATTAACCAGCAAATATCCCCAGGAGTGCCTAGAATTTCTCTCTTATGAAATTCTTGGCGTTATGAAGTATATTGGCAGGTCTCAGTCAAGAAGAAAGACTGCAGAAATCTTCTTTTTCCCAATACTGAGCTTTTAGTCTAATTGCTTATTTGCAGTCTCAGCAAGCTGAAGAGAAGAATTTTATCCTCTTTGGCTTGATTCTGAATACTAACTAGCCAGCCCAGTCAAGGCTCTCTAAAGAGTGAAACTGCATGAGAGACATACTGCATTTGACACAGTCAGGAGGCAAAAGAAAGAGCAAAACAAAAGTCTATTCAGGGCTGAATCCTCTGATATACTCCCCCATCCCCCATCTCCTTTTAAAAATAAAGAGAAAGGGGAAAACTTATGAATCCATGGCTGAATGCCTGAGGTTGTCAGAAGAAAGGACAATGAATGACAGCTGACTGTCAGCACAGTTCTCAGCGCCTGAGTTATCACTTTTTTGGCATTGTTCAAATGGGAAAAAAAGCATGCGTGCTTAAAAAGGAAATACCGAAGGAGAGCTTTATGAGGGGCTGTGCTCAGGCGCGCCAAAGCAGGCAAGAAAGCTGGTAGATCCGCATGGATTTGTCTCTTGCAAGTAGAGTGCTCTACGAAATCTTCCCAACTGAACTCATTAAAAACTTTTCTAAGCATGCTGGCATTACAGGATGCCTTAAGACAACCGGGGTCAGAAAACTATTTTCCTTTAAGGAAATCAGATACATAAAGCTAAGAAAACATACACGTCACACTGTTATCTACCTGTTGGGTATAGTGAAAAAACGACCCAGGAAGACCAATATTTAAACATTTCTTGCATGTTCAACTTGTTTAGAATCACCTTGCAAGCTGATTTTTTTTCTCCTGCAGATTTGCCTGCACTTTCATCTTCACTGACTGTCTTAATCCTCCAGTCTTTGTTGTTCCAGTGCACAATCAGCTTGTTTTTAAGTCACATCTACCCACATTTGTTAGTGCTGAAACACTACTTTAGGCTTTTACATCTCCATAAATCCATACAAATGATGCACAGGTTTTCCTGGAAAGGTTGAGAAAGCTAAAGCAGAGAAGATTTTAAGGTTATTTAAATAATGCATTTTAAGTTGGCAGAAACTTAACTGCCTGGTTTGTGTAGTAAGAAGCACTACCTGAACTGAGCGTCAGCTCACGACAAGGAGACCCTGGAATGGCAGGGGTTTTAGTAATTAAAGTTGATCTGGCCTGTGCTCAAAGCATTAACTCACTTAAGCCTGCTGACCATCTGTATGAGGGAGAAAATGATTTATCCCCAGCTCTACAGGGCTCCCAGGTTCCACAACCACTGAAAATAGTGCTGACTTCCGAGGTCTTTCCCCAGTGGGCATAAGGGCTACTCTGGAGTGCTGCTGTCCCTGGGAGGGAGGAGGTAACTGCAAGAGGGGCCAAGATGCTCATCTTTGCTGACCTGATCATCAGCAAAGCCATTACGGGAGAGCTTGCACTGCAGTTACCACCCCAGCAGGTGTTACTGCATGCTATGAATCTTCAGAGAGAAATGAGGAAATGAGGTGGGAGGCAGCACAACTGAAATGCACCAAGAAAAACGGGAGGAAGGTAATTTGCAGGCTCCCTTTTTTTACTTATTTTGTTATTTTTTTACTTACTGCTATTTTTTTTTAACTAAAAGAGAGAGGGCTCTGTATCTGACAAGATATTTAGAAATTCCAGATACAGGCTTTGCCAGTAATCAGGAGAACACCTACAAACAGAAGATATTTGTAGATAAGGTATGAGAGAAAGTTATTTGCATAATCTATGAAGTCTGCTCTGAAAGTAATGCTTCCTACATTATTAAGTTGGCCCATGATGCTGGAGGTGAATGTTGGTGATATGACGGTAAAGGCTGAACCTTCCCACAAATATCCCATTAAATGTTGTTGCCATGTGACAGATCATAGAATCATAGAATCACCGAGGACAGAAAAGGCCTATGATGATCACCCAGTCCAGCCATCCACCTACCACCATCAGTCCTCAATAAACCATGTTCCCCAACACAGCATATAAATACATTCCTTGAATACCTCTATGGTTGGTGACTTCACCACCTCCCTGGGCAGCCCATTCCAGTGCCTGAACACTCTTTTGGAGAAGTATTTCCTGACATCCAGTCTGAATCTCCCCTGGTGCTACAAGGAAATATTAATTCCCCACTCCTGTTAGCAACAATATTTCTGATACTGGACAGGATGCCATTAGCCTTCTTGGCCACCTGGGCACACTAATGACTTATGTTCAGCTGAGCTTCAACCAATACCCCCAGCTCCATTTCTTCTATACAGTCTTCCAGCCACTCTACCCCAGGCCCATAGCATTGCCTGGGGTCATTGTGGCTAAAGTGCAGGACCCAGCACTTCGTCTTGTTGAACCTCATCCCATTGGCTCCAGCCCAGTGATCCAGCCTGTTCAGATCCCTCTGTAGTTCCTCACTACCCCCAGGCAGATCGACACTTCCAGCCAGCTTGGTGTCATCTGCAAATTGACTGAGGGTGCACTCAAGACCCTTGTCTAGATCATCAATAAAGATATTGAAGAGGACAGGCCCCAGAACTGACCCCTGGGGAACACCACTCCTGCAGTATGATGTCATGAGGTCATAGTGTGCATGAAGCAAAGATGTGTCATGGAATTCCTCCATTGATGTTCAGTGATGCTTGCAGAATATTTACAGAAACCAAACAGTGTCTGTGAGCACAAAGAGGCAATGGGTTGTGTGTTTCAGCAGTGGTGACAGTGACAGTGGGTCACCTTTGCTGGTGCAGATTGTTACAAATGTGGCGTGCAGGTTCTGATTCATCAATGGCAAAAATGCACAGCTCATGGTGGTGACTGTGTAGAAACAAAGTCCTTTGTTGGAGAAAATTTGTTCTATTGTATAATATTATTGTACCTTTTTTATCTGTTGTAGTTTCCGTGTAAATAAATGGTATATGTTTATTTAATTGTGACCCATATATTTGCATTTTTGGAAAGCAAGATAGTGTTTGAAACTGGCTTTGTTGCTTCAAATAGTGTGGACTGTTGTTGAATGTTGCAGCTTTCCTTCAGTGTCTGTGCTGATGCCTTCATATTTCTGTGGAGGTATAAATGCGAAGAGCATAAATTCTAACTTACTGTGGACACAGTCTTTAAACAACAAAACGGAACAACCCGACCCACAGCATATTTCTGTAAAGACAGTGCCCAATCTTGCTAGATAGATGCAATGGTTTGCAGATATTTTTGAGGGCGTTATTGTGTGGAAGGCATGGGAAAGGGAACTTTCAACAGCTAGGCTTGTAGGGTTTAAAAACTGCTCACAAGCAAGTTCTGTCAGGCTGGTCGGGTTGTTATTTACAACTAGAAGGTGCATTCTCTAGATTTAATGTATGAGTTCCAGAGAATAAAGAAAGAAATGAACCAAGATTTGTAATTTGAATTTTAAGAACTTTAAATTCTCTTTACGTTAATGTTGTTCTATTTTCCAGGCCCTTTAATAACTGTATAGGACCGTATAAGTTAAGAGCTGTTGCTGTGGTCTTCCATTTTCAGGACTTATCTTCCTTTTGTGATTGATTTTGTAATAACAGAATGTCTGCTAAATGTAGCAACCATTATGAATTTCAGGAGGAAGAAATAAATAGATTAAGGAAACATAAATGTGAATGAACTCAATCCTGTGTTGATAACGACATGGATAGAAATGGAGTGGCAGCACTACCAGATAAAAAAAAAAGGGCAACTGAGGTCATCTACCTGTACCTATACAAGTTCTTTGATACAGTTCTTCACCACATTCTTATCACTGAATTGGTTGGATTTGAAGGCTGGACTATTCACTGGATAAACAACTGTTTGGATGGTCACAGCCAGAGGGTTGTTGTCCAAGGCTTCGTGTCCAGGTGGAAGCTGGTCATGAGCAGTTTACCACTTTTGCCATAGTGTTTGTACCATAGCACTTTTTACCACCAGGGGTTCCTGCTGGGATGAGTGCTCTTCCACATCTTTATTAAATGGACTGGATAGTGGGATTGTGAGTAGCCTCAGCAAGTTTGCTGATGACCGTAAGAGATGCTATCCAGAGAGATCCACGCAAGCTTGAGAAGAGGGACAACATGTACCTAATAAGGATCAACAAAGCCAAGTGTTACACTTAGATCAGGGCAAAGCAAGATATGTACACAGACTGGGAAAAGAACTCACTGATAACAGCTCTGTAGGGAAGGACTTGAGGATTCGGGTCGATGAGAAGCTGGACTTTAGCCAGCAGGATGCATTTCCAGGTCAGAAAGCCAAACAGTATCCTGGGCTGCATCTAAAGAGGAGTGACCAGCCAGGCAAGTGAGGGGATTGTCTCTCTCTACTCTGTCCTCGTGATGACTCATCTGAATTATAGCACAAAGATCTGCCCCCCCCAGCACTGGAACATATTGCCCAGAGAATCTGTGGATGCCCCATACCTGGAAGTGTTCAAGGTCATGTTAGATGGGGCCCTGGGCAGCCTGATCTGGCAAGTGGCAACCATGGCCATGGCAGGGGAGCTGGGACACAGTGATCTTCAAGGTCCCTTCTAACCCAAGCCATTCTATGATCCTGTGATTCTCTATATTAACAGATGCCAAATAATGTAGTATTTTGACATTAATCTACCTTGCAATTTAGGCATGCAAGTTAAGGTAGTTTAGTGATTTTTATCACCTCTCCTTTTTGCAAGGGATTTACAGAGGATCTGAACTCTGAACGGTTGAAACTAACTGATCTTGTTTACTTTCAAATCAAAGTATTTATAACCTCTGTTACAGTAGTATACATATATTGTTTTAAAACCTGGCAGCAAGATTATATATTATGTTCTTGAAATTTTATCCCTTTACATGAGTACCCTGATGATAAACATGCAGTCTTAAGAGATTTCTACTGAAGTATCTTGATCCTATGGGATTCATTGATTATATTCTTTTTTTTTTTTTTTCCTCAGGAGTTATAGGAAATGTATGGGAAAGAAGACAAGTTCAGAGAATCAACAGAGACACTTCATCAGGCTTGCCTCATACTTTATAACTTTTGTCTGCACTTTCTGGTGAGTTGAAAGGATATTAACAGCTCAATGACTTGGCTATTTCACCGCTGGAATGAGAATGCATCCTGACACTATGCAAACTGATTTAAGGCATACAGGAAAAATTTGAAAATACATTATTCTGAGAATTATAAAACAGAGTCTGGGGAGAAAGTTTGAGAAAAGTCTCTGAATATGTGTGTTTCTTTCCTTTGTCTTTGCCTTGGGAATACAGTTAGTAATCAAGATGTATTTCCTGTTTTGGCATAGCTTCCTGATTGCTGTAGGCACATTCATCATCTATACCAAACCAGTTCCCCCCATTTCTTCAAGACATACTATCAAATAACCTTCAGAACAGGATTAGTGCTTCCTAGGCTGCAAGAAGCTTTAACATACTTCTGCTGAGTGGAGTATTTTACAAGTTATGCTTAATCTCTGGAGAGTGCAAGAAATACCCAGTCAGTCTTTGAAACATCTGTTTCCAGGATATACGGAGCATGTTGATGTAGTCTCACATCTTTAGGGCTAGACCAGTCCCTCCTGTCTATAAAAACTCAGTATCCCATAGACATGGGTTCTGATGTGTAAAGATAGTCAGGGGGAAGTAGGATCACAAATAGAGCTGTGGAACCACTGTTAATAATTGTATTATATATATGATTCCTTAGGTTCTAAACTGTGTGCTACTATATTCCCTGAGTGCCTTACTGTGTTTAATAGGTCATTCCCGTGCTTGTGTCTATGTAAAATGTCCAAAGGAAAACCAAAGTTCAGAGCAATAGAAGACTGTTGGACCTTTGGATGTTGGAGGGAGAGAACTATGTCTGGATACGGAACTCATATAGATTTCCTATTGGACTTGAGAGTACAACTCAAGATGTACAGAATTCTCTCTTTTTAATTGAACGTAACTGAACGCGAATGCCTGTATATCTCATGAGCAATTCAACTCCTCATAGAATTAACCCAATATGGGAATATTGCACTGATAATTTTTTTTCTCCTAGTACCAATTCTTTAACAGCTCCAAAACGCAATAAAACAAAACAAAACAAACAAACAAACAAAAAACCACCACCAACAAAAAAACTTGGATAAAGACAGAGGAAACTGAGAAGTAGATTATATCTGAAAAAACAAACAAACAAACAAGCTTTTCAATATAGATGCATTTTCATTGTTTGGTAGGGAAATGACAACTTGAGAGCTTTTGTGTTTTAATGGCCTAATTGAGGATAAGCCACTGATAAGACACTATGATTATAATTATAGTTTCTAACAAGGAAGAGCAGATGAAGATATACACAGATTTTGAATACCTTTCTGTAAAATTAATTCCTGATTGTAAAGATATATGTACAAATATTATTTACAGGCATCATCAAAAGAGAAATCTGATTTTGCTGTAACATCATCACACTGGTTTCAGTCTGTGGTTCTAAAAAAGAATAAAGTGCTGAATATCTTTTACAGCATCTAATACCTTGGTTGAAAGTAGTGGTAACATAGCTCTATTAAACTCATAGAGGCCTGTGCTTACATTCTAGTTTGACAGGAAGATTCTCAATTACCTCTGTTACTTTGATGTAACAAGAAACATGTCAGAAGGTTTTTTCTTCTTCTTTTTTTTTTTCTTCAAATCACTGAAACCTGTAAAACAGCTATTAGATATGATCTTCCAATATAAAGGAATTTTTCTACATTATACTATTATAGTGGGAGATAAATGGCTGGCTAGTATTTGTTAACAGCACAAGTAAGAAATATTTCTCTGTTTCAATACTTGCTGAGTAAGTTGAACTGATCCAAAAATATAACATTAATTGTCTTTGCATCAATAAACACAAGTCCAGGAAGCAGAAACTGATAGGAGAGTATTCCTAGAGGACTGGACCATATTACTCATAGTAATAAGCTGAAGTTACTCTTGTTTATATGTATAGTTAAACAAGCAACAATGTTGGTTCACATGTGGAACAAGATAATTTGTCCCGTTTTTTAATTATTTAGTTTTTAATTTTCCATTGTTTCCATTATTGCTATTATTATTTTTAGTAATATGATATTATTGAGAATGTAAGTTATTTTTATTTAAGTTTAAGGACCAATTTAAGGATTAGATTTAAGCAGTCTTTCTATCTTGAAGAATGCTGTTGAAAAACACCAAGCCAATCTTTTGCAAGAAAGGGATGTTTGCCCTGGTATGAGTAATTGTGAAAGTAGTCTGTGGAATTAAATGAGAACACCACACCATCACCTTTCATGGGAAGTGAATACTCAAAATGTGGATAACTAGGGTGAAGACATCAACAAGAAGTAAAAAGATTTGCTACCAGGCAGTTTTCACAGTTGTAGTGTAAAGTTATTGTTGGTGGGAGTCTCTAGGAAAATCACACGGGAAAATCATGTTCTCCTATTAAAAAAAAAAATCCACAGATGAAATCCAGGGCTTTGAAATCAACTTACACTAAATTATTGCATGTCAATATGTCCAAACAGTGGAGCAGACTTGGGCCACCAAACTCATCATGTACTGCAGCAGCTAAAGAGCTGTTAGATGGTAGCACCTTTTCAACAGACTACTTCAAACCGAAGTAGAAATGGCAGCCTAGATGTGGAAAACTTGTCTCCTGTCAACAATCCCCAGCAAGATATATCCCTGCAATTTTGCTTCCTTGGGTCTTGGCAGTGTTCTCTTGGTCACTATCTTGTTCCTACAGTAAAGAATAAAGACAAAAATAAGCTTGAAAATGTGAGGAAACTCTTTCCTTCTAGTATGATGACTATCTGGCAATCAGTGTGTAATGGAGGGGACATGCTGACAGTCAGATACAATTCTCCTTGATAAACATTTGAACACTGGGACATATTCAGTTCATAACAGTCTTTTGTTTGGGGTAAGAAAAAAAGAATTAGTTTCCCCCCTGGGAGTCTAATATCATATTTTGGTATCATTTTCCTTTTTTTTTTTTTTTTTTGGTTTTGTTTTGTTTTGTTTTGTTTTCCATGTGAATAGCCAGTAGAACGCTACTAGGGACCCAGACTCATCAAATGGGCAATAACAACAACGTTTATGTATCTTGGCTGCCATCTACTCCAAAACCTGTGGAGTTCTCTGTTGGAATAAAGAACCTGCAAAAGCAAATAGAATAATTAACTTTAAAAGACTTGCCTGGTGAAGAGTTTGTGAAACACTTGTTTTTTAAGGGCAGCAGAAAGGAAAGAGAATAATAAACAGTCTACCTGGACTATATAGACTATGGTACACAAAATCTGATGTTCCAGAAAAGGACGTTCTAAAATCCAATCCATTTGGCTTTCGTGAGGAAAATAAAATAAAATGAAACAAACAAACAAAAAAATCATGATGATCCATTTTCTTTTGTTAGGTCTCTACATGTTATTGGCATGACAGTACTGTCCTTTCTCACTACTACTAGAAATGAATGGGCTGAATTATCTTCAGATAGTATTTTTCAGGAAGCAACCAAATATTTCAGTAGCTATTTATCATTTTAAATGGTCTTTTTTAACCTATATACATTACATTCTGTGTCAAAGGTCAAGGAAAGGTAGATTGGGCTTTTTTGAACTCAAAAAGAAAAGTTAATGTATCTTACTTAATGCTCCTGTGTAAACCATCATAACTATATACTCGTTCACAGTGTGTGCAGTCCCAGATGTGTTAAGCCACTTCAACCTTGCCTTCCTTCTACAATGACATGCTAACAAGCACACATGCATGCTTACATCTGTATTACCTCTGTATTACAATATATTTACTGTATACTTTCTTATTTACAAAAATGTAAATGTTATTATTTTAAAATATGTGTAAATGTGGAAGATCTGGTCAGTTATTCAAGGGAAGATGGAAAACAACATACAGAAGACAGAAACTAAATTCAAAACAGTAGTAGTGACAAAATTAAAAAGCTATTTACCTATACATTCCTTTCCTTTCAATTTAACGTTCGTGGAGGCACATAAAAACTGTCCTGACTGAGGTGCTGAGAAAGTGGTATGAACAGCTTTGGTTCCCTGCTGGTTTACAATCCTAGCTTTTCAATGCAGAGCTGCTATTCAGTCCTCAGTACTTGTGTGAAGAGCTTTGTGTTGTCTTTGGGTGTTTAATACTTATAACAAGGCACTTTCATTAAGTACAGCCCGATTTTAAACATTCTGTCCATTTATCTGAGCCCCTTGTAAATGTCTGAAGGAGACCAGCTGACTGCTCCTACTGACTCACCTACCCAACATTTCTTAATTTTCTTCTGCTTCTCATCAGCTTCAGACTCTGTAAACAAGCTCCCTTTCACAAAGCCTCAAAAGGGTGGATGTTTAGCAAAGCCTACATCACAAAAACATTTTGAAGATTTATTCTATCCCCTGTTTAAAGTGGGATACACACTGTCCCTTAAAACACTGGCACTCTTCAATTTGCTGTGAAAGTACTCTGTGGTTCATTGTCAATCAGTACTGACATCTTTTTATTTTTTTATTTTTTCCCAGAAGATATCATGGCCCATTTCAGAATCATTCTCCAGACTGTCTGAATTTAAAAATCTTTTAACTTATATTGAAAACCTGAATCATAAAAATTCTCAAACAATCCTCAGTTCTGAAACCTCCCACTCAAGGATTCAAAGTTTTCCTTCCTTAGTGTATTCCCATGGAATGATTGTATAATGGATGTTTGTTTTCACCTCTTCAGAAGGAGGAGAATAAGAAGAAATTATTCTCAGTACTTTCAAACAATGTCTGTTATTAAAAAGTGGATATTCTCCAAAATGTGCATGTTGTACAAGCTAAAGTATGTGTTTGTTTGAAGGATTCACTTACTTTATCTTTGCCCTTTGAGTATCTCTTCATCTGTCTGACCACACACAATACTACAGAATAAGCATTAAATGAAGGAATAATCTTGGAAAGATATGATGCTCAGCTGTGTTGCATATGAGTAGTAAGAATTTCTTGTTTAGAGCCAATGACTAATAAATGCAGAAATGCAATGACCTACTTTGAGTATAAAAAGATATGCACTTGATAAAGTCCCTTTTTGGAAATCTGAGGCTTTATTTCACGTATGTGAAGCTGTGAGGTAAAAAAAAAAAAAAAAAGCTATTGAATGCCCTGCAGAACAAACTAATTTCTTTTCAATTCTACTTTTCCTTTCTATTTCTGACGGGACTTGAAGTAACAAAGGACCAGCTTCTTTCCAAGGTATTTATTCTTCGAACTTAACTCACAGCAAAGTAATATAGGCCTAAAAAATTTTAAGAGCAATGAAGTGCACCTTAAAATAAATATTTCAGACATTTTGAACAGATAATTTCTGCAAGTTATAAGGAAAAATGAACTTATTTTTCTATAGCCATTCTCACAATCCTTTTCCTTTCCTTGGTTTAAATCCCGCATGCCTGACATCTCTTACAACCAAACTGAGGTTTTGAAGAATGGCTTAGGACAAATAAGATACCAAAAAAGCTTTATCCACTCGTGCTAACTGCTCTGATTATTTGTACTGGAATTCACTTCTGCTGCTGAGTGGAGAGGAAATCATTGCACCATGAATGCCCACGTTCTCAACACAGGAAATAAGCTGGGTATGCTTAATACTGAGTTTTCCACTAGTTCTTAGGCTCTGTAGAATTTTTTCACCTGTACTGAGGTTTAGGAATTGTTATAAAACTTGTTTTACATCTAGTCCAACATTATAATTGCCCATTTAAATTAAACTTTCAAGAGGTGGATAAGTGGGACATAGATCCAATTCCATTCAGGAATACTGAATTTATTGTAACATGTTCTAAAATAGTGATGAATGATGCAGAGGTTGAAAGTCAGTGTATAGAAAATCATCCTCAAATATTCATTGGCATATGAAGAAAGCAAATAACTGGTCATCTTCCATTTTTTTGCCTGAATTTTCATTATTCCATTACCTCATTTTGTAGCCTGTTTATCCTTCATAAAGGAATCCTGGCTTAAAGACTGAGGTATCAGAGCTACTGTTGTCCCTGCATCCAGTCCTGGGAAACTCAACACTCATTTTACTTGCAGCCAGGTTTCCTATCAGTTGCTTTAAAACTCTATACTGTACCAGTGGCTGAGACACATTCAGAGTTGTAGTACAACCTCTGACACTTTTAATAAAAGCAAGAAGTTGCTGGGCAGCATTAATAAATGTGAGCTTATATATCCTTTACAAAATGGAGAAGGTGACAAAAGCTTCTTTACAGCCTAGTGATTAGAACTCTTGCCTGTGAAAATGAGACATGGGCTTCTTCTGTGTCTAACAGAGATGTAACCCAACTTTGATTCTCTCAGGGAGTACCTCAAACACAAGTGTATAAGATGATTTAAGAACAACAAATTTTAATTTTTACATAGTTTTTCTTATTAGCTGGAGCAACTGCTGAGCCTTTTATCAGTAAGAGAAACTGAGAATGACAAGATTAGGACTCTAGTTCATTCTTTCAGGTAAGGCAAGAAGATAACTTCTAGATTTCTGGCCCAGGCCATACTCCTTCTGGGTATGAACAGAGATTTTTGATTTCTTATGAAGGTTCCCTTCGCATCAGGGCACAGTATTTGGGGAGGTGAGGGAGTGTTGGTAAAGCTTACATAGCCTCAGTTTTGTGGTCGGTTATTAAAGTTTCTTGTGAACCTAAAATGACCCATCAAATTTTTCACTTTGCAAATACCAGTACGTTTTCTCCCTTTCTGTTTTTGTCCTCAAAAGCTATTCAAAAATTTTAGTTAATTTCCAATCCAGGTGAAGGGCTCTCCCCATAACCACTGTTATCAAGAAAGGAAATGGAAAAAAAACTAAAAGATGAGAAGAGTAAGGAGGACAAAGTCACTGTTACCACTACTCATCGACCTCTGAAAATGACTGAAGTCCAAGGCACAAAAAAAGAATTTGCATGGTGCCCAAACGAGGCTATTGTTACCTGTTTGCTTTGGTGGTGTGACAACTGGAGCCAATAGCATGTTTCCGGATTGTAACAAGCTTGAGAGGGGAACCTCAGTCGCTCAGGAATCGTAGAGGTGATCGTGGACTGGTCTAAAGGTAAAAAGTTTGAAACGTCACCAGAAGAGGCATCATATGCTAAAGAGGTCCCAACATATAACGAAATGCCAGAAAATGAAACAAAATTTGTCCTGTTCACAAATGGATTATGTTGTATTGTGGAGACATATCACAGATAGCTGGTGCGGTGGCCAGTGCTTCATCTTTACACTGACTCATAGATGGTGGCAAATGGTGGTTATAGTGGTAGGAACAAAACAATTGGCAACAAAGGAGTAAACCTATTTGAGCTGCTTAACTGTGGAAAGACACTGCAGCCCAAATAATGTATGTGGTTGTAAAGGTGCATCATGTAGCTGCTCATATGCCCAAAAGTCAGGCTACTGAAGAACAAAATAACCATCAGGTAGATAGAGCTGCCAAGATTGAGGCAGTCAAATAGACTAGGACTTGCAAAACAAGGGTGAATTATTTCTAGCTCTGTAGTCACTGACCCTGGAGGTATTTATGAATGTTTATAAGTTGTACTGAGGAACATTGTTTAGTGGGGAAATATTGGTGTAGGTGGATGGTTGGACTGGGTGATCTTGGAGGTCTTTTCCAACCTTGGTGATTCTATGATTCTAATGCATGTTAACTATTTCTTATTTTTTGTTTGAAGCATGATGTAGTGATGTGTAATAAGGGGTAGAACATCACAGGTTTATGATTTTTGTTATCGGTATTCCATATTTTAACATGTAAGGCACTGGGAGGTAAAGAACTATGTTCCAGTTCCATGGGCCACTGAATTTCCAGGCATTTCTCCATACCCCAGAGGACTTTCTGGTCCCATTTTCCACTCAGAAGAAAAGATTGAACTGCATGCAAGTCCCGAGATTTTCTATTTTTTCCGCTCATCTACAGTGTGTGCTCCCTAGGCATCTCACCTGCTGCTTGAGAGTAAGGCCTTCAGTTTCAGACTCAGTCTCTCTCATTTTATTTGATTTATTGTCTTCAATTCCAGTTATATTATATTATATTGTGTTATTTTGCATTCCTATATCTTATTTAGTATATTAGCTGTCCTCCTCAGATTGTTGCTGTTGTTTTGTTTTTAGGCCCATCTTCCTGCCCTTTCCCAATTTCCCCTTTCCATTTTCCTAGGGCATGTGTCCATGGGTGTCCCCACCCCATTGATCATGGAACTAGGCTGAACCGGCCCATAAACCACTGACAATAGTGTCACAAAATGCTGTCTATATTTATTTAAAGAATAGCAGTATTTTCTTTAACTCACAGCATACAAGAGAATGACTTTACTGATGAGAGACAGCTCTTGTGAAAGAATAATTCAGACAACATCTGTAAGTGTGGCTAATACCTTTCAAATTCCCTGATGGTCACTGAATGAGAGAAAAACAGAAAATCTCATTCTTGCCTTAAATTTGCTCTAAGTTTCTACCAATTTTCCGAAAATATTACCTACAAAGATGTGAAGATTTTACATGGATTTACTGGATTGACTTTTTTATTTTTTCTTTAATATGAACATTCTTTTACAGGCTTAGGAAATCCCTAACTTGCCTTTCTTATGGCTTCTAGAGCAGTCTGCAACTTTCTACCAGATAAATGAATGCACTTAACATAAGTATTATATTTTATTCACGTTTCTGTAGAGAGAAATCCAAAACTAGAACAGCACTATGCGTGGTCATTATTAATGACCCGCACCTCTCAGAATGATGTTTCATCCAGGTCATACCTCAGGATTGGTGTCCCTCCTGTTAGAAAGAGACACATCCAAACTCATGTATAGTCCCCTGTGTATATGAGATCCCAGTGCATGGCTATTACAGGTGTGTATAAATCCAGTTCTGCAATTTTTAATACATACTTTTTTCTCATGGGCCTCCTCTTTTAGGAGATCAAACAATGAAAACCATGTCAGCTTGGATACAGCCCTTTGTTACAATGCTGAGCAATAGTACACTGCTCTCAGAAGCTGCTGAGCACAAGCTGCTGAGATAAAGCTGTCTGTATGGAGTACCTTGGTCTTTTCCAGGTCTCTTCTCACCAAGATTTCTTGTTCCATTAAGCAGTGAGCCCACGTTTTCCTTAGCTTTCCCTCTGATGGCCTGATCACAGCTAAATGCCCTGCTTGTTGACTTTCAGAGTCTTCATTTGTTTCACCTACAGCTGAATTCTCTCCACCCTTTTCTTATCACCATCACTCCATGCCTGGGTAATTATATACTGTATATATACTGTTATGTATTATATACTGTTCTGTATATCTTCTATGCTACCCAGCTGTTCTTCTATGCAAGCTCTTGGCTGACTTCCACCCATATGAAAGCAAAGCTCTGTGTTTCAGCCACTCACATTGCCTACACTCCAATCCCAACTCCCTTCGCTCCTGATTAGTCTTGTCCAAAAATCTGTATCTGACTACTGCCATGTTCCATTTGTATCAGAATCTTTAGCAGGGTCTCAGACTCAATGGCAGGGTCTATGTTGACAGAACAAGGGGAAATGGCTTCAAACTCAGGGAGGGTAGATTTAGGTTAGATATAAGAGAAAAATCTTTTACAGAAAGAGTAGTGAGGCATTGGAACAAGATACCTAGTGTTGTGGTTGATGCCCTGCCCCTGGAAACTGAAAGTGAGGCTGGATAGGGCCCTGGGCAACCTAACCTAGATGTAGTGTCCCTGTTCATTGCAGGGGAGTTGGACTAGATTGCCCTCAGAGGTCCCTTCCAGCTCTAAGGATTCTACAATTCTATGAGTCACCCCATTATTTGTCTGTAACATAAACAAAAATAGTTGTGCACACTACTTTAGCATCTCTGTTTTTTATGGCGTGTGAATTTATGTACATACACAGCATTCAATCCCAAGTCTTGCTGGTTTCATAATGAGATGAACAAGAATTTCTACCATAATTTTGTGTCTGGGTTACTTCCGTACTGCTCCACTTTTGTTCACTTTTCTTGAGGTTTTGGTAATCCTCCTCTGATATACCTTGTTTACCTTCTCTTCATTTTAGAAAAATTGGTGATACACAGAAAGAACTTGGTGCATGCCTGAAGAAATGGATGAACAACTGCAAAAGATAGTCAAGTATCCTGGAGTCAATCTTAAACTTTTGTTCTTAAAACATGGTATGGGTTTCAGCTCAGAATAAACCAGCATAATTGGAATGCATAGGTTAAATTTAGCAGAGGATTGCCATGATATACTCTTGACTTCTGTTTAAAATTGATCCCTAAATAAAGATATATGGTTAAGGAGTGTAACTTGAACCAGAGTGACATTCAACAAGAAAGTAGAATAAGTATAATTTAAGCATCAAACCTGTGACTGTGGTCCATGCTCCTTTTGTGTAGTCTGCCTTGTAGCCTGCCTGCAGGGGAAATCTGGAGCCAGTTCCTTTCTAAAAATGGCAGAGGTATAATTTTATATTTGGCATTTTTTTTCTTTTATTTTTAAAGGATCCTAGCTATAGTTGGCTCTGTAACTACTGCAAGTGATTTTTCAAAACCAGTTTAAAACAGAAAACATAATTTTATCTCAGATTACTTAGGGTAAAGAGCAGTAGAAGATTACATTCCTTGTCTGAAGTAATCCATGATGAAACAATTATTTTTGTATAGTGACCCCAGTTTTTCTTAGTAAAAAGTAGCTAAGTAGCATCTTTTATTTTATGAAGTCTTTTTGGTGTGCATGGTATAATGAACAAAACTCTGTGCACTAATAATTCACACATAAGTGATCATGGAATTATAGAAAAATGTGCATGGAAAAGGCTTTGGAGAGGCTACATCACATGTCAGAATTGGTCAAAAATAATCACGTTTGAAACACAACCCAAATTAAGTCAGGAATACTCCAAATGATTCCCATTTCTCTACTGGTGTAAAGAGATCTGCAGACAATCAAGAGATCGAGTCACGGATCTCCTTAACAGTAGAATTCATCCTCAAAGGTTTAGTATTTATAATCCTATTATTTTCTAATCCTATTATTGTAATGTTTGGATGAATTGGATGTATTTCCTCCCTAATCTCTGTGTGATCTCACATATTTCCCGTCAATGATGACTTCTGGCTGACCCTACAAATACTTTGTCCTTCAGTGCTTAAAAATAAATCACTGGAATAGTTAGGAACACTGTATTTTCTGCAGATGCACCTTGCTGTTAGATAATGTCTCCTGACAAAGCTAATACTTACAGAGTACCAGAGAGGTGTTTGATTCTCACCTGATCTCAATTCAAATCATGTATTTTTTGTTTTTCTACTTGCTTGGTAAATGGCCACTGTGATGCACTGTTTGTTTTGAAGTCACATTCCTGGCTGTGCATGAGGAATATCTACAGTGTTGTTACAAATAGTACACAGGAAAAAAAAAAAAAGATATGCAACTTTGAATTGCTTGGATTTAATGCTATTTAAGGGTTTAGCAGTGACATCATAAATCACAAGAAGGTATGAATTAATTTACATTTTACCATAAGCCTAAAATAACATTACAGCCTCAGTTTTGAAAGTTGATTATTTTTTCATTTCCTTTGCAGTTACGTTTTCATTTATTATGCCACCCTCTAACTTGCTTGCATATTTCACCCTTTTGTCCTTTTTCTGTCATCTCCTGATTCTACTTTTCTGTTCTATTATATTTGAAATTGTCCTTCTTGAATGAGGGTTACAAATTTTCCATATAAGTGGGTGTATTTTCTGCAAGCCACTCTACATCAGAGGGAAAAGAAGATGTGAGGGCTTTGAAAACAGAAGGATCGGGTCTCATGGCCTGAATATCCTTGAACTTCACAAGAAAAATATGGTGTACAGGTGACAAGTTGAATATAAATTATGAGATTTCCTTGTACTTTTCCAGCAGTGTGTTTAATTTGTACTATCAACATAAGATTAGAGCAGCATTTCCCTTGTGATGGCTATGTTAACTTCCCTTATGATGCCCTGAAAACAGTTTGGACTTTGATTCCTCTTTAAGATATAAATTAATAGAAGATAAACTTTATTTTTTTCTGTTGTCCATTTACCTAGAAGAAGGTTAAGGACAGTATGAAGTATATTTTACTTGTAGGACAAGTAGATCTGGCATACATTTAGTTGGTCAAATTTACTTTTTCTTTGCTTTTATTAATAATAACATGTATTTGCTCAATGAGTTCTGTAAAATTCAATATTTTGCATCAATTTACTTACAAAATATTGTCTTCTTGAAAAAAAAGTATTGTGTGAGCAAATTATTAAATAAGTTTAATCTGTCTTAAAATAAACTAGGACAAGAGACAGCGTGCACTAAATAGAACAAATGAATTTATGTCTAAACACTTTAATTCTGTGATGGTGGTCAGACTCTATACCTGATTGTGGAGTCTCTGTCCTTGGAGGTATTCAAAGCCTGATTGCATATGGTCTTTGTTGTCCTGCTGTAGGTAGTTCTGCTGGAGCCAGAGTTTTGACCCAGAGATTCCTTCCCTCTTCAGCTGTTCTATCATTTAATGATTTATAAAAAAGGCCTGGGTTGCTGACCTCTCAACTCTGGTAATCTTGTTTATTGTAGTTTTGCTTGAAGAAGATTGCTCAGCTCATAATTTAACGGAGCATAAATTTATCTTTTTCTGCTCATAGCCTATTTGTATAATTTACAACAAAAAATGCTGATCTCTTCTGTTGTATTTTCTTTTTACAGCTTACTGAGTTGGTGTCTAGCCTTTACACTTCCAGAGTTTGTTCTACATGTACTCAGCAATAAAATTAAAGTGTTGAAAGTTAATCACAGGACTTTTTAGGCTTTGTTTCAAATCATTATTGATACTCCATCTCAACCCCATTTCTACAGTAGTATTTTCCAACCATAAACGAAGAAATATGCGACTACTATCAAAAGCTGTCCTTGTCTCATAAAAAAAGTCAGTATTGACTCATACTTAACAGCTGATATCTTGATGGGATAGAGAATGTACTGCTTTCTTTGGGTAGCAGGGGTATGATCTTTGGAGCTTCCCAGCAGGCAGACACTGAATTCTTAGATGACATTGTATAGCCCCAGGTAATATTGTCATAGGTATATCTACAAAGGTGGAAGACTAAGATTCCCTGAACAGTGAGGTCACACAAGCTTAAGTTTTTGAATCAGCTTTTCACATATACAATATTGTAAGGCAAATGTTATTTTTTGCCAGCTTCTAACAGAAAACAAGCTCTTAAGCGCTCCCATACAATGGTAGGGAAATCATCTCAGCTGAAGGAAATCAGTGAGAGAGCCGGAACATGGCTAGTACTAAAGAGCAGTTGTCCTACATGAGTACATGCAGATGAAAATTTAAATATTTGATGTTTAGAGATAGAAAGGGGAAGTTGCTTGAAGAACAGGTTCAGAAAGAACTGCTAGGGAAAAAGGATGGTGTTGCTGTGGATATGGGATGAGAGAAAAATCAGCTACTAAGGAGAAATGATAACTTCAGGTTAGGGTAGAAATTTTAAACATCACTGTGAATGAGCTTGTTTGACCTCCTAGTTTCTCAGTCTTTTTTTCCTCACCCAAATTTTTCTACATAGAAATGTTCAGAATTATCATATTACTTAAAAAAAAAGATAAAAAACAATGCAATTTGCAATGGGAAATGAACAAGAGAATGGCACAGAGTTAGGGAAAATACCATCTTATAGGAGTTACAAAAAGTATGCTAATTATACCCTCAAAAAACTCATATCTGTACTTTGCAGATGTCTGTGTAGAAGGTGGCGGCCCCTGCCAGATCCTCCATCCAAACTACAGTCTCACAGGAAGTCTGCTCAGAACAAATTCTGAAACAGCTCCAGACATTATTATCTGTTTATTTGCTTATTTCTTATTAAATAGCTAATTAATATTGATTATGAAACAGCTGCAGAATTATTTCAGAATTACCAGAGCTTCTGCAGTGAAATCTAATGCCAGCAGTAGAAATGTCCAAAAATCTCTTACAAAACATTTGAATGAATAAGTACAAATACGCCACATGTTTGCACTCAAAACACCACAAGATGAAAAGCTGGCTTCAAAGAGTTCCGCTGAAAACATAATGTGGTGGTTTTGATTTTTCCTTACTCAAGAACAAATTCAGCATTAAGAATGCCTTCTGACTTCCCTCATAGTGTGCCACATGTGGACCAAACTCTTACCCACAGTCCTGACAAGGGGTTGGCTTTATCCCACTGCCAAAGGCTGCATCTTCTTCATGGTTAGTAAACACCTGGGGTAAACCAAACTTTTATTCGGATTACAAGCTGCCTGGTGCTCCTTTACCTGAAAAAGAGTGCAAACCAAAGAAACAGGGTTTTCCAGGAAAATACTATATTGCAATGCTTTCCAAATTGTACTTGGACTGAAAGATCTCTGAAGTAGTGCTTTTTTTTGTAGCTAGCATCAAGTTGAATGGTGACTTCATGTTTAACTGGGGCTTTTAAGAGCTACAGATACATCAGTGGGGAATAACACAGCTCAGTGACATCCTATCAGCATGCCAATCTCCACCCCAAAACATCCCTGTGTACAGATGGTATAGAGGTTCACTCTCGTATTGATCTCCCTTTTTAAGTTTTTCAGTAACATTAATTACTTAGGAAAATTGTTTAGAGAAGTAGAATACCGAAGAAATGCATAACCGAATATATGGTGTGAGAAGTATTTTTTAGCTTCCATGTCAGTGACTGTGTCAAGGAGGTATTATTAACACTTCTAAAAAAAATGTTGTAACCAAGCTAAAGAGAAAAAGCAATTTGTTCACAGGAGTAATTTTCAGAGCTGGGGCTGTAGCTCTGGAAATGTTGGCTTCTGAGGATCACAATTCACCTGACTTCCCAGCCAGAAAATGGAGAGACTAAATAGCAAAAACCCACTGTTTTTTTGTACCTGAGGTGCTGGGAATCCATCTCATCTGAGATCCTGTCAGTTTTTCTTCTCACTGTGTGCTTGCCATATGCATGTCAATGTGCTTCCTGAGTCAGTTGGGAAGGTGTCAGGACAGAAACAGTGCAGAGCAGTAATTAAGAAGTAAGGACTCTTGAGGGGACACTTCATCATGAGCTTTTCTCCCCATAAAGCTTCCTTCTTTTTCTCACAGTCCAGCACCTGTAAATGCTGTATCACCTTAACAGCACTCCCAGATGTTGCACTTGAAATATCAGGAATTCTGTGAAAATCTGTACCTGTCCCACCCCTGCCAGAAGAGTGAAGCATTTACAACTGATTCAAGTAGCCATGCCTCTTTACTGATTAAATATTGTAAAGGCTCGTAATTCCCCAAGTTATGCTAAAAGCCACACAGTTAAATCATCAGCAGCCTTTATTAAATATCAGGACTTGATCTATTTGGAGTCAACAGCTGAATGGCAGGCACATCAAAATCTGAGCAGCAATGACCTCAGAGCTACATATAATTTATCATGTGCTGGATTTCCTGGCACACTGAAGGCAATTGGGAAGAAACTCTCTTCTCATCCAACACTGTGGTTAATACTCAAATCACTGGGTTTAAAAGTCTTTTAAATCTGTGGCTGCAAGTTGGAAAGGATTTCACAACTGTCCTGCCTAAAGAATGTTAATGAGTTCAGGGTAGGAGCCACAAGTAAAGTGGAAGCAGGAAATTCTTGTTTGTACTTTTAAAGGGGCATGGGGAAGCAGCTGCAGCATATGGGAAATATATGCTTGAGGAATGCTTAATCTGAAAAGGGGCAACTCACCAGTCAAATGATGACTGCACAACTACAACGTTGCTCCCCAGCATCTTGGTAGTCTCACTGTTTGCTGAGGTTCACACTGCACAGGGAGAAAGATTTGGCTGCTGGAGATTGGATTGCCATAAAGCAAACTAAAATCTGGATGTAGAGGATCTTTTGTGGTGATAGGCAACTCTAGGCTGAGAGCAGGAGCAGTTCTGAATCTCACACAGGTTTGTTTTTCAATATGGTCTTGAAAACCAAACTACATCAAAATGTGCACCAATTCCTCCAGATATATGAGAGGTTAGAGAATGCATGACAGTGCTTTTGAAGGGGAAAGGCCTTTCAAGGAGAGCAATGATGATGATGTGTGCTGCGTTACTTGTCTGAAGGAGAGTAATAAAGAAAGAAAGCTCAATCTTCCTCTCCATACAGTCATAAACGTGGTAAAAAACCTGCTTCTTTATTTATTTTTCATCCTTCTTTCTCAGAACATATTCATGACTTTCTTGTCCATGATTTAGGCCACAGTATCACCAAAAACCAGCAACTGACAGTGACAAACATCACAGCAATGTTCCTGAGACAAACTGTAGTTCTTGTTTGACACTGGTGATGTTGGACTTTGTAAGGGTACATTTAATTTCTCCAAATCCTGCACATTATCTGTGAGTGAAAGAAAGAAAATGTATACTTCCAACATGGGATTTGCCCAGGTAATTGTCCTGAGTGCTTACAAACATAGTGAACTATTGCTGCATCTGCTAAATACCCCCAACCTCTCATGTTATTTATTTTTTCTTTACATTTTTTGTGGATATAATGAGATGGGCATGGAGGATATTGATTTTCTGTTTTCCACCACAAGCACTTAGGCTTTGATGTTGCTACTGCACAAGTGACATCTCTCTATACTTAGCTTTTGTTGGGTTAAAATGATGGATTTTCTCCTTGTTAGCCAAGAGAAGGCTGTGAGATGAAGTTGATCTGCACCATGAGGCAATTCAATATCTAGAACTTGCCTTCCAGATTCTGAAAGTGTGTGCTATGAGCAGGGTAGCTATTCCAGTCTGGGACATATGGCTCTGTGTTCCTGGTCCCAACAACCAAGGGAGAATCAAAAAAGGAAGACGGGTTACTTTATTCCCCAGTCTGGCTTTAAGAGTCAAAGAAGAAAGAGAGAAAAACAGAGAAAAACAGACAGAGAAAAACAAAAAGAGAGAAAAACAGACTCGTAAATACTGGGTTAGAGTTCCTTCCCCGTTCTGTGAGTTAAACACATGAAAACAGCAGAACTGTATCCGCAGCAGAGTGAACATAAGAGCATGTGTTCAAGGACAAACTGAATTCTTTGAGGGTAGGGAAAGAGATGTGGGAAATATGCTGCTTCAGTGCTGCAAGATCATTTCTTTTTCCCTGGAGGTATCTCAGGGCCCTGTGCAGAGATAGCTCTGCCCCAGACTGCTGCTCACAGAAACTCTCTGGGCCCTGTAGCCTCCATATGTCGAGGAGGACAAAGATCTGCACTAACCCTGCAGAAGGCTGGTCAGCTTCCTCTGCCCACCAGCAACACCTGGCTACCCACCTCATCCCTCCTCAAACAAGCAAAACTCCTGATCTGAAAGAGTGCGTGGAGCATTCCTCTAATGCCTTTGGTAGGTGAGCTCGTGCTGGGTGACCAGAACAACTGTTGGCTGGGGTCAGCCAGCCAGGAAAACAATAATGTCTTCAGCCTCCTGAGTGCTGTAACTCTAACATCAGGATTAGGGCTGCTGCACTGTACTCGGGATGTTACATCTCTTGCAGCTGACCTCAATCAGCAGCCATGTAGACCACCCGGGGGAGAGGAGTGGAAGGGGTACAAAAGGTTTTATTAAACCCAAAAGAACAAAAGCAAGAGAGCCTTGAACCCTCCAACAAAAGGAGGAAAATTCTCTTCTGGCAGGAAGCCAGGTGATATATTTTTTAAACAGCTTATTCTCCTCCTTTGTACTTCAGCTGCTAAAACCTGTCTCATATCTGCAGCTGCTTGGGGAGATCCTCCAACCTAACTCCACTGACTTAAAAAAAAAAATCTTGCAGCTGCTAATAGAGAGAAAAAGGAGAGGTTAGTTTTGCTGAATGAAGTGCAGGATGTAGGAGGAATTAGCTTGACCTAATTGCTCATACACACTGATATTTTCATGCCGCCATAAACATTCATGGTAAGACCACTGTCGTCACTGAGTCCAAGCAGAACATCCAGAATGTGGGAAGTATGAGTAGCAGTGCTGTTGTGTCAATGTGTAGCAGTTTTGTGGCTCGGAACAGATAAGACAACTGACCTTCTTTGGTTCTGTGGTCTGGACAAGATCTGCAATGGAAGGAGTCAGAGTAGGTAAGCACTTAATAGAGTCATCAGTGCTCTTCAAAATTCAGCTGCAAATCTATGAATTCTGATGTTTCCAAGGGATTCTTCACAGGGAATGAATGCATCCCAGAAATTACTGCACAAGTTAGCTAAACTGTCTAGGCAAAATGATTACATCTGGAACTTGTAAAAATATCATTAAAAGTTTCTCAAATTTTAGTGATTCAGTTTTTCCGAGCAAAGATAACTACGAGGTGAACCTATTGTTGGTGCTAATTACCAACATGGTGATAACTAAACTTCGTATCCTAGCTATGCCAGGTGTTAGGTGGGAGGAAAAAAAATTGAAGTTGTTTTGCAAAAATAAATTAAGGCACAAAAATCAAGATTAATTGTGGTTAATCATAGATATGTAACAGAGGGGCTTTATTAGAATTGCAGTTGTCATAATCTTCCCAGCTAGTCACTGGGGAAAGTCACATCAAAGGGCAAATAAAACCATATTTTAAATCTCAATTGCCTCTCAGAAGTCTGTCTCTCTCCACTGATGAGCAAGAGAACCTAAAGCAATTAAGACCTTAATTTAGATGTTCCTGTTATATCCCTTAAGTTTGGTTGGGATAAATTGGACCAAAGAAACGAAATGACTGTCCAGTGAATATGAACAAAGCATGTGGCCAGGTGAAAGGCCCAGTCCATTGCTTGGTTGTAAGTAACTGCTTTTCACATATACCTGTTTAAAGTGTGCTGCTGAATCGCAGAGTCTTCACTCATAAGGGTATCAGGAAACAGTTAAACTGAAACTGAAATACATTTAATATATTTTTATTATTGTTATTATTTCAAGTGCTTTTGCCTTTATTACAGAATTAAATCTAGAACTGTGAATTTTCTCATGGTGACAGGCATCACCAAGAAGAATAGAAAGAAAACCAGTCAAACAAGTATAAAAATGATTCCTCTGTAAGGTAACAATTATAAAATAAATGATCAGGAATTGTACCTATTCAGTTTTCACCTTGTTCATTTCTAGTGGGACAGGAAAGTATAAAACCTGAATAGAAAAGGATAACATTGAGGTTATTAGTAACACTGAACTGGTGAGAAAAAGCTCTCATAGAAAGTTTATATCTTGCAGCATAGTGTTCAATAATACAAAAAGCAGTGATTTTTTTCTTTCCTTGCAAGAGCCGCTGGGTCAGCCAAAGCAGGGTGTACTCGTAATTGTCTGATGCCTGGACCCAGCAAAAAAAAAAGATCTTTGAAACCTTGAAACTAGTGGAATACTTTTCCCAGTGTCTGATGAAAACTGCCTGTTATCCTTACCCCTAAATGCAGTGTGTTATGAAAAGACAAGATTGCACTGTTCAATGAGAGAAATAAGCTCCTCTTTGAAAATGAGTATGGAGTAGAGCTGGTTGACCTTAGTCTCTTCTGTTAACCACTTCTGATGGGTGATGTTTAAGTTAATAGCAAACTGGAATGGGGATCAAAGCTTGATCTCTGTAGAGGAGAGTTCCTGCATGAGCCCCCCTGCTTCTTGTTCTGGCCTCATTCTGTTACACAGATGAGTGAGAGGGGCTCAAAGTAGCATTGGTTAAATCCTCCTTTAAAATTGCAGATCGTTGGTGGAAAGGGATCTTCTAAGCATCCCTTCACGAGCTCTTGTGTAAGAGTGACATAAAAGGGGGAAGGTCATATGTCTCCTTGTGAGGCACAAGTGGTCTCAGTCAACCTAAGAGAACTGTAGTACCACAATTTAGTACACGAGGTGCTCTACAAGCTCTGCAGCACCTCAAGGCTGGGAGACAAGTGTGAGCTCTGAGTCAAGCACCGAAGAGTTTCCCAAATCTGAAATGATCATCTGCTGGACAAACAACACCATGTCATACCAGACATCCAGGATGGCAGTTCCATGTAGATGTTTACAATATCCCAACTCAGGGTGCTGCTACCTGAACGTGCTGTTCACAAGCAAGCAAAAACTGGGTAGGGATGTGCTAATTAATAGCAATTTTTGTTGCAAGGACTGCAGTATGTCAAGGCTCATGATCCTGAGGGGAGTGATAAGGACAAGAAGGAGAGTACACCTGCGTACCTTAATCATCATTAGACCCCTAGAAAAGTAAAAGTGGTAAATACGAGAATGTCCAGTAGACTATGACCAAACTAGTCAGAGAACTGGAGCATGTACATCAATGAAGACAGATTGATAGATGTGGGCTTGTTTAGCCCAGGAAATGGAAGCCTGAAAAGAAAGTTAGTATCCTTCCTTCCAATAACAGTTATGACTGTTCAATAAAAATATATACAAAAATGAATGAAGAAAAAATGATAGTGATTCAAATGGAAAAAATAATCCTAGCTTTAATTATGGTTTGGTAGGCTCTGAGCCCAACATTATCTATCTCACAGGAGTTAGATTTTTGTGATGTATTCTCAAAGAATACTAGGGAACACTAAGGAAGCTATACCTTTAGGTGGGCTCAGCAGGGACTGAACAAATTTATAAAAGGCAAGTCTGTAGAGGGTTATAAAAATTTACACAGCATTTCCATAAAAATGTCAAACTCAAAGCATGTAAAGCTGGGAGTGTATCAGGTGAGCTAAGACATATACAAGCTATGTTCTTATTCTCCCTTGGACAACTCCTGTGGTCAATACTCCTTGCTCATCCCCAGTATGGTCATGAAATGTGTATCAATTACAGTGGTATTGTCATCTTTTGGTATTATTGTTAATGAATGAGATGTCCTTCAGAAGAGCATGGCTACTCACACAAAAACATAGGTAATGACAAATTGTGTAAGGCTTTGAAGGGAAGTAGAAGAGCATAGTCAGAAGTTGCTTCTGCATGTCTTTTGAAATGATTTGTAGGAAGGAATTATGATATAGTCGCACTCAAGATCTCTATCCAGGCAACAGCATAAGCAATTAATAACTATAGTAAAGCAGATTGCCTGAATTATATATTCCTCTATTTTGAGACCAGGTGTTTGTGAATGCATTACTCTGTCATTTGGAAAATATATTTTTTCCTGACAGTAATTGTGAAAATGTGAGGAGAGACTTGTTATCTTCATTTAGCTAGTTCTGCCTTATAATAAACACTGTGAACTCACTATGGAACCTGAATTCAGAGTACTCCTTCTCCAGGAAAGCTCAGAGAATATCAACCTTTACTACAGTCCCCTAATTAGAAATGTACGTTTCCATAACAGTTCAGCGTTCTAGTTGTGAAACAGTATTGCAGCAAAGAATTAAAAATATAGGTGAATAGTTTAATTCCTTTACTAAGTTTATAACCCTTCAAATCAATACAATTGTAACTTATATCCATATAAATCCACATATTTATCTGTCAAAGCTTTCCCTTGAATGTCACTACAAAATTATGGAATCAAATCCTAGAAATCCAGCTCGAGGACCTTTGCAAATTCCACCAGCCTGGGCTTCCAGGGCAAGATGCATCCCATCAAGTTGTTTTTCCAGTACAAATGCAATAGCAAATGTTAAAGAACAGCATTAACCCAAACTATACCAAACCAAAACCTACTTTGCATGCTCATTTCTAGAATGAGGAGGATGAGATAGAAAATCGACCACAAGTAATATTTACATTGCCTTAAGCACTGACTGAAGTTGTTCAGACATTCTATTCCTATGAAGTGAAAAAACCACACATCTGAATAAAGCAGAAAATATTCAAACAAACATGAAGAATCGAGCGGTTGTGTAAGATTACATCCAGTACCAACACCAGACTAAGGTAAAGCAGTTCCCGAACTTCTGTATCATTTTTACTTTGCATGTGCATATATGTGTATGATACAGTCACTTGTATACAGCAGTCCTCATAAATCATGACATTTATCTTATATTTTACTTCACTTTGTATGTATAGGGCCACACTTCGTATTATTTACCTTATAGCTAAAATACGCGTACAAATGCATATACATTTTAAATTAAGTTAGCAAGGGTTTTAGCTTTCCATTTATTTAAAACAACAAGCTTCCAGGATGACTCTGAGCTTGCCTTTCTGCACTGCATCTATTTATTTATTTATTTATTTATTTATTTAAGAACAAACAGAGCAGATTGCAGATGATACCTACCCAACTTGTTGCAATCTTTGGCTCTTCAATCTTGTGTCACGGCTGAAGGTTAGGCTGACCCATGTGATTCACAGTAAAACAAGTGGTGGTGGGAAAGAGCAAAGGAGATTCTTGTGATAAACCGTGTTTAATTCTGTTTCAGAGAAAACAGTCATCTCTCTCAGTAAGATGATGGCTGAAAACTGCAAAAGCTCACAGAAATATACAGCGCTGTATCATTCTTGGTTTAATAAAAACAATTTATATGCAGGGCAGTGAACATGAGGAAAGTTATGGAAAACATTTCTCACCCAAAGACAGACCACCAGATGTGCTAAGACTTATGGGAACAATCAGAGGTGGCCAAGGCTCTGCTGTGGGCCTTATTAAGTTAGACTGTGATCCAGCACCTTCAACTTATTAAGCTGTCGGGAGTTTCAGTGATTAAAACCAAAGAAAGGTCAGTCACAGACCTTCAGCATTTCCCTGGACTGGTATTTTCTTTCAGGCCTTAGACCCTAATGAAGATACTTCACTCAATACGTGGATTTTTTTAAATTGGTCCTTTGAGCTGGATTTGTCCATAGCTTGAGAAAATCTTCAATAGATTTTGCTTCCTCAGAACTCTGCATACAGTTATCAAAAATCCTAACCAATAGCAAGAGATGAGGCCTTATAGGATGGCTTTGCATATCATCACTGCAGAGATCAAAGGAACAGGTTAATGGGGATCTGGAGAAGTTTAATTATGTCCTAGGTGAGGAATGAGGGTTAGTGGCTGTAGGTGGGGCTGTTATAAATAAGCTTTCAAAGCTCTGATAGTGGAAGTCTAATGTTTGTAAAAGGTATAATAAAACTAGTATTTCTCATGGATTTAAGGTTGCCAAAATCAACCTAGTTATTCCTAAAAAGCCACACAGCAGGAACAGCCATAATGTGCTCCACACAAGTGATGTCAGTGCTATTTTCTGAGCTGGTCTCAGGTGGGCTAAAGGTTATTGTTTCATCTACAGGGACATATATCACTGCTCAAAAATTCTTAATTATCATACTACCATGAAATGTTACTCGTTTACTTCATCTCTAGGTATCTGACAGGGTTAAATAGTTAGCAAGTGTGCAGAAGTCTCTTCATCATCTGAATTATATTTTTCTTTGATGTTACCCATATTGATTATGATGGCGTATTTAGAGTGGACTAGTACTTTTCAAAGCTCTTTGTCTTCATAAGCCACTGCAATAACACTCTCCAGAAGCTTGGCACAAGGCAGCAGGCACCCAGAGGAGCCTTCCTTGCGTTTATGGCACAATATTAATGTGTTAAAATCAGGTAGGCTGTTTTCACGAAACATAAGGATTGCACACTTTACAATCTTACAAGCAAAAATTACTGTTACAAAGCAGAACACGATCATTCTGCCTTGTCATGATTCATACCCTCTCTTTGCTATTATATTGTTGAGCATGAAGTGTTTAGTTACATTAGGACACCGTGGCAATCACTTTGAATATGTCTTTTAATATGGATATAACAACATTCATAATCATACAGTGAATCAATAGGAGAATGAAAAAGAAGTTTGCAACATAGTTTTTAACATTTAATACCTGAAACTATGAAGTGTTTGAGGAGTCGAGGGCTGGCAGACAAACCCATTGAAGAAGCAGTCGCATTATCTTTCACCAATCTCCCTTTCATCTCATCAAACAACCTTTGGAGAGATGAAAGTAGATATATGGCTGGGTGCAACTACATTCGGGTTGGAAATCAAATTGGTAACACTGGATTGTGTTTTACTCTCCTTTATTCTGTTGTTTGGAGGAGGAATACTAGGACAAATATCTCTGGTGTTTTTAAACTGAGCCTGTTTTACCTCATACTGAGTATAGCTAGGAAAAACACTGTAGCCTGTGGTATAGGTTGGGAATCAGAAGGCTAACTGTGTTTGCTTCCATAAAGACTGAGAGAACACTGTGCCACTTCAACACAATCTCTATCTGTCCAGCTGATTTTGTCCAGTGTTGGCTAGCAAATTTCAGTAACATTTCCAGCCTTTGCCAGATCCACAGTGGGCTCTGTAAAATTATGCTAATTATACTAAGGATGACAGGAGAGAAACTCAAAGAGATGGCTGGAGAAATGTGAATACCTTCCTGAGACTGGAAAGACCTTGGTTCATGGCATTCCATATTAATCTAATAGACCAGGAAACTCCTCAGTTGCATAAATGAAATGCATTATAAATGAATGGACACATAAATATTTACAGTACCAGCCTACCAAGCCAGAATATGTTCTTTGGATCTATTCTACTGTGGATTACTATGTATATGTAATTTTTTCAGTGCTGTAACAGCATTTCTTGAACAAGGAGTGAGTTTTCTTTTCGCAGTGAAATTTACAAGGGGTGGATGTTCATCCATCTGAAAAAGATCAGGACTATGCAAGAATAGTTTTTGAGGAAAGAAGGTAAGAGCTGCAGACTTCAGGGAATTGAACTCTAGGTTTTGGTATGTAAAATTGTATATCTACAGCTGAGGTTATAACAGAGAGACTTCTTTTTAAGAAACCTCACTGCTGTATCTGTAAGCCTCGAGCTTTTGAAACAAACAGGCAGGCACAAGAAAGTCAACATAAAGTTTGACATTCCATTTCAGTATTAAGTCATAGTCTACTGACTTTTTAATGTGACAGGAAACCTATTATTAATAGTTCTCACTTGCCAGAGAATCCCACTGAGATCCCTTTGTGATAAGTAAATGAAGTTGAACTGAAATGTCATGGCAATGGCCTGAAGAACGGCTAGAGAAAGATATCACTGAGATATGTAACAAAAAGGGAGAAAATACCCACCAGAATGACTGCAGTGTCTTCTCATGTAACCACGATAGACTTGGAGACATTGGACTTAAGGGTCATCTGGGAAAGGACAAAAGCTCTCTGCTTATGTGCAGCAACAATCTGATTTGTTTTTTTTTCCAGTGGCTATCACTTCATAAGTGATTCAGAGTAGCACTGCAAATATAGTGATGCATGCAGAAAGAGTTCATTTTTCTCAGCTGCTTGCAATGTGAAACGTGTGTTAGGTTTTGCCTATGGAAGGGGGTAGTGTGCAGCATACACAGCCTTTGGAGGAAGAGTGCGACAGCGTTCTAAAATACTTGGTACTTTCATCTGAAATGCTTTGCTATCTCATTGTAAAGGAAGGCATATATAGTACTGTCTAATAACCAGCTCCAACATGCAAATCAGAAACTTTTTATGTGCCCGACAGTGTTCGCTTTTTCTTTGCTTTTTTATTCATTCCTTTTTGGTAATGCAGCAAAGAGTCGTGTCTGACATTAAATATATATTTTTTTAACCAGACACCTGTCTCAAGACCCAAACAATTCAAGTGTTACTAGAAATGTTAAAATGGATATTCTTTTAGCTTTGATACAAGATCAAGCAGCCATATATCAAACAGCAGCTTGTAATACAGGCTTATGAGGGTGTTAGATTCGATACAATTCATACTTTAATTAACTGAAATTCTAACAGAGTAAGTACAGGATATTTTCTACACAGGTTCAGTTCTAGTTTAGATTGTTGTCCATTGAATTCTGTTAACCAGTAAACATGGTGGCATATAAAGCTCCTATTTTTCTCTTTTGTAAATATTACATTTAATGTGGTATTCAGCAATCATAGGAAATACCTGAGATATGAGCTGCAGATCACCATTGCTCCTTAGCTGGGGTGGGGAATAGTGGTTCTGTGTATTTGTTGTTTTTAATAAGAAATTGATGCCTCAATAACTTGGTATTGTGTTATGATGCTCCATGTAACCACATGAAAGAAGTAATAATTTTGGGGTCGTAGAAAGTAAAAAAGGCTCAAGTCAATTGAAAATCATTATCTTCTTTTCAAAATCATATTATTTTCTAAAGGAAAGCCAATGTGAGTCAACCGATGACGCTCACAGCTATTTGCAGTTTCCTACCTCACCTATGTAGTAAATTTTCTTTAGCATGGGGGAGTGATTTATGAAAGGTTTATAAACATGCTTAATTTATGGATAAAATCATCCTAACTCTCTCAATGTCTTGTTTAGATACTCTACCCAAAACCACTGAAGTGAAGTGAAATCCACTTCATGAAGTGTGTCTTGTATGAATTTTCAGGAATCTCACTGAACTGCAGGGATATGACTTTTGTCTGATGTGTCCTTAGACATTCATAACTAACACTTTTGTTCTTTCTACATAAATCTGACAGCAGTGCCTTCATACAAAGAGCACAACAATACAATTTAATAGAACACATTCTCAGCTACAATATGCTCTTTTTCAACACAGAATTGTGTTGAATTTTCACTATGAGTTTTCACCAGCAATGAACAAGAGCATGCATGTTGTGCTTATAAAAATCTTTGCCAGCAGAAGTGACAACGCTGTTGTTAGGAATATGTTGCCCACACAGTCCATCTTCCATTGGCTCAAATATATGGAAGTCAGAAGGCACCAAATCTGAACTATACAGTGGATGTGATAGGACAGTCCAGCCAAGACTGGCAATATGCTCCACAGTCTTCAGACTGGTTTGGGACCTAACATCATCTTGTTTCAAGACTAAAGTTGTTTTCTTTTCTGGTCTGACTCTAGAAGTTCAAGCCTTCAGCTTAATCAGTGTCATGATGTAGTTGTCAGAGCTGATGGCTTTTCTTGGTTCCTGTCCTGGATCCAATAGGATCAGTTCTTTCTTATCCCAAAGTTCATATTGCTTTTCCTGTTGAGTGCTGCATCCTGAACATTTTCTTTGATGGGGAATACATATGTTGCCACTCAACAGACTTTAGACAACCATTTTCACTCTAGTGTGTAATGGTGACACCACATCTTGTCATCTGTCATGATGAGATCCAGGAAACCATCACCTTCAGCCTTGTATTTGTTCAATAGGTCCTGAGGAACTTGCATGTGTTCTTTCTGTTCCTGTATGAGCATTTGTAGGACCCACCTGATGCAAACTCTGTTATATTTCAACACTGCCACCATCATTTTCAGCACACAGAAGTCAAAATTTAGCTCTGTTCGCAGTTCTCTGGTTGTAATTCACCAATTTGGATGGATACGCTGATTGAGACTCTATTTTGAGTTGTGACAGTTGAGCATTGCCGTCTGGAAAATGATTTGTCTTTCATATCACTGTTGCCACTGCTGAAATGCACCACCCACTCCTCAGTGTGCTCACATCCACTGCTTGGTTTTCATAAATATTCAGCAATCGTCAGTGAACACCTGTGAATTCTTTTTCTGCATGGAGAAAATTCAGTGACACACCTTTGCTCCACCTGCACTTCCATGCCAGACACCATTCTGTCAGACTGTCCCTGTACTACAGCAACAAAATGTAATGGGTTACTGGAAGAAAGGTTCAACCTCTACTGCTGCCAACATCCATCTCTGATGTAATGGGTCAACATCATAAAATAGGAGGCATTACTTTTGGAATAGCCATAATTTTTATTAATGACAATTTTCTAGGTTTTCAAGCATTTTTGCACAAATTATCTCTGAGCATTTCCACTTGCAGCTGTAGAAATACAGTTATATATATGGAAACCTAGAGTTCAATTCCCTGGAATGTTCAGCTTTGTCGTTCCTTCCTCAAAAACTACTTCTTAAATTGTCCTGATCTTTTTACAGACCAATGGACATTCCTCCCTTGTAAAAAATCACTTTGCCATTTTTTCCAGGTCTGAAGAACGTGTGATGGGCATTTGACAGCATAGTAAGATGGCTCTGGCTTTTTTTTTTTTTTGCAAGAGTATATGAAATTTGTAAATGGAAATTACAATGAGTGCAGTATATTTGGGGGTTGGACTCGATGATCTCTTGAGGTCCCTTCCAACCCCTATGATTCTATGATTTTCTCTATATTTACCACTTGCAGCAAGCGATCTCTTACTAGCTCAGTTAGTTTGCATTTGTCACTGTAGAATATAGCCTAAATAAAAGAAAATCTTTAAGGAAGATGTGATTTCTCTTGGAAAGAAGGCTGACTGCTTGTGTACCGCTCTGTTTAGTATGCAGTGTGGGCATGGTGCCACACTGACTTTTAACCCTAATGGAGAAAACACACAAGTTGACTGTTGGCCTCCAGGGAATGCAGGGCTTTAATGGGAATTTGAGTGTAAAATCTGGTCTCTGGAAGAAAGGTCACCACATCTGCATAACCCCCTTGAGTCAGGCTTAGAGCCCTGTCTGCCTTCAACTAAAGAGGCATTTTCCTGTGTCTGGAGGCTGCTTTAGTGCGAGGTACAGGGAGCACATGACAGAATCAGGGGAACTGAATGATGTTTGTGCATGTTTGTCTGCACTCTGCATCCTAAGAGAAGACTTTTGAGGAGACCAATCAATACTACAACCACGTTATGTGCAGCCGTGGCCTTGTTTCTCTCTGTTAACGATAATGGAAAGTCTTTTACACTCATGAATATCAGCCACTTGTGTCTGACCACCAGTATCTCCATGTCCTTTGGACCTTCAACAAAACGTTTCTCTGTTCAGAAAGGAAAAAGGAAAAGAACCTTATATAACCTACTCACTTCACACTGACAAATGAATTTTAAATACCGATCATCAGCCTTTTAATTTCTGTGTGTCTTCCAGGGCAAAGATGGTGATATCAAGTTCTTCAGCATGATTTCTACCTTGTTAGGGAGGATCCAACGTTGAACTCTCCATCTGTTTCAGCTGCCACAGAAAAATATATCCAGCTTGTCAGCCTGTGGAAAAGTTAAGTGTTGCCTATGGAAAACAAAGAGAACAAAGGAAAGCAGCTGTCAATTCGAACCGTCCCTTTCCCCGCACATCTTTGCAGATCTCATCTTCCTCAGCCCCATCTCCTTTTTCTCTTCCTGCTTCCCACCCAAACTTGTCCCTTCTGTGGAAATAGGATGGGGAACATTCAGGATGCTTTACTCTTGATTCTGTCCCCAATCTGGGAGCAAACTGACATTTATTTCATTTCACCTTTGCCTAGACTTTATCACCCCATGGTCTCATTTAATTTCTTCTAGGGCAGCTTGATATAGTGATATAGAAACCATACCCACAGCAGGAAATTTTACTGAATGGTTCCTTCCAACCCAAGCCATTCTGTGATTCTATGAAATCATTCTTCCCTACAGACTGACCAATTTTAGGACTTAAACAGGCTTTCAGCATCAGTCCCTAAAACGGGGCTCGTCTCTGTATAGATCTGCCCAAGCAGAAAGCTGAAGACATGTTATGAAGGAAAAAGAAGACTTCCTAATTTAGAGTGGGGAAACTAAGGCAGAAGTTTATGCGCTGGTTTGTGAAATGATTCAGTAATCAGTAGAGCAAAGGGAAGATAGAATATTTGACCAAATTCACAGGATCATTTTCCTCTTTTATTTTCATTATTCAGATACAGTTCTCACTGCCCTCACCAGTTAGTGTGCCAGAGAGGAGACACTATAAAACCAAGAGTCTCGGAGTTCCAATTTCCTTTTAAAACAAGGTTACCTAAAAAGGAAGAAGAAGAAAGAAAGAGAGAAAGAAGAAGCCAAAACTCCCTGGTTAAGATGTTCTGTTTTGTCAGTGTTGGTAAAACCAAACTTTGCTTTCATAACAAAAATACTGTCACATCCAATTTCGCTTTCTACCTCCATCTGGCTCTGAAGTGTTTTGAAGCAGCAGAGAGCCGCAGCTCAAGGCAATCTGCAGAATATCAACAGTGTTTTCAAACATGTGGTAATGCTTTTCCACACACATAAAAGTGACCCAACCCTAAGAAGGAACCAGGCATCTTCAGAAATAATGTTAACTTCGACAACTCCTGTAGCTGTTTTGTACCATGTTACTCTCAAGTTTACTACATTTCCATGGAACTTTTCAAGAGCACCGTGCTTGTCCTCACCCTAGCTGAGGGAAACAAGTGTCTGTTGCAACAAGACAAACTGGGGTTTTGATCCACATGCCTAAATCCCCTGTATTACTATGAATTAACACCCAGAAAATTTTTGCGATTGATACAAATCCTTTTTTTACGATGTCATTTACAGGGCTTTACTCCTTTTACTATGGGTTATTAAATGCAGGCACGAGGGCCCAGTTCCACCCTGACCAACATCAGTGGCAAATTCCCATTGTTTTTTTTCAGGAATGGGACTGGCCTTTCATTGTCAAAGATTTATTTTGGGAGCTGACATTTGCATTGAATCCCTCTTCCCTGCAAAACATTTTTTATTACAAAATGCTGTGATATGTCTAAACAGCATAGAAATCTCTTCAAACTCAGTGAGTTTTTTTGAGAGGGAGGCAATTTATTGTAATTAATACTTTAAAAATACCTGTGGGAGGCAAACAGGAGAGCCAGAGAAAAATAGTTTATGTTTTCTCTGAAATTATCCGTATTGTTTTCTTTTGCCTGTTACTAATCGAAGACAAAATACATTCCATTTGATTAATTAGTGATGGGAAGTATGAGAAAGCCAGGAAAAAAAAGTTAAGCTGTCCTTTGAAATGACAAATATTTGTCTTTTTGATATTTTTCAGTACAAGTATGAAACAGAATTTACTGAAGTTCAGCAGCTGTAGAAAAATGTTCCATAGCTAGAACACAGAAATGATTTACTAAGTTCTATGAAAAGTCAATTTGCATGAGATCAGCACCTAGCATATAATGGGTGGTAATGGATTGTTGGCTTGATTTTATACCACTTGACATCAGATTACAATACACTGAATAAATGTTAACCTATAATCCCCTTAGTAAAAGCTGGCATTGTTTGTCTTCTCTTGTAGAGACCACATTGATTTTCTTTTATTGGATGCTCAAGCGCTGCACCTCAGATTGATTACTTTGAATTAAATGTGCAGAGAACATTTTTATTATTCTAAAACAGAAGTCTTAACATTAAAGCGGTGTCTTCCACTCCTCTCTGCCCACCCTCCCCCCCCTGCTAAAAGTATACTCTACCATTTAATTTGGATTTCTTTCATTTCCCATTTCTTTTCAGGGCTGCTGTGATGCTGACCTCTGCTCTGCCCCTATGCCCCTTGACCCTGACACATCTGACCAGTGAAGACTCTGGGGGTGGCAAATTAATAGAAGCATTGCTTGTTAATTGCATAAGAGGAAAGCCAAGAATTCATCACCTCAGTCATGGCCATTGCTTCCCTTTGACCCTCTTCTCCCACAAGGCTTTTTCTGGTGGTCACATCTGTGGTTTTTCTATATCCTACGTATTTGCCATATAATTATTCAGCATCAGACCTTATTAATCAAATCGATGCTGTGTTTTAAATGGAAATTGCTGGATTAATACAAGCATTCATTTCATCCTGAAAATCTTGATGGCTTTAGCACATGAAATCCAATTGGAATATAAAAGAAGGGAAGTAGAGACCTGATTGAATTAGGAGAGGCATGCTAAACATTAAATTACATATGCCAGCAGGGGTCCACGCTTTTATAGTAAAATACTACTGTAGGGTATATACATCTTACACCTGCTGTGATTTCCTTACACTGGTCAGTGCTTTTGTGCTAGATAGAATTACAGTTGCAATTTATATCCCAAAATATAGTGGGATAACCCCAAAGTGGGCTCTTGTATTTTTTAAGCACTTGTTTAATTTCTTCAAATACTTCTTTAAATTATTTATTCAGATAGTCTGTGTTAATGAAACAACAAATTATGAGTTGCTATTTTTTACTGCTTCGTAATGGAGATGAGTCCTTCTTTCTTTCTAATATACCTGTATTTATGGATTCATAAACAATCTCACTGTTAAAAAGAAAAGTGATGAAAAGCTTTGTCGTGCCCTAAGCCCACTAAACATCCTCAGCATATTGCTGCTTGCTCAGTCTGGTGATTTCTGGCATCCTCTCCCATCTTGGAGAGATTTGCAGCTTCTTCACAGTAAAACTTCTGTGCAAAGGGCAGGGAGGGAAGTTAAAAAGTGAACTGTAAAAAAACACACAAAGCCCGCTGACTCTACACACAGGCTCTGTGAGCAGCGTGATTACTTCTTTAGACCTAGATATGCACTTGTGAAAACGGGTCTTAAATAAATGCTTCTGTTGAAATCTGTATTCTTCAGGTCAGGGTTTTCTGTGCCCTGCAGACTAGGAACTTATTTTTAATAGTTTGATTACAGGATGGGGACACAGATAAAAAAAAGGGTTATTTTTTCTTAATCGAACTAAGATCAGACAACTCTCAAGGTCACCTCTTCCTTTTCCTTGGTGGCAGAATGGCTCCCTACAAGTGCTGAAGGACACCAAAATGTTATGAATAGCTTCACTTCCCATTGCCAAATTGAGACTGAAGCACTAGGGTTTTCATAAATATTTCTGGACTGTGTATTTTGAATTGTGATCCTCTCACATTTTCTCTCCTGCTTTGTTTTCATCCTATTAGAGAAAATCCAACCCTAAAAGAAGTGAGCACAGTGGTATTTTTTTTTTCAAGTAAATGAAATTTTGTTCACAATGTTTTCAGAACTCTAGGTCATCAGTTGTCCTACACCAACAGTCATTGTTCAGGAAATCAGAGATTGTCCCAAATGCATATTGGAAAACAGCTATTGCTTAGCAAAGGAAACTGGAGAAGATCTCTACTCTGCATCCGCTGGAGCTCTTCCCATTTCCAGCATTGCAGCACAGAGCAAAAGGGTGGGTGATACATTCCATGAATGAGAGTCATCCATAAAGATTTCTGTTTGTCCCCAGCCTCTATGTGTCAAGATAGTTCAGGAGAGATTTATATGCAAAATCCTCAGAAAACACATTCTATAAGTAACAAAACCATGTCTTATCATGCAAATCCAGTATTAATACAAGATTGAAATTACTCAAAAGATATTTACACCAATGTAGTAATGCAACTGCAGTTGGCATCACAAAAACAAGTTACTTCGGTATATTTTATGACATAAATTATTTCATTTTAATATCTCTCCTGTCAAATTAGATGAATTTACTTACCGAACTTTATACATAGTTCATGATACGTAGTAAAAGAAGATTAGTTATAAAATAAGTCAGCTTAACATCCAGACACAGGATTTTAATAACAACTTGATATACAAAGACTGTCAGGTGCTGTCTGCTAGTGAGAAATAAATAATACCCCAGACCCTTCACTGTAATTACCATCATTCACTGTATGAGCAGGATCTGCAGCATGGCTCATGCTGCACTGACTCAGAAGTGCTTGAAGTCCCTTGCCTGACTTGTGGCAAAAAATATGAGGTAGGACAGGGAAAATGGGGGTTGATGAGAGATGCTCATCTGGCTGGCACCCATAGTAGTTTCCCAAGC